>NC_141617.1:23391187-23711886 GCF_047967505.1 Dipteris shenzhenensis | reverse complement strand
AGAGAGAGAGAGAAGAGATGAGGAGAGGAGAGAGAGACGAGAGAGGTTGAGGAGAGGAACCTCATAGAACGCAAAATGGAACATCGTTGAAATGATGCACAGCATGCGATGTAGGCGACGAAGGAGATCGTTGAGACATGGAGCTCTTGCATGAACGAGATAGAAAGGAGGCCGATTTCGTGACTAAAATAGGTATTTATTGCTAATAAGGGAGTTGTTCGATATAAATAGTAAGTGCTCCTCGATTTTCGCATCTAACTAAATTGTGATTAATAATCGCACGTGTGAAATAAAATACATCTCGAAAGTAGTGCCAAAAGTCATCCTATCCTCCCCTAACGGTCACGAGTTTGATTTCCTCCTGTCCTCCTCAGTTTGCTTTCCTGGAGAGAGTCACACCCATCATGCCACTGCCACTGTTGAGTTTCCACGCCCCTCATGCCACCACCATTGTTGACTTTCCATGCCATAATAGAAGAGAAAGCTCTCTGTCTCTCTCTCACGGTGTGTGTGTCTTGCTACTCTCTCTCCTCTCTCACTCCTAACTCTCGATGTGTTTCTGTGTGTGTGTGCGTGTGTCATGCAACTCTCTCTCTCTCTCTGTTTGTCTCTCTGTCTCTCTCTCTCTCCATTTTTATGTATAGGAAAGAGAGAGTTGGTGGAGGGAGAGGAGAGGGAGAGGGAGAGGGACGGGGAGAGGGAGAGAGTGTACAAAAGAAAGCGAAGAGGGGTGGGAAATTTCCCAACCTCCATATCGCTTCTTTTGTACACACTCTATGTACACACGCACACACACACACACGCATAGAGAGAGGAGGGGGGGCTCGGGGGGAGGGTGGGAAAAGAAAGCGATATGGAGGCTTGCGAATTTCCCAACCCTCCATATCACTTTCTTTACACACACACACACACACACACATAAAGAGAGAGAGAGAGAGAGAGAGAGAGATACACTATGCACTCACTACCTTTATTAAAGATAAGTAGTTTTCTAATCCTTGCCCTTGCTTAAAACAATTAGTTGAGAGACAGAGAGATAGAGAGAGAGAGAGAGAGAGAGAGAGAGAGAGAGAGAGAGAGAGAGAGAGAGAGAGAGAGAGAGGGAGGCGGGGATCTAGTTGGAGAGGGAGACAAAGAGAGAAGGAAATAGAGAGAGGGGGGGGATCTAGCTGGAGAGGGAGACAGAGAGAGAGGCAGGGATCTAGTTGGAGAGGGAGACAGAGAGAGAGATGGGGGGATCTAGCTGGAGAGGGAGACAGAGAGAGAGGGGGGGATCTACCTGGAGAGGAGATAGAGAGACAAGGGGGATCTAGTTGGAGAGGGAGACAGAGAGGGCGGGGCAAGGGATGGAGCTAAAGAGAGGGAGAGAAGGGGGAGGGGATCGAGCTGAAGAGAGGGAGATGGAGGAGAGTGTACAAGAAAGCGATATGGAGGGTTGGGAAGTTCCCAACCCTCCTAATTGCTTTTTATGTACACACACACACACACACACGCACGTGCACGCGCACATGCACACACACACACACACACACACATAGAAGGGGGGGAGTGAGGGGGAGATGGAGAGAGAGGGAGAGAGAGGGAGGGACACACACACACACACAGAGGTTCCAATCCTTGCCCTTGCTTAATGTATGCACTAACTACTTTTAGTAAGGACAAAGTAGTTTTCCAATCCTTGCCCTTGCAAAAACAGTCCTTGTTCTGAAAGAGAGAGAGAGAGAGAGAGAGAGAGAGAGAGAGAGAGAGAGAGAAGGGGGGGAGAGTGGGGGGAGATGGAGAGAGAGAGGGAGAGAGTGGGAGGGGGACACACACACACACACACACACACGTTCCAATCCTTGCCCTTACTTAATGTATGCACTAACTACTTTTAGTAAGGACAAGTAGTTTTCCAATCCTTGCCCTTACTAAAATAGTCCTTGTTCTGAAAGAGAGAGTAGAGAGAGGAGAGAGAGAGAGAGAGAGAGAGAGAGAGAGAGAGAGAGAGAGAGAGAGAGAGAGGGTGGGGTGGGTGGGGGGGATGGAGCTGGAGAGAGGGAGAGAGAAAGAGAGGGGGGGTGGGGGGGGGATTGATGAGCTGGAGAGAGAGAGAGAGAGAGAGAGAGAGAGAGAGAGTCAGTGTAAGAGAGAGGGAAATATATTTTGATCCCTTCTCTATTACATTAGAGAACATAAAATTCTTTGTGGAAGTGTATTTCCATTCCTTGTCTATTACAACTTTAGAAAACACAGTTCGTGAAGCTGAGAGAGAGGTAGAGAGAGAGAGAGGAAGAAGAGGAATCTAGTTCATTTGGTCCAATCCGTCTTGCTCGGGTGTGATCAAGTTTGGAATACTGCAGAAGGTTCTGAAGGTGCCTTCTCTCTTTCTCTCACTCCCTTTCCGTCCCCTTCATTTTTCAATGTGTTTTTTAACATTACGATGTATTTTCATAGGTTCTGATGGCTCCAACCGAACAAGGTTTAAAAACATATTTAGAACAACTATATGTCCAATACAGAGATATTGTCAGATCCCTTATTGAAACAGGAACTTTGCCTAGAGCATTTCTTATCCCTAGCACACAAGACAACGTTGACCGCCAGATTCTTATAAGTCTCATCAAGAAGTTTTAGAAGATTCAATTGATGAGATGAAATTCTGGATCACACGAGAAGCACACACACCTCTAGAAATGAAGCTAGAAGAGGACGAGGAAAAAGGAAATGGAAAAAATAAAGTGGAGGCAAAAACGAGAGCAAAAAAGAAGAAAGACAAAGTAGAGTCAAGCAAGACTGGCAAAAAGAGCTCTAAAAAATAGCACTTTTGAGTGTATTTGAAACATGTAAAAGAGAATATATTTCCGATTACTCTTTCCCATCAATAATTGACATCTGCAGGCATGTAGCTAGTATACTTTCTTTATGCTTTTCATAAAAATAACTTCCAACAATGCTGTAAATATTTTAATGGACTATGTATTATGATATTTTGTGTGATATGCGTTGACTTAGCTTTTTTTCTTGTTAAGCCAATGATAATAAAATATATGCTGCAATCACATAAAATATTAACTCACAATTTTGTAAACCATGTTTGAAAGTACAAACTATGCATACAAAACAAATTAATTCAACTTGCAATGTAGTGTGTTATATTCCAGCTTGTCCATGCTTGGTTCATTGATTTTCCAAAAAATTTTAGCTCCTCTTCTAATGCACGATGATCGCTCTTGGTCCATGTCTTTTTGTCACAAAGCTGGAAAAGCTTGTCTAAGGATTTCCATACATCTGCTTTAACATTTCGACACCATCTGCCATATCATCTTTAACTACATTATGCACATGCTTCCAAAGGCCGTATCTCACACTGGAAACATATCTTGATCATCTACCAGGCTTCCATTCTCTTTGTGATTCTGATAAAAATCTTCTTGCTTTGACTCCACCAATTGATGGTTTGATAAGAACATCCTTTCCATTTGACGACTTCTTGATGTCTGTTATGATATGAACATTGCTCCTCCATGGAGACCCATGTCCGATAATACTTTTTCTAATGCAGCAATTGCTTTTTTCCTACTTTTTTTTGGTCGAAGCTTTCAAGCAAATCCAATAGATAAAAAGACCAACTTTTCGATGATTTTACATAAAGCATGCAATGTGCATATGAGTACATTGCACAAAGGAATATCAAGAATTGCTTTGAATTTGGGATCAATCTTGTCCCTATTAAGAGCCTTTCTCCACGATTTAGGATCCATGACATGGGCTCGCTCCTTGTAGTAAAGGCATGGAGATTTTGAATTACCTCATTTGCTTATGTTAAACATACATTTGAGGGTCTTGAGGTCCCTTGCCATATGCTAATCAACTTGGAAATCACCCTTGCCTTCAACATGAAGTTGCCCTCCTTGAATCTGGTTTTTGATGACTTCTGGTATTTTGGTATGGTGAAACACCCAAAACAAGGTTTGGTGGTTCTCTGTCTTTAACCTACCATTAAGAAGAAACTATATTGAAGCATCTAGATCAAATAAATGAAATCAAACATTAATATATTTGAAAAATGAAAGTTCATGCTTACTCAAATGCTCCCAACCACCAAATGTGCTTCTCTGATTGTACACCTAAATACTTTTAGTTTTCTTTTATGATTGATGTATCAAGTGTCCTATTCATAAGTGTGATGGTCACTCAGGAAGAGTGAATATTTAGCATAGGATGAGGGCAAATGAACATAGAAAGTGCCTACCATTGGTTAACAGCACTCAAATGCAAAGGGTAATGGATTTAATGTCCTACCTCACATGGGATGCATTGTAATTCCAATGTGGCAGGAAGAGTGAGTATGTAGCATTAGATGAGGGCAAATGACCTAACGACAATCAATGAGAAGGTTGATGGATTTGGTGTCCTACCTCGCATTGTGGTAGGAAGAGTGAGTATGTAGCAAATGAGCATAAAACGTACCTATGATCAAATGCAAAGGTTGATGGATTTGGTCTCCTACCTCACACGAAGACTTATTGAAGAAGTGGTGGTGAAGACACCACGACAAGGAGTGAAAGGCGTCATGCTTAGAATAGGGATGACAAGACTTGCAAATTTATGTGTCTATTTGTATGTCAATGAAGACTAGACTTGTGTGTATGTGAGAGCGAGAGAGAGAGAGAGAGAGAGAGAATAGTGGTAGTGGAAAACTTGTTTCTCTCTAATAAAAATTATAAAGACTCTCTAAGTTAGTTTTTGCATGTCAAACATACACATTTGTCGGCTTTTACGCTCAATTACTCAAAATCTTAAGTATTCTAAAGATGGGGAGAAATCTGAGCTGGTTTTTCTCAAGCTCAACTAGTGCAAAAGACACTAAAGGGTAGTTTTCCTCTATAAAGAAAGGGAAGACGAGGTGAACTATAATAATGCTTTGCCAGGCAAAATAACGTCTGGGTGTTTTGAATGTGCTACGTGGACAAGGAGTGGATAAGGGGAGTCGTAAATGCTGAATTAAATGCTGAATCAAGTGCCATGCAGGACGCCATGCAAGCAAGCGAGGCTGCCCATTCTCTCTTTCTCTCTCTCTCTCTCTCTGTACCTCTCTCAGAGACACCCACACACACACCCAGTGTGAACTGTGAAAGTCTATGAAAAGAACTGCGTGTGTTTAGGTCCTTTCTCTCTTTGTTTTGAGTGTGGTTTGGGAATATCCTCTCTCTCTCTCCTCTGTTCTCTGTGTTTTGGGCTCTTTGTGTGTGGAGTATTTTGGGAGGATCTCCTTCTCCCTTTGTGGGCTTCTTTTGGGGAGCGTCTTCTTTGGGCTGTGTGTGTGTGTTTTGGGAGGATCTCTCTCTCTCTCTCTCTCTGTGTTTTGGGCTGTGTGTGTGTTTTGGGATGATCTTGCTACCTGCCCCTCCCTCCTCTCTGTGAGTGTGTGTTTTTTGGGCTCTTTCTGTGTGTGTTTTGGGAGGTTCTCCGTTTTTCCCTTGCTCTGTTTCTCTCGAGTGCTGCCTGAGTTTCTTCGTCTTGTTGTGAAAATTTGCCTTTCCTCCTTCGATTGCATCGCCCCCTCCCCCGTCCTTTTGCCCCTCGATCCTGTCCCTGCCTCCTTGGACCTCCCTTCACCTCACCCTTCCGCCATCTCTCATCATTTGTCGCCCTCATATTCCCCTTCACCTTGCCCTTTATTTGCCCTCCTCACTCTCGCTTTCTCACCCCACTCCCCTCTTTTCTTGCTGCTGGAGCTCCTCTCTCTCGGTTCTGCCTTCTTTTTGCGTTTTCCTTCCGTCTCTATTGGTGGATCTTTTGTGGGCACTTGTGCTGTGTTCGTCTCTTTCAATTGCTTGCTAACCATTTTCGCCTTGGGAGAGATTTCGACTTATCCAGCATGGCGGATGCTCTCAGAGCTGTGCCTTCGCCTCATGTTGGAGTCCAGCACTCTGAGCCTTCCATAAAGAAAGTTCCTCATATGAACCTTGCCTTTACAGCCATAGGAACCCAATTTGGTTTTGGTTTGCAGAAAAAGTCCTTCGATCTCCTTGATGAGTCCTTCTCTGTCAATCGGAGGCTGTGTGTACGTGTTGCAGCTCTGGCAGAGTACCGTGAGGGGATGAACAATGATGTAACCACCACTGTAATAGAAGTCCCGGGGGAGGTAATCGAAGGAGAAGCATCCAACCTTCTCAGCACCAATGGCCTTGCACAACTGAGCAATGAAAATGTTCAAGTTGGAGACAAGGCTCCTTCGACCCTTTTAGAAGTGGATGCCGTCACTGAGGCAGAACTAAAAGAGAATGGTTTTAGAAGCACCAGAAGAACTAAGCTCGTCTGTACGATCGGGCCTGCTTGTTGTACGTTCGAACAGTTAGAGCACATGGCTATGGGAGGTATGAATGTGGCAAGGCTTAATATGTGCCATGGGACCAAGGAGTGGCATTCTAACGTTATTCAGCGCGTCAGGAAGCTGAATGCAGAGAAAGGATATAGTGTTGCCGTGATGATGGATACAGAAGGCAGTGAAATTCATATGGGTGATTTGGGAGGGGCTTCAGCAGTGAAAACTGAGGTACGCTCCCTGCCTTCTTATCGCGTTTCGGTTTGCAGAAAAAGTCTTTCGATCCCCTCGATGAGTTGAGTGTACCAGATAGCAATAGTTCGTGGGTAGCGTTTGCTGCAGTATGTGACCTTTCTAATGGAATGCTCCCTAATGCAGATGCATGTTGCAAGGAATTTTTGGTTGCTAATTTCTGCTTTTCTTTACCTTGTCAAAAGGATGGCGAAGTTTGGGTCTTCACTGTGCGCAAATCTGAGGGACCGCTACCTGTACGTACTGTTCCAGTCAATTATGAAGGATTTGCTGAAGGTAAGCTGACTTCCTCCCGCGGAAGCCATGCTAATTTTTTTTTGTTTTTACGAGCTGTTACATCGAGTTGGTATGCCGTTGAGTAACACTGAGGTGGTCCTGGCTACAGATGTGATGACCGGCGATGAACTTGTGGTTGATGGCGGTATGGTGAGGTTTGAGGTCGTAGAAAAGGTTGGTCCTGATGTCCATTGTAGATGCATCGATCCTGGCCTGCTTTTACCCCGGGCAAACTTGACATTTTGGAGAGCTGGACACCTGGTTCGTGAAGGCAATTCTATGCTTCCCACGATTTCATCCAAGGTAAGCGTTTTGTGTTCTTGATTGGTTTTCAGCGCTGTTTGTTTATGGTCCCTCGCGGAGATTTGATGATGTCAGAGCTCTCATGTTGGCTATCCACGTACTAGATAGTGTAATGGACATTCTTCGATCTCTAGTGCCTAGTTTCTCGCGATGGGTGGTGCTCACTGCTATGCATGTCAGAGTTCATGGGTGGAGGGAGCTCCATAAGTGAAACGGCAGGAGAACCAGATTGCATGCATTTTGCTTTATGGTTTTGTCGTAGGATTTGATCTGCCCTTGTACCATATATACGTACCTTTTTTCTCCTTGTGAAATCCATGTATACATACTTTTTTTGGTAACACTTTATATTACTGCACGGGAAACCTCTAAACGAGGTAAAAACCCACTGAAAAGAAATATATAAAAGCAACACCTGTCAAAATTACAGGAAGTCAGGTAAAAGACTGAAAAAGAGGAGGAAAGTATGAAATTACGTGCCAGCAGGTGGCGACATAAAGACAATATCCTCCAACTCGATCCCCTGTTGAACTAGAAAACCATTGAGCGATGAATGCAATTTCTTTTGACCCTTGTGATTCCTCCCGACATAAGCAGGAAGACGAAACCTTTGTATCACTGGGTCAAATACTTGTTGCAACATAGGATGCATATCCTCAAGTGAAATATTGTTCTCAGGCTTGCGAGAAGTTTCGTGAATATCATTGTCACTTAACCCCCACAGCTTGCTCTGCAGTGCCATCATCAACTATATCTGTAGGAGAGATATCCGTCTGTAACTCAAAGCTCTGTATTTCTTTCTCTCTTAGCCCGACAGTCTGATCCTCAGTATCATCATTAACTATATCCGAAGGAGAGATATCCACCTTAACTCAAGAGAGTGCAACTGAATAACCAGAGAGGCGGGTGGACGTGCATGCATGCACACGCACACACGCACATGCATGTGTATGTGCGTGTATATTGAGAGAGAGAGAGAGAGAGAGAGAGAGAGAGAGAGAGAGAAAGCATACCTGTGTCCCAATTTCCAAAGATTTTGCCAATGACAAGGAGTAATTGAAAGCTTTTGTTATATCCAGAGATAAAGAAAGGAACACTGAATTAGCTTTTTGTCTCTCCACTGACGGGGTCTGAAAGAAACAGGATTACATACCCCGAGTCCTGGTAGGCCATGTACGAAAAAAAAAGTGCCCGTCCTTGGTCTGTGGTCAGTCAACACTAAATGGTTGCAAGACCAAATATGAGAGAGGAGAAGGAGCTGTGTGTGTGTGAGAGAGAGAGAGAGAGAGAGAGAGAGAGAGAGAGTAGATCAGGCACTAGGCAATAGATTGTAGCCCCTTCCATGAACTCCAAATAACTTAGCTTGTTTTTTCTTTTAATACGGCCATCTTTGCTCTCAAAATCGTCGGTCACATTGTAAGCCCCTCTCTGAAGCCCATAACATGCTGAGGATGCGGCTCTGCTATGGACAGGTGCCAGGTTTCACACAGCGCACGTTTTGGCGAATGTAGTTTTGTATACAGCACTTCATAGATCTTAGGAGAAGATGACAGCTCATGTCTATGTTAATCCCTCAACCTTGTAGATATTTCTGTAAGGGCCTTCGTGTTCCCCTTCAAAGGACACCCACAATAAGGTACCTGAGCCTGTATCATCATCATATGTTTGGCTTGGGCGTATCTCATTAGCACTTGCAAAAGAGATTCCATCATCTCCACATCATTGCTTGTTGAATTTTGGCCACAATTTTTGCTATGGCCGAAGGCAGGAGCTCATCCTAATGGAAAAAAGAACGACTGTGAGTATATTACCCATGGACTGAGCATCCCTGTTATTCACAAAATTTGGGTAAGCCCATGGTGCTTTGTCAATGAATTGCCATGCAACTTGTGATACTGAATACCAAGCCTTGGTTGGAACGAATTAGGCTTGTTTGGTAAGCCTGCCCACCACCACATGTAATCCAATCCCTTTTATATATAAGGTATGAAATTTATGGCTGCGTGTGTCCATTTTCCATTTGGAATAAGGAGACTTTAGCAAACTGGCTAGGAGCTTTCTATTCAGTTGTGTTTTGTGGCTCTGATCACCTCCTCTACACAGTTTACCAGGGAGGGTCCATGTTGATCCTTTTATGGCTCACATGCCCAAGATACTCAATATGTTTTTTTTGAAAGTGCATTTAGTGGCTTTTGCAGGGGGCTGATGTGATCTCAAAAAATCTTGTTCCATGCAGACCAAGACTATCGTGGAGAGGGCAACTGTGTACCTCCCCCAACAATCCCTTTAGTTAATTTCAAGCTCATGAAGCTGGCAGCTTCAGCATCGCAAATGAACCAGTTGCTCTTAGGAGGGCTGCCGAGTTTTACTTTTTTAAAAGGCTAAGAACTGCAAAGTAGATGAACTTTTTTCTTAGGAGGAAATATTCCTTTACATTAGAAGACACTGGATAAACAGGGCATAGACATGCTCAAGATGCAGAAGGCTTATTTGCTTCAGGTACCATTATTTCTGCATATGATGAGAACTTTCCCTATTGGTAGGGAATCATTCAGTTGTCTCTGGAGTAATACTTTCTTCAACTGATCTTTCATGAGCATGGTCGTCCTCCTTTGATCCTTCGGATCCCCTCTCGGCCGGAAAGGCTTCGATAGGATCACCAATTGGTCCTTCTAACATCATGCAATTGGGTCAATTTAGAGAAGCCTCCTGATCACCTTCATTGATCTGCAACCCGAACTTCTTGAAGTCCCAGTCACCAACTTAAAGGAAAGCTTGCAGTAGGTGCTGAAAATATCTTCAAAGAGAACTTCTCTATATCTACATTTGTGGACCAACAGAGAACCATATATCCCAAAGCAATCTATTGAAGTCTCCAATAAAGTAAATTGAGAAAATGTACCCTGGAAATTTAGTTTGGCATTGCTTGCCATCGTAGCAAGCTAGAAATCTCCAGGAAGTCTCCTCATCTTCATTGTCCTTGTGTAACTTGGTAGGCATGCTCCCCCTTGGGAACTCTAGCTCATCAGGCTCCATCTCTAAATGAGCACCTCAATATGTGCCGGCGGTACTGGTTCCCAAGGCTGAGCAATACCTACCATTCTTCACCACAAGTTCAGATCTGTGCACGGCATGTCGATGCATGCCATTAACATGGTCACCCTTATCTCAGTTAGACTTGGGAGCAAGGAGTTTTTTTTCTTGAAATTTTTTTGCCTTCCCCCTTAGGAGAGCCCCCGTCATCTTTTGAATCCTTGACACCCTTCCCTTTTTGGGGACTTAGCTGCCTTCTCGTGAGCACCATTCCCATTGTACAGTTTCATTTGTGCCTCCTCATGGAGCAACGATGGGCGGAGTGCAATTGCATCCTTCAGTCTCCACTCCTTCATGCTGTCTGGATCCGCCATTTCCCTGGCCACAAGATGGCTCCGAATCTTTACTCTCCAGATTGGATCGTTGGTTCTGTCCAACTTTCCAGCCTCACCAAAATGTGCAATGAGTATGTTGGATGCCATGTAGATACCGGAATTCTTTTAACCTTTCCTGCCCTCGCTGCAAGCCAAACAAAACAAATTTGAACTGGGCAAGGACATGACCCTTCAGATGGAGGTGGTCTCGGTTGTAGATCCTTCCACAGACTTAGAGACCGTGGCTATCCTTGATTGACAACCGGGCTCTGTACCATGTCAAAGGAACTCAGGATGTATCAATACCAAACCAATGGCTCAGATAACATGTCAGAAAAGAGACTGTTTTGCTGTAGCAAACTCCCCCGCAGCAGAAGGCTTGAGAGAGACCACACAAGGGCATATCAAACACCAACTCATTTCATGTGCATGCATGTACGAAGAGAAGAATTCAGATCTAGAGAGAGGATACTCAGACGTACAATCAAAGGAATATGTATTGATGTAGAGAACCATGTCATGTACCAACACCTACACCATACTGTCGCTGAGGTAAGGTACTGAGTGTGCTGTACCTTTTGAGGTAGGCTCCTCTTCTCTGCCACATGCCTTCCCGTAGGCTTCAGTAGCTACAGCTCTTGCTCTCTCTTCTAGGCCACAATATGTGCTCTTCTACTTAAGTGTAGATCTACACTCTGTGCACCTCGAAGGCTCCTAAAACCCTCCACAGACTGCCCAGAGAGGCCCAAAGGCCCTTGTTTTATAGGGGCTGATTGCCCAGGACTGGCCAACCTGGTGACTCGTGAATCCTACAGACCAGGCCGATCTTTCCCTATTGTGAGCCAACCCGACAAACTGTCGACATGGCAGGATGCAGGTGCGCCAGCCCCATGGGGCCCAGCCTGACACGACCCCGCAGGATCAGACCCTATCACTGACCTAGAATCTCGTCCTGGATACAACCAGAATCATAGCGCAGGTGCCTCGATCCTCCCGACCACCCCCGAGCACGTGGGCTACAGCTTGACTCATCCATAGGCCCGTATCTAACCCAGGCGTCCCATACCACTTGAGCCATCCAGAGGACCTTCGATACACCACCTATGATCCGCCATGTAGATGGCCAGAGTCCCGGCCTGGGTCCAAGCCCCATCCATCAGTTGAGGAGCGCTCAACCGATCTACACAATAGCACTGGCCCTCCCTCTATATAGAAGGAAACCTGCTATAGATAGCACAATGCTATGAATAGCTCCCTCCATATAAAGCGAGCACTATATATGAATCAATCTCTATATATAGCAATCTCAGCTAAAAATAGCCATCCAGCCCTATGCTATCCCGTAACCCACGTTCACCTGCTTTCCAACCCTAGGTACACCATGCACATGACATACTCCCCTTCCTCTAAGAACTCACTCCTGAGTTCACCAGAAAGTGCGAAAACTCTCTGTGAAGATGAGTCAATGCCAATGACTATACTCTGACTATCAGTTTGAGTGTGCTATACTTTCCATGAGATTCCAATCAAAGAGAATCTAAGGCCAAAGCCACAAGCTTTGATAACCAACCCAAGGAAAGTAAATCTCTCAATCTAAACAAGGTTACAGATCATCGAGTATCCTTCTCGAGAAATCAAGTAAGGCCTGAATCCACAGAGTTAATTCCATTGACATGGATGTACACAAGCATGGTAAAATCCGTACCCGAAGGTAAAATGATTCTATCAACCTTATCTATTAAGTATCCTTGAACTCAAAATCTTAGGTTGAGATCGAGGAATCATTGTTTGAACAACCCCATCAATTGAACCCCTCGAGGCCAATTTTTGGGTTACAATTTCTATCAACCCTAATTCTTGAATTACTTAGTATTCAAAAAATCCCTCAACGGAATACCTTTGTAATTCAAATTCTTGGGTTAAAATACATGACAGACTTTCCATCGCAGAACAATTAGGTATCTGTTCATAACTCATGATGGAAGAATCTTCATGGAAGTATCAATGGGCAAAATCCTGACAAAAAATATGGTCCCCTTGATCTATCCTCGAAATACCCCTACATGAGGATAATCTGTAAAAATTCAGTTGGCTATATCCAGTCAATGGTACTGTTCTAGACATGTATATAGTCAACCATCATAGGAATAACATTCTATGTGATCCAAAGACTACGGAAACGATCCATTCCGAAATCTCTTAAAATAAGATCCACTATCGAATATCCTGTATAAACTTGTGCACAATAAACCGCTCCGATCACAGGATAATTAGGATCTCTTATCTAGGAACATTAAGTTCCAAACAAGGCACTGACATACCATCATTAGAAGATATGTGGTAACCCTCCCTGAGATTGAGTCTAGACTATGGAGCTCCAGGGTTGAACCCAAAAAATACATGGCTTCTCTCAGGGTAAAGAATCTTAGTCAGCCCTCGTTAAAAAAAATCTAATCAGGTTGCCCCTAGTTTAATTCAGCCTACTTGTACTTCACCCTAGAGGTCCTCGGGTATTATTTCATGCTGGATTATACCACCATATCAGAGAATCTTAAATGTAACATACCTTAGTGTCCCATACCACCAAAGTATACTACAAATAAAAAACTCGGTGGACAATATGAGTGAATCAGGGTAGCCAATCCCTCTTTACTCAGACCATCCCAGATTGAGTCAGGGTGGCGAATCCGTTCTCAATTCTTTTCTTAATGTGATTATATCACCCCCTTGTGTTACAATACCCCAACCAATAGGTCAAAGAAGAAAACCAGTAGGTAGCATCTCTAACAACTCTTGAATCCTGACTATCCATGACCTCGGACTAAAAGAGTGAGAATCAGAATGACCCTGCCTTTGGACATGATTCAAAGAAGGTATCCAACAAGACGAATCCTGGTCTAATCAATAAGAACCTTCATATGTCCAAACGGTAACTCGAAGAAACGCCATAACTCACAATCACATCGAGATCAAAACTTCAAATAGAAACCAAACAGGAATTTACGCACCAAGATTCGAGAAAGGGAAATCCAATTGTCTTAGTTAAGTCCAGTTTAAGATGTAACAAAGTCTCAGGCATCCTCAATGCATCATATACCTTCAAGATATATGGAACAAAAGTACATGTTATATAATTTGAAAAAACCAATCAAATTATAAATGCCACTTAGTTACAAATCAAAAGCAAATTAACCAAAACCTGGTCAATTTAATAACAAGACAGTTCATAATTCATACAAAATTGGGGAGCTTCTTGAACCAAACGTGGTTCAAAAGATCCAATCGAGCCAAAAAAATAATTGGGTGTCGGTCAAAACTGAGGATGTCAACTTCTTCATCTCTCAATAGCACGGAAGCGGTATAAAGACTCTAAAACAAGCTGTCTACATTTAGAACAGCATGAGCCTTCTTCAATATATTTCTGGTTCTGAGGGGTTTTATAGTAGTGAAGAGCTGCCCAGAGTTCATCTATCAAGGAATCCATCTCTCGTAGCAAGTCAGGAGGTCTACGAGGAATAACCTCCGATGTAGCCTCGTCCTCCATCTCAGTAAAACAGTAATCCAACGTAGGTGTCTCGTTACTTTGATGTCCTTCCATGGCTGGAAAATATCTCGCACAGGAGAGGGACTAGAAGGAAGACAGCTGCGTCCAACACGTGCTCTTCACACTAGCAAAAGAGAATCTAGTGCTGCGTGGAATCAAGGAAGAAGGCGGGTAGAGGACAACAAGAAAGATGGTGGAATCTGATAGGCTGATCTCAGACAGAAAGAGGGTGGGAAATTCGCCTTCATGCGCTGAAGTGCTGAAGAGAGAGAGAGAGAGAGAGAGAGAGAGAGAGAGAGAGGAATCCCGGTTATATAAATAACTAGGAAGGGATATAAATAGCTAGGAAGGGCCATCAAAAGCCAGGCGAATTTAGGGTGGGCGCTTGATTTAGAGCAAGTGCTTTCCTTGCTAGAGAAAAACAAAAAAGCAACCTGCTTTTTTGACCAAAAAATAGTCTCGCTTTTAATAGATCTGGTCCTGCTTTTCTCCAGCCAGCCAAAAATAGCCAAAACGCGCTAAAATCAAGCCATACGCTCCTTCCCAAAGCCAAGTGCCTGCCCCCAATCATATCGCCCCTATCTCTGATGCCCGAATCTCCTACACAAGCCGTTCTCTGGCTTATGAACGCCCTCTCTTTCCTAGGTCTCTAGGGTAGGAATCTCATCCTTGAGAACCTAGAGCGAATTCATTCCCTAACCAGCCCACTCTCACGCATCCCCACAGCCAATCACATCAACAACCCAAGCGTGGGAAGTTATAGGTCATCCTCATATCTCTTGCTGAAAGCATCAAGTCTTCTCATCGCCTACCCTTCTTAGGGAATCACAATTTCCAAACACGTAGCAATCGAGAGAGAGCACACAGCCTATGGACTTCTATTTCTTCCACAACTCTCCCAATCATGAGCGGACATCATCAGCCAACGATTCAGCCCATACATGAGCGGAAATTCAGATTTGCAAGAGCAATCTCAAAAAGCGTACCTGGAAGACATCTTTTTTGCATACCTCGCATTGAATTCAATCGTGATAGGACGGCTTTGATACCAAATGACATGACCCTGTAGGATTAGACCCTATCACTGACCTAGAATCTCGTCCTCGATACAACCAGAATCATAGCGCATGTGCCTCGATCCTCCCGACCACCCCCGAGCATGTGGGACTCATCCATAGGCCCGTATCTAACCCAGGCATCCCATACCACCTGAGCCCGTCTAGAGGACCTTCGATACACCACCTATGATCCGCCATGTAGATGGCTAGAGTCCCGGCCTGGGTCCAACCCCCAACCGATCTACACAATAGCACTGGCCCTCCCTCTATATAGAAGGAAACTTGCTATAGATAGCACAATGCTATGAATAGCTCCCTCCATATAAAGTGAGCACTATATATGAATCAATCTCTATATATAGCAATCTCAGCTAAAAATAGCCATCCAGCCCTATGCTATCCCGTAACCCACGTTCACATGCTTTCCAACCCTAGGTACACCATGCACATGACACAGCCCCTACCGATTCTGCTGCTGGCCGACCAGACTGGTCCTTACATTGCCTTCTGTGGCTGGCAGCTGTCCAGGTCATTAGCCCACTTCTAGGGCACATGGCTGGGCTGTTTGCAGCCCACACAGACAGACCTAACTGAGGGCATTATGTGAGCCTCTCAATGGTGGTCCATGTGGCTGGCCTTCATGCTGTATGGCATCCTCCCCCATGTTCTCCTCATATGGGGGCTCACAAGTGGGGAGGTGACCATTCTATCCCAATATTATCTGCCCATATACTGGGCTGTATGCTGGGGTTAACCTCAGTCATTTACCCCTCCAAACAGGCCCATGAGCAGCCCCAATGAAGGGCCGGTCCATGGCAGTCCCACGTGGACTGTCAAGCCCTATGTGGGGGGTCCAGTTAAACACAAGAAGGACCTGTGTGTGCTGCCCATGTGGCAGCCTGTTCCTCCCTCACCTTTCTCCTCCCACTCCCTAGATCTACAAATGTCAATCCTGTGTGCTATCCTCACAAAAGGGCTTACAGGTGGGAGTTTTGTTTGAGAATTTTTGTGAAAGTCAGTATTTGATGCCTATTTGATGGAGCAACACTTGACTTTGTTCTTGAATGCAAGCCCCTTCAATACTAATTTTTTTGCTGCTCTATTTCAGGATTGGATTGACATTGATTTTGGGATCAGTGAGGGAGTTGACTTCATAGCTATCTCATTTGTGAAGACAGCTGACGTCATCATGCATCTTAAAAGCTATATTGCAGCAAGGTCACCCCAACGGTAAGCAGGGTTTTTCATTGTTTGATGAGAGGATGTGTGTACTGAGAGGATGAGCATTGTTGGCTGAGTTTGGTCAATATAGATTCAGTCATGCATCAGCACATGAAGGATTTCTGTAAATTAATTAAACCTTCTGCTTGCAGGTCTATTGGAGTACTTGCAAAAATAGAAAGCTGTGAATCTCTTAAAAATTTGAAGGATATCATTCTTGTATCTGATGGAGCCATGGTTGCAAGAGGAGATCTTGGTGCTCAGATCCCTCTTGAACAGGTGCCTTCTGTCCAGCAAGAAGTTGTCCATCTTTGCAGGCAATTGAACAAGCCTGTTATTGTGGCATCTCAGCTATTGGAGTCAATGATAGAGTATCCTACACCTACTCGAGCTGAGGTATTCGATCATATCTTGTTGTCATGTACCCAGACAGATGCATTTCTGAGGAAAGACGCTCCTTCAGATGATGATATGGCAGCTTGATTTCTACTATAATAGTTGTTGGATGTGTGTGTAACTCGCAGGTAGCAGATGTTTCAGAGATGGTACGGCAGCGGGTAGATGCATTGATGCTCTCTGGGGAGTCTGCTATGGGTCATTTTCCAGAGAAAGCTCTGAGTGTTCTACGAACTGTGAGTCTGCGTATGGAGGAGTGGTGCAGGAAGGAGAAACTTCATGAATCTATGAGTTTGCAACAACTTGCAACTGCCCTTCCTGACCAGATTTCTGAACAGATTTGTAATGCAGCAGCTCTGATGGGTCAGTATCGTATTTCTGTTTTTAGTTTTTATGGAGTGTGATATATTTCGCTGCAAAAGCTAATACTCCTGCAATTAAGTATGCAGTTTTATGTTGCAAAACTTTTGTGCAAGTTGTATATGTGTCATCTTTATTAAAAGAGTAGATTGAAGATTGTATCTGGGGATGATTGTCATACTTTCCTCTGATGATTGCAGCTAATAAGCTTGAGGCTGATGCTATCTTTGTATTCACCAAGCGCGGCTACATGGCATCCCTCCTATCTCGAAATCGGCCAGATTGTCCTATCTTTGCATTCACCAACTCCAAAGATGTTAGGATAAATTTGAACCTTCTCTGGGGTCTCATCCCTCTGAGTCTCAATTTCTCAGAGGACATGGAAAGCAATCTCCGGCGTACCTTCTCTTTGCTGAAGGCACGAGGTATGATGAAAGCGGGCGATTTGATCATTGCAGTCTCTGACATTGCACCTTCGAGTCAATCAAATATGCTTCAGTCAATTCAAGTCAGGAGGATTCCCTAAAGCAGGCATGCAATAGCCTTTAGAGCCAATATGAGAAATTGACAATTTTGACCAGAAATGGCTGATATCTTGAGGGATTTTAACATTATTCAACTTGGCAACACATTAATTTCAAATGAGAGTGGGGGGATGGTCTCGTTATTTCTACTTGGAGTTTTGCCAAAATTCAAATGCAAGGGAATATTATGTTAAACGCTATGCATAATCCAGTGGCATTCAGAAATTTGAAATTATTAGTGTAAAAAAGTTGATCATTCTCATTTAACCTCCAAGGGATCAAGATATGTTATAAAGATATCTAATTGGATAGTGTGATGCCAACAGTACACACATTGTATTCAATTTATAATGGTAATTTACTTTAAATTATCTTGGTCGTTTCACAGCTTCTTACATGAGGAGTGTGTCCCTGAAATTTCTCGTGATTGTTGACAACCTAAGAGTTTGTTACACTGGTAAAACTGTTTTTAAATGGTGGTTATTGAAAATGTAGTAGTATATTCATGGAAATTTGCGAGGTTGCTTTTGCCAATGATTTATTGTGAAAGTCTTCTTATTGATACGACATAGAGCACAGTGGGAGGCTTCAGTAACATACTTTGCAAACTATGGGTTCTTATAATATTGAAGGCATTCCCTTAGTTCGTCATGTAATTGATCCATCTTTCGAATGATAATCTCGGGTTGATGTTGTGGAACACTAAGTTCCTCGTCCAATCAATCAATCTCATGTACAATAATTTCGGATTGGTGAGGGACCCATTGCGAAATGGGTTCATCTTTCACAGGACAACAGGGGGAAGAAATATCGTTGCTATCTTGGCTTTTCATTTTTGTTCCTTCATTATTCCTTCATTGGTTTGTATTGAAGAGCATGTAACTTTCAACAATCTTTCTACAACATTACTTCGATCACTTTGAAAATATTTATAATATTAGATGACTTCAATCACTTTGGAGCTTTGTACAACATCACTTCATCTATAATATTGAATATATACAGACATGGATATATGTAGATATTTGAAATCTTTTATATGACATTATGATCCTTGGCCTACCTTGACACTATCTAGACTCAGAGTTTCTCTTATTGTACTAAGTGCTATTGTAATCATAGCAACATCTCTTCGTCTCATTAGCATTATCCAATCACTTTATTCTAAATATTCAACTCAGTTTAATCGAAATCTTTCGCCTCACATTATGGTCCTTGCTTTATCAAAAGACACTATCTAGTCACATAGCTTAGAAAACATCAATTCAATTACTTTGGACATATACATGTACATATACATATATTATTATATGTATACATGTATATCTTAACAACTGGACTTACATTGAGAATATCAAATCCCATAACTATTTCACAAATGCTTAAATCTTAAACGAATGAATTGTATGCCATTCATCAAGTAATAATAATAATATAAGAAAACCACCGCATCGGTGGTAGTTAATATTTGAGTGTGCAACTAACCATCGTACTAGCGATCACTTATTCTACACTATCGTCATGCTATCTTAAAATTGTTGCAAAGTGTTATATATAAAACAATCTCCTTTAGGCTGGTTCTCTTTATCTATTGTCAGATTAGCCATCGGGCTAGTGAACATAAATCCTAAATAAATGAATTGTATGTCATTCATCTTGTAATAATAGAAGCAAATCACTGCACTAGTGGTAGTTAATATGCTATAGTGCAACCAACCTCTCAGTTGTAACCAACCAGTGCTATACTATACAAAATGTACGAGAAATGTAGGTAGGACTGCTAATGTTTTTTCTTTCAAAGAGAAATTTTAATTAAGTACAGATAGTCATAGTTCTATAATGCTCATCTAGCAGTAGACTATAAAACTACTTTAACTCCCTCACTAGGAGTTGTAGACTGGTTGATGTGACATCTTTAAACTTACCGTCAATCAAATAAGAAACCTACCAAGTCCTTGAGCCACTTGCTCAACCTCCCTTATCCCAACATTTAATTGGCAAAAATTATTTTGTTGAGTACACCAAATGGAGACCATAACTTGTGCCTGAAAACTATGCCATATAATTGCTAGATTTTGAAGGAAAACCATACCTATCATTGAATGTAAAAATTTTCTAGAAGGTAGAACTAATGCTAGAGCCCAATTGACCTAATACCAATTTGCATCTTATATCGCATTGCTCTCATGAACAAGGCACGTCTAGAAAAAGCTGAGGAAAAGATTCTACAAAATCTTGCAAAGATTGTAGTGAGGATCAACTCAAAGTCAAGCTCTCACTAGCAGAAACTAAAACATAGCCTTCCATAAAAAGAACTTAAACTTTGACTCCATCCTCTTTGAGAGAAATGTGCGTTCCATATCTTGCATAATTTTTGAGAGGGGTATAACTAGTACACTAATAAAATTGAGCAAACTTTAACTTGTTCACCTTAGCTCCAATCTTAGTGACCCAATCATCAAGGGAAAATTTACGAAAATCCATTGTGTTTATAAGCCCACATAATCATGAATTGAACTAAGAAAAGCTCTATGAGAGAGAATGAGTCTGTGGGACCCCTTAGGTCACTTAAAGGTAGTCCACTTGAGTTTCGACATTACACAAAGATGCTTCCAACAATAAAGCCTCCAATTGTGAAGGGTTCGTCCATGACATAAATTCAAGCAGGCCAATGGCTTTCCTTTGAAATGCTCCAAAGGGGGACCACCAAATAGAGCCCTTTAAAATTGATCCCTTTTCCTTGTTTTAACTTAGGAAAAAATGTTTCCAACTATCAACCAAACATCACATCAGAATTGAAATAGCAATTTGTATCCCATAAAAATTCATTTCTAGTACTAAGGGAACTCTTCTTTTGAGGTTCTTCTTCAGCAGTATTGTTGCACGCAACCATTTCTTGAGGTTTGATTCTTCATCTCGTCATCTTTTTGTAAAACTCATCGTTAATCTTTCGCGGTAACCATTCAAATATTTTAAAAAATAGATTATTTATGGGGTCGTTATGAGAAGCCATGGGCATAGTGTCGAAAGAGATGCGGAACCTATATGGAGAGTTTAATGCAGCATCTTCTCAGTTATTTAAAAGGACTTTTTTATTCCTCCTTGGACTGACACACATGTAGTCTTGAACTGACATTTATCCGTATTTTTTTGCTTTCTCCACATTTTAGAGGAGAGATAAAAGAGAAAATAGTGAATTTCTTACAGGGCCCCAAAATGAGCTCCCTTTTTTGCTAATGAGGTTTCTACATGATCCTCCTTCACTTATCCTAGGTTCATTGGTACTGGATTAACTTACCTTTGGTTATACTTCTAGGTTCAGGGGCTCGAGGTCCACTTACTCTAGGTTTGGATTCACTTTTGTATTTTAAGGTAGTGAGAACTCAATGTCTCCTCGAATTAAAGAAAGAAACACCGTCGTTAGAAATGATGACTAATGATAATGCACCAAAAACACTTAATAACGATTAGAGACGCTAGCAATATTTAAGGACCATTGCACAAGGAAGCATGATCAATATGGAGTAATGGAAAATGGATTGAAGTGAGAACCTCAAAAAACTAGTAGAAGCAGATCCACAAAAGACATGGGGAGCCTATCTAAATGGATCAGAAGATGGGTTGAGCTAACCACTAACCACAGCTTACAACAAGATATTATAAGTTAGATACTTGAAACCATGGGTTGCAAGCCAACTTTTTGTTGGCTAAGCCTCTTTGTAGCACATGTGTCATGACTATACTTACAAATACAAGCCTTCATTTTCTCCATCTTTAAGCCTCTTTGTAACACATTTGTCACGATTACATTAACAAATTTCAGCCCCATCATTTTCTCCATCTTTTAATCTAACAAATACCAATCATCATTTTCTCCAGATTAACAAATACCAGCCATCATTTTCATCTAACAAATTACTAATATCTAGAATATTTCAATCGATTGATTATCATTATTGAGTTTACTCAGTCAATCCCTACACCATTTGCACATTGATTTGGAAGAATAATATGCACCACTATAGAAAAGAGGAAAGGGTCTGCTTGTAAATGCTGAGTGAAAGGAAAACATGAGAAGAGCAGGCTCCTAGCATATGGACTTATCGTGCAACAAAAAGATTTACCCAAAATGCCCATTGAGAAATTCGAGCCCTCCATTTTCCAATCCGACAACGCTATTGAGGTTTGTGGGTGACGGGAACAACGGATTGTATGGATACATTTTGACTCAATATTCAACTGCAAAAATGTACAAGACATTGTATGTCTAAGAAAGAATGGAGAAGGCGCAAGAAATGTCGATAAATTCAGACTTGAAAGAGCATCTGCTGCTGCTGTAGAGGGAAATCGAAGAGCATTCAAAGACAAAGAATGAGCTACGAAGAGCAAGAATGAAGAGAAGAGTTCTTGGAGACAGACAACGAAGCAAGATAATTTGAAACATTGTGGAGTTGAAATCTGGCACTGGAGGATGTAAGCACAAAGTATAGAAAGGAAGTTAAGAGCACATCTTGTTTAGCCATTATATTTATATATGTGTGTATTTCTTGCAAGCAAATCTGTAATATTGCAAAGTGTACTTGTTGCAGAGAAATTTTGAGACCTCAGAAAGAAAACGTTGATCCTAATTTAATTCTTGTCAAACAAATGAAGGGTTTAGTCTCCGCTGTTGTTGCAAAGAACATGATCAAGGAAAGAAAGTTTAAGAAGGTAAAACGTGAAGTTCTTGAAGACTTTGTATCGGAAAGTAGAGCTGATGTCACTAAAGTTCAAGAGGCTCTTGATGTAAGTGGAGTGAGTAGAAAAGGATATGCTTCAATTTTTAAAGTTGTGTCATCTACATTAAAAGATCAACGGATAAAACATGTGCAGTTACCAACACCAGCACAATTGTGGAAGGAACGAGGTCTTCTCAACCAAGAAATTGATAAGCTCAGTGGACAATACTTTTATATCGAAAGTGTATATGAAAGTGAAAAGGGAAGCATTACATATAATGCTTGGAATAGTATTTTTGTAGATCTTGAACAACTGCAGAGACTAATGGTTGAGTTCAATAGTGTCACATTTGAAGAATGTGAAGGAGTTTTGAAGTTTGTTGTGAAGCTAGATGACTATGAAATTGTCAAGGAAAAAAAGATAGAGAGAGTTTCTATCACTTTGATGAATAGAATAGTTGATCAATGGATCACAAAGTCTAGCTTGAAGTACTTCAGTGTCCAATAAAAAAAGCACGTATGGTAGTTGGGCTCATTTGAGGTATGTTAATTGTCGGCTTCCAAATTTCTCTTTGCTCAAGATATTATAAATTTTATTGCAAACCTGTGGTTTTAAATGATATGTAAAGACTGAGGACCATGTAATACTTTACTGGGTATCTCATCAAATAGAAATACCATCAATTATAAAGAGTCACGTTTAAGGACATCATCTTCATGTTCCAGGGAAGGGTGATTTTCAAATTGAATGGCATATGGCAGGTGACCTGAAGACACTGAAGTGTATGTTCAATATAAGCAAAGGGGGTAACTCAAAGTCTCCTTGCTTATACTGCAACGAGCTAGCACATGTATTAGATTCTAAATGGTGGAAAAGAGCACCCAACAGAGATAAAGTAGATAAAAATTTCAAAGCAGTTCTTGAGATCCCATTATGCAATGTTCACATTTGTACATTTGCATGCATTATGTAGGATCATTGAGAAACTAGTTTTCCTATATATTGGATTTGCATGGAAACTTCGCCCCGAGAGCAAAAGAAAAGAGGCACTACAATCATTAGAATCAGTGATATCAAAAATTGGTCTCCATGGAGGAGATGTACATATTACAAAGGATCTTTAAAAATCTACAAGTCATCAACTCATCTACTATCAAGTCATCTATTGGTGGAGTAAAGGCACATGAGAGGGAGAGGGGAGAGAGAGAGAAAGAGAGAGGAGCTACAACAAGTAGGCCAGAGTAGGAGGGAGCAGAGAAAGAGGGGGAAGAGGGAAAATGCATGGGATTTGGTTCAAATGGAGTGATTTGGCAGGCTGGACTAGAACAGTGGGGGACAAAGGCCCTCGAAAGAGGGAGGGGGGAAGAAAAATTTGCCAGAAGGGCCCTACCATCCCATTGAAGGAAGTTTTGGGTTCATGTGGGGGAGGTGTGTGGGGGTTAAAGGTCACTGTGTCTTTACCCCGGTTATGTACAATACTCAAACACATATATAAATGAATGAAAAAGAAGATTAGGGTGGTTCTGCACCCACCAAAACTTGTGTGGCTCTCTGTCTCTCTCTCTCTCCCTCTTCCGTTCTTGCTTCCGTTGAGAGCACTCTCAACTGGTATCAGAGCCCGGGTGATCTAGCTGAGCGTGCATGAATGCTTGGAAGCTCAGCAGCTCTGTGGGAGGAAGGAGAAGCTCTGTGGAAAGCTTTGTGGGCGACTTTACTTGCATCCGAGTGTGCAGAGACCTTGGAGGAACCTTTTTTTTTATTAGTCACTTTGGTTTTGCGAAGTGGTTTTGAGAGCCTGTTAAGTGTTTTCAAAGAAAAAGTCGTTTTTTGAGCTTTTCCCTGTTCCCTTCGATGACAGAGACTCCATATTGACTTGTAGAGGCAACTATTGCTTGCTTTTGGTGTCCACTTCACTTCAGGAGCTTGGAAACACCTTCATTCTTGAATTTGGGATCATTTCATTGGATTTTTGACTCACTGTGTCAGTTTTTGCGTTTTTTGCCCGGGTATTGGAACTCAAGTTTGGAGCAACCATTTGCAGATCTGTCAGTTCCGGTGGACTCAAGAGGTTCTAAAACTTCTATGTTGCTCATCATTCGCACTCCGGTGAAGTTTACAAACATCTCTGTTTCCAAAAACGTTTTTCAGTCCGTGTGTTGGACCCAATGATTGAGACCACGGTTTCCAAAACCGTCTGTCCCATTGCATTCCGGACGCCCAAAAACCCCTACCTGTCAGTTCTTGCACGATTCGGTTGAGGATTTTTAGAGTTATAGATCTCTGTGTATTCGATTTCGTCTCTCTGTTATGCATTTTTCATTCTAAGGTTTTGAAACCTTAGATTTATGCCACATGGCAGTGGATAAGTGTTGACTCCCATTTCTCACTCATCGGTTGGGATTTTGGAGTTCTAGCAGAAGAGAGATATTTGCAGATTTTCTTGCTGAGTCCGATTATGCAATGGCGCCCATGTTTTGAGGCATCTCAGGTTCTATTTTCAGTAGCGGTCATTACCGTGGGACTATGATTTCTTGAGCATACCTTATGCAAATCACTCTGGTTGCAGTTTGAGCAGTGTGTGCGCTCATTCGTGGTATGCATTGGGTTGCAGTGGATGATTTATAGGCCATTTGGATGCATTACGGTCCTTATTGGATGCGCTGATAGGCCCAAATTGCCTTGTGGGATGCTATTTTTTATGGACGCTTTGCACATGGATGCTATTTTATGCTGAGGGACAGCTTTGACACATTGCAGGTGATGCACTGATAGTGCTATGCTCTCTTGGATGAGATATTATTGATGCATATGCCAGTGGACGGTGTTTATGCTTGAGTCATTTGGCACTTATTGGAATTTTGGATTGCCATTGCAGTTGGCATTTTCTTTTGGGCCAGATTTGCTCATATGGATGCATAGTATATGCACATGAGTCACATGCATCTTTTGATGCTTTGAGCTTTGAGTTTTGGTGATATTTCACTCTATTGTGGCATACACATTTGGGTGCACCTGGTATTTGGTGTGATTCTCTCTTGCAGGCACTAGCATTTGGGATTTTTGCTTTATTTGCATCATGGCATCCTCTTCCATGTCTGAAAAGGAGTTTTTCAGCATTAAAAAGTTTGATGGGACAAACTTTTCTGTGTGGAAAGAACAAATGAGGGATGTGCTTATTCAAAAGAAGCAGATTAAACCCTTGGCAGGGATTGAAGCTAAGCCTGCAAATATGTCTGAGGATGATTGGAATGAGTTGGATGCATTAGCAAAATCTACTATTAGACTTCATCTTGCAGAGTCAGTTTATTTCACAGTAGTAAATGAGAAGACTACGGAAGATTTGTGGAAGAAACTGTGTGCCACTTATGAAAAGGAAACTGCCTCTAATAAAGTTTACCTCATGAAGAGGTTGTTTGAGCTGCAGATGAAGGAAGGGGTCTCCATCGCTTCTCACTTGAATGAATTCAATATTATTTTCAGCTAGCTTCAGGCTCAGAAGATGAATTTTGATGCGGAGACTAAGGCAATATTTCTCTTATGTTCATTGCCATCCTCGTGGGATACCTTCCGTACAGCTATCAGTAACTCTGCACCTGGTGGAGTACTGAAATTTGATGATATTGTGGGTAGCTTGTTGGCCAAGGAGATTAGACGGAAGTCTATGGATGGCAACAAGCAGGATGGAGCCTTAAATGTGCAAAGGGGCAGATCACATTTAGGGGGAAGTCCCAAGAAAGAGGGAAGTCACGTAGCAAATCCAGGGCATGGAACATTGAGTGTTACCACTGTGACAAGAAGGGCCATATGAAAAAGGATTGCTACAAGCTAAAAAGAGAGCAAAAGGATAAGAAAAAGAATGCAAATTGGGGTGCAAATCAAAAGGAAGAGAGTCCAAGGGAGGACAAAGGAAAAGTGAAGATCGAGGAGATCAATGCAGTCACACATGATAGTGACAATGACGTTCTCTTCATGTCTAGTTTATCTGCAGAGTTGCTTACCACTTCAGATGATGCATATTCCCAGGATTAGATTTTAGATTCGAAACATGTGAGACATGTGCCTAAGCTGACCAAGAGTCTTATTTCAGTGGGTCAGCTAGATGATGTTGGTTTTTACACCACTTTTGGCTTTCAGAGTTGGAAAATTCAGAAGGGCTCTATGCTTTTGGCCAGGGGTGCCAAGTGTGGGACTTTGTATCCCTTACATGTATCAGGGGTATTTGATCATGTTGTTGCAATAACCGAGTAGCCATGCACTTCTTTGTGGCATTGCAGGTTGGGGCACATGAGCCAGAATGGAATGAAACTCTTATGCCGTTTGGGTTATGTACCGCATTTGAGTTTCTCTGATTTTGAATTTTGTGAGCACTATCTCTATGGGAAGTAGACTAAATAAGCCCATAAAAGAAGGGGAAAGAAAGAGTTTGAAAAGCTTGATTTGGTGCATTCAGATGTATGTAGTCCCATGCCTACACGGTCATTAGGCGGGGCTAAATACTATGTGACATTCATTGATGATGCAACTAGGAAAGTGTGGGCTTATGCTATAGCTTGGAAGAGTGATGTTTTCCAGGTATTTCAGAAATGGCTGGCCTTGGTTGAGAATCAGTCAGGTAGAACGCTTAAATGCCTACGGACTGACAATGGTGGAGAGTACCTCTCTCATGACTTTCAGCATTTTTGTGATACACGTGGGATTAAGAGGGAGCTCACATCCCCTTGTACTCCAGAGCAAAATCCAGTTGCAGAAAAGATGAACCGTACCATTCAAGAAAGGTTGCAATGCAAGTCTTTCTGGTGGTTTTTTGGCTGAGGCAATGAAGATTGCAGTGCATGTGATCAATAGATCACCTAGTAAGAGTTTGGATGGTGGTATTCTTGAAGAGGCATGGAGTGGCAAGAAGCCCTCTTACTCTCACTTGCGTATATTTGGGTGTGAGGCATATGCACATGTGCCAAAAGAGCTTCAAAAGAAGCTAGATCCTAAGTCTAGGAAATGCATCTTTCTGGGTTATGGTGAAAGTGGAGAGATGGGCTATCGTCTCTGGGATCCAGAAGCAAAGAAGATCATACGTAGCCATGATGTGGTCTTCAATGAGAAGAAGATGCATAAGGCACCCATGAGGGATGTGGAAATGAGGAGAATCACTTTCCAGGATGTGAATCCACCTGCATATGTTGATAGACAACAAGCTGTCCATGCACCAAATGTGCAAGAAATGGTACCACCAAGTACTCCCACAGGTATACAATCAAGGGTAGATGATGGATCATCTATTGGTGGAAATGATGAGCCAAATGTGGCTGATATGCAGGTGGGACAGCAAGCTGAAATGCCCTTGAGAAGATCATTTAGAGTGTCTAGACCGTCTGATAGGTTTGTTCCAAGGGTAGACTATGTGATGCTTATTGATTGCAGGGAGCCTTCTTGCTACAGAGAGGCTGTGATGCACGAGGATCAACGCAAGTGGGAGTATGCTATGCAATCAGAGACGAGTTCACTTATGAAGAATAAGACTTGGGACTTGGTTTCTTTGCCACATGGAAAGAAAGCATTGCCATGTAAATGGGTCTACAAAGTGAAGGATTTGGGACTTGCAGGTCATATTCTTGGTATGCGCATCACATGTGATCGAAGTAGGAAACTCCTTTGGCTTTCCCAAAAAGAGTATGTTACAAAAGTATTACAACGTTTCAATATGGAGGGGGGGACGGCAGTGAGTACTCCATTGCCTCCATATGTGAAACTGAGTCATACAGATAGTCCCAAATTAGATGAGGAGAGGGCCATGATGGCCAAGGTTCCTTATGCATCAGCAGTTGGGAGTCTTATGTATGCTATGATAGCTACTAGACTAGACATTGCATTTGCAGTGGGAGTTGTTAGCCGGTATATGGCTAATCCAGGAAAGAGGCATTGGGAGGCAGTTAAGTGCATCATGAGGTACATGAAGGGTACCAAGGAGATGTGCATCTGCTTTGGTAGAGGAGACATGCGTGTACTTAGGTACACAGATTCAGACTATGCAGGGCATGTGGATAGTAGGAGATCCACTTCTGGTTATGTGTTCACCTTTGCAGGTGGTGCAGTGTCGTGGATGTCTCGCACACAGAAGTGCATTGCTTTGTCTACCACAGAGGCTGAGTATGTTGCAGCCACAGAGGGTTGCAAGGAAGCTATATGGCTTGATCGGCTTGTGGGAGATTTAGGGATTCATACAAGTGTACCGAAATTGCATAATGATTCCATGAGTGCTATTCAGCTAGCACGGAATCCGGTCTTTCATGCAAAGACCAAACACATTGAGGTCAGGTACCATTTCATCAGGGAGGTACTTGAGGACAAGCACATAGAGCTTGTCAAGGTTCATACAAATGATAACCCTGTAGATATGCTGACGAAGAGTCTACCTAGTCAGCGGTTTGAGTTTTGTCGTGTATTGATGGGCATTGGATAGTATGCTCACTGGTTGTTCTCCCTTAAAGGCACATTGTCCTTTAAGTGGGAGGTTGTGGGGGTTAAAGGTCACTGTGCCTTTACCCCGGTTATGTACAATACTCAAACACATATATAAATGAATGAAAAAGAAGATTAGGGTGGTTCTGCACCCACCAAAACTTGTGTGGCTCTCTCTCTCTCTCTCTCTCCCTCTTTCGTTCTTGCTTCCGTTGAGAGCACTCTCAAGGTGCACCTGGTAGGAGGGTCAAACATGGGTTAAGAGGGGGGGGGATGGTTTGCATGGTACCTAGTGTAAGGGGAGCAACCAATAGGGGCTCTTTGTAGGCCTGCCCACCCTCCACCTCAACATACCATTGCCCCACACCTTCTAGCCCTCTCTAATCCCTCGAAATTAGGAAACACTAATTGGAGGCCCTTTTGAGACCCCAATTCTCCCCTAATGCTTAATTCACTAGTACCTAGAAGACCATTTTTGCATGTGTGACTGACAAGATTGATGTGACTTGCATAGATATTTGTGCCATCTCCTCTTATGTTCAATTTTCTCCATCCCTCCAACAGTTTTAATCTTCATCACTTTTATCCAACACTGTAACCACATCTTCTTCTTCATCTGCATCTGGATAACATCTTAGCCTTGGTTTTTCTCCCACCATCATCCTCGCCTACCTACAGTTGTGCAAAAGCCATGGCGAGAAAGAATCCATGTACTTACATATGCCACAATCTTGATCTACCTCTCTATGTGTTTTCTTGATCTACCTTTCCATGTGTTTGCTTAAAAACACAATTCCGGTGCATTGTTGAAAGAAAAACATGGATATCAACTTAATGGGCAAATACTACACAAAATCTTAAGCATTTGCTTCATCTTTTGCACGATCTAAGACCATTTTGTTTTTAGAATTATTTGAGTTTTGTCTAGACCTCATGTTTTCTTTGGAGCCTGGTTCTTGTTATTTTGACACCAGGGTATTTTCTTGAAAACTCGATTTGAGAGTATGTTGCTAGAAAACACCCTATATCGCATTTATGTGCAAAACATGTTATTACTCCACCTAATTCCATGCATATGCTTCATCCAATGTGTGCTGAGGGTTGATATTAGGGTACATAATATTGTTTCCATAGACAAAACAATTTGCCTGAAAAACACAAGTTTAGGGTACATAATAAGAAAAATGTTATGTGCAAAGATTGAAAGAGGGGAACCCAACCCTTATGTGTGTTTGTGCAGGTGATGCAGCAAAACCATTCAAGAAGACCATTGACTTGTCATCTTATGCTATAAGGGAGGAGGAATGTCCTGGTGAGAATTGCTTTTTGAGTCCTTCTATTTATTTTAGCTATATTGCAGGACTCAAATTTAATTTTGTATTATGCAGTCAAGAGAAGAAAGTCCAATGAGAAGGTTTCAGACAAAGGTGGACAGGAAGCTATTAAGGAAAAGGAGAAGGAGGAAAAGAACTCTCCTCAACTATAGCTTTTAGAATTTTTACAGAAGTCTAAATGTCAAATGCATTATCACAATACTAGAATATGTTCAATAAGGAGATGGATTTGCATTCTTTTCTGGCACAGCACAAGGATTTTCTTGGAGAGGAGTATGAGTCTTTCAAGAAGCTAACAGTGGAAGGAGCTAAAGTTGTACATATTAAGGACATTGTCGGAAATCACAGGATCATGTATCAAATGCACAAACTATTTGATAGTTTTGAAGACTGCAATAAGGGAATCTGCACTATACACGAGGGCAATTGTAGGATACTGGAAGAGTCACTTGCATTTGCAATGTACATTCACTATGATGATGGTTTAGTTGAGGAGAAAAAGGATAGTGATGAGGAAGAGGAAACATTAAAAAAGTCTGATATACAAGATGCAGAAGAGAATATAGACCCAAAAGACGAGCTTGCAGTTGCAGCATTGGATATAGTGGCTCTAAAAAATGAGACACTAAGAGATGTTATTCCATTGGATAACTTTGAGGCTGAAAGCTTTGACCTCACTGTGCCCATTCCTCCCTCTTTCAACATTGAGGGCAAAGAGTATGCCTTGTTATATGACATACAGTGCCTCTTCAATTTGAGAGAGGATTATGCAATTGCCCTTATTTCTCAGTCTTGTAGGGTCGACAAGGAAGTCAAGATTGTTGACGATTCTTTGTTAGAGCTGGAGGATAAGTTCAATCCTTAAGAAGAATTGTCCATATGTTTTGAGAAAGCCAAAATGTATGTAGATGTGGATGAGACAATCTTCCAAGAAACGCAAGCACGAATGAACCTCACAACAAGCTTAGATATAAGTCAGAGCTCCGAGGAGAAGGAGGAGATAGGTATCTCCTTGTTTAAGGATGATGTGCTACAGAAAGATGAGAATATTGAGGTAAAGCACCTACCTTTCTTGAACTTTGAGATTAGATATGCAATTTAATGGTCCGTTTTATAATCTGTGTGTGTTTTGCATATAGCAGTTGTTCGTTGAAGATCGTTGAAGACGACACATTTCTCCTGAGGGCAGCTGGAAGTAGAATTCCTGGGCTTGGTAAACTGTTAAGCCTTTTGCATTATATTGAAGACATGTCTGCTGCAAAGATATTTATTTTTCACAGATTACTTAGTAACAATGGAGCTACTATTACATATTTTCTCAAGTGTTTCTATTACATATTTTCTCAAGTGTTTGTCGAAACTTTTGGGTGGTCATCCTATATCATGGAAAATAGATAAGATCATTCTAATAGAGAAGCTTTCTACTTTAATTATTTTTTGGTGTTATGCTAGAAAGCAAGGCTCAAGACCTGGTTACTTTTTGACTTATACTGCCTGGGCACTATGTTGTGGTGTAAAGAATCCCCTCATCTTGGAGGGTTATGGAAAGCATAAGCTCATACAGAATCGAGAGCCTCATTTGGTGGCCCTTCCCGACAAACAAATGAAGAACAAACCACGATGACAACAACTCATGCACAAGATGAGAAGAGTTCCGTTGCTCCTCAGCTAAAGAAAAAAAGGTCCCCAATCAAAGTTACAAGAAGGATTCCAAGCAAAGTTGGCAAATCATTGGAGAAATAGCCTATATCATTGTATATTTTACCAGATGGAAGTAGAGTTGAATTGTGAGAACATATCATTTAAGAATGTCTTAGTTATGTTTATGTGTATTTGTGACAAAAACAATGTACATTTGGAAATAGAAATATATGTATTACATTTTAAATATTTCAATGGTTGCATACAATGTCACAATAAGTGCTATCTTCTTATGCATGAAAGAGCCAAGTCATTGTTCATTGCAAACATTTTTATGTTACATTAAATGACAACTATTGAGGAAAAATATTTAGCACTTAGCTTCTACCTACCCACTTGTGGTTTACAAATATCTTTGAGTGCCTCCACTGAGCATGTCTCTCTATTGCATTTGAGCTCTCCATAATTTGCCTCCTTCTGTCCTTTTGAGCTAATATGAAAGCTAGCTTAACCTATGATGTATTGACTTTCTTCTTGGCTTGAAGCCTTTGTAGTATGTCTCGATAGAACCATTGAAAGACTTCTTTCAAACTATTGGCTTTTTTTTTTCCTCCAAAATGTTGTGTATGTCTAAAGAATGCATTCCGTGCCATGTAGGGTGATTTCTCCATTCCCTGTGTGGACCAAATTGCAAGCCATCCGTATTTTTTTACAAATAAAGGAAGGTAATTGTAGATTATATGTTGTTTTTACACATAGGCAAAAGGGCATTAGAAATACATAAAAATAATATTGTTTGCTTTAAAAAAATGCATGCATAAAAACAAGATACTATTCTTACCATGTGGTGAGTTATGTTACACATTGTCCAAGCCTCTTTCATTACCTTTCCAAAACTCTTTACTGCTTCTTCAAATGCTTGTTGATCATTCTTGCTCCGAATAACCTAGTCACAAAAAACAAAAAGCTTGTCTAAGCATTTCCACACTTCTACCTTGACATCTCTTACCAATCCATCTGCCTGATGATCTTTGATAGTATTGTGTACTTTTCTCCACAAGTTATACTTTATCCTTGATACATATGTTGTTTTTCTCTGGATGAGACAAAAATGGACTCGTTTGAATTCATTGAAGTGCTCTCGGCCTTGGCTCTTCTCTGATTTCCTCCAGCTTTCTTGCGGGATCTTCAGCTGTTATTCAACTTTGGAGGTTCAACTTTTGGGAGCTCCATTGTCATTTCGGCATGCAGAATGGCTAAGTCATTATCAAAGATTTGACCCTTAATTTTAGCATTCGCAGCCTCTATTTCAAGGTCCCCAGGAAAATCTGAGTCATCATTTGTATGGGTACCTTCTTTAGGTTCATTATCCCACTCGAGGTTAGCCATAAAGAATGGCATCTCTAGATCGCTTGGTTCTTCATGCTGGAGTGGAGGATCTACCTGTAGTGCCTTAGCATCGATATGTGAGAAGATGGGGTCTAATGAATGGCAGTTGTCAATGGTTGCCAATTTTTGTATCCAATTATTGACATTGCTTTGTGAGTCACCTGCTATGGCATGCTGTTGCAAGGGAGCTGATTTTCTTGAGATTGTTGTTGAAGATGTGTCATCCAACACTCTAGGCATAATTGGTTTAATAGCTCCTGTCCCCACATTCACCCTAACTGTAGCGTCTCGAATCTCGATTGTCAGTCTATTAGTTCCCTAATCATGGAGGATTGATGCTCCTCGTAACCAAGGACATTTCAGTAAGATTTGATGTGTGACCGCCCTTAGCACAAACACTTGCGCTCATGAGTTGGGCAGCACTGTTGGTGATGGTATGATCAAAACTACCTTTGATGGTCTGCCTTCGGGCTTGGAGGAAGGTTCTTGTGTTGCTCCCTCGTTGTCTTGGGAGATCCTTGTGTTGAGTTGTATGATTCATGGTACTAGGGCACGTTCAGGACTCTGGGGCTTCTTTGTTGTGGTTGGTTCGGTGGTAGGTTCTTGTTGTGAAGAGAGTGGGAGAGAAGTAAGGAGTATCACTTGTAGCTTTCTCGCATACACAATGGGGAAATACACACAAAGGTGGAGGCTAAAAATAGTTTTCCTCTTCTTAGTTGTGAAAGCCAAAAGAACTCTCTCTAAGTACAGAAGGAACAGGTGAACCCTATATGTGGGTCTCAAACCAAACTCAGCTAACCTAGGTGGCATACTAACTGAGCCACTAACAAGAGTACATAAAGATAGCTGTCATCCAGCTATTATTCATGGGTGGTGTACCAACCGCATCTGCAGCTAACAAGTCAGTGACATAAATGCACAATGGTCACCTTGGCATATCACAAGTGGAGCTCGATATCTCAACATTCTCCTCGAGCTCAATCCCAATTCCTACACACCAAGTAGGTCTTTGAACTTGCGCAGCGCCTCTCTGCACCCAATGCCTTCATGAATATGTTAGCTATCTGATCCTCAATAAAACCTACTAGAACCTTCTCCCGCACATAGTGATAATGGAGGATTACCGAAATTCGAGCGACTGCGTTCGAGCGAGGTGACAGTTCAAGCGAGGACTTTCATAAAATTGACATTCTAGTGTGATGATTTATGTTCAAAAAGTAGCATGCATTGCTTACTTTTACACTTGTTGTACTACCCATGATATTGTACAAACAACAATTTTTGAAAAATGTTTTGCAATGTTTTTGCAAGGGTCAAGGAAGAAGGAGGGGTCGAAGAAAGGGGTTAGAGTATGTGTTTTTCTTGTGAAATTTCCATTTTCAAGGAAAAAGATAATGGGAGGAGGAGCCTCCCAAGAGGCCTCTTAGGAGGCTCCTTCTGCCAATTTTATTTGGGCCATAACTTGGTCAATCAAACTCCAAATATGGTCATGTTTGTAGTCAAAACGATCAAAATGATATGAATGAATCCATTTTTCATGTTAGAGTGTCTAAATTCTACAACTTTAGAAAATTTGTACTTATCTTTGTTTCATCAGAGCTAAACCTTATCAAACTCTTATATTTTCTTAAATTTTTCTCATATAGAGTTCGGGTCCTTGGTTCTCTCCTTCCCTCCCACAGGTATACACATGGGCATGGACATATGAAGGTGATCCATATTTTGTTACCATCATGGTCATAAGGTGATCAATAATTTATTAGCTCCATAGTTTAAACATTTTATTTTCATGTTATCATTTTGTGTACAAAATGGATCATATCATATGGGTAGCATAAAAATCGATGAGCTACAAATCATGGATGATTTTTTCAAGTTAGTTTCATTATGAATCTAAAATTTTATATTGGCATCAAAAGTATGTATGCCCTAATAAAAATAAATGTTGGAAACATTCGCCAGGATTTGAAACTTTTATGTAAAAAAAAGTAAAGTTTTACCAACAGGATTTACATTTTTTTCTTCAAAGTTTAAAAGAAAATATATTCAAAGGTACTAAATTTGACTGATATTGTGAAACAAAAAAAAAGGAGCTTGAAAAGTTTCACAAAGATTTTATATTAATATATGAGCATAGCTTCGATAAAAACATCCCTGCTACAAATAGTTTTTTGTGAAGGAATTTTATGGGAGGAGCTTCTATATCATGGACGGGATTGATTCTTTTTGTATGTAAGTTCACAAAATAAAGAAACCCGTTCAACTCACGTGCTACCTTACATAATTTTGAGTGACTACCTTGAGGTGTAGACATTGCAACATTTCCCCTTTTGTATCTATTGAACGATTTCTAACTTGCATGGATTTATTATTTATCAAATAATAGGTTTTCTCTTTGTATGTTGCCAATAAGTTTTCATTTGGTATTCATTGAATCATTGCTGACTTGTATGGACTTATGAGTTATCCCCAATAGTAGGTGTTATCTTTGTATGTTGCCAAGAATCATACGAAAAATAAGTAAGGACAATCTCTAATATGGTCATGTTGATTCAACCATTTCTAGTAAAAAACTATTGCTACTATAGGTTCAGAAAAAGTTCATCACAAGCATCGCTTGAACTTTGGGCTCGCTCGAATGCACTCGCTCGATGTTTTGACTTACTCGTGATAATGCACCTCAATGTGCTTTGTTCTAGCATGATAGACTGGCTTATTTACCAAGTGTATACTGCTCATGTTACAATAAATGACAACTGGCCCAGACTAATGCATATCATAAAGTAGCTTATGCAACCAAGCTACCTCACATGTAGCCATTGCTGCACCCCTATATTCAGCCTCTGTGCTTGACAAGGCAACTATAGGCTGTTTCTTGCTGCTCCAAGTGACTGCAGCACTCCCAAAAGAGAACACATATCCATGCATCAGTGTATCCATGCAACTGTATCTGAACCCCCGTCTCATAAAATAGTCGATACTGCAATGTGGACTTTGACAAAACATGTGTGCCTCAGGATCTATGGAGCGCTCTAAGGTGGATGGAACCTATCTGGAAACATGATGAAGAGAGTGCTCATGACATGTATCTCAAGTCAATTAGGTTCCAAGATAGATTAGCTTGGACTCAAAAAGAGAATCTTGAGATAGTGCAAAGTGCTTGATTGATATTACTTCAAATGAACCTCCCTTTTATAGGTGAGGGTACTTACATCCATTTGCTTGCTCACATGTGGGATATCTCCTCCATGCCATGTGGCAGCTTTCCCTTTGCTCATACCTTTGCTCTACATGTGCTCATGGCACCACAACTCTCAACACCTCCCCTTGGTGCCATAATCCTTTGGCTACTACAAGGTGGTCAGATGTGAGTTACAAGATCAAATCCTCCCCTGGGTGCTTACATAGCTACTCTCAGGTGGTCAGGTTTGATTACAAAATATAGGCAAGGTTGGCAAGGTTTTTGCTTTTCAATACATTCCATTGATGTCACCTTTTGGCTCATGGCTTGATGATGACTCCACGTAGTTGACTTGTTGATTTTTCAATCTGCAATCTTCTTCCTTGTGTCCCAGCTTCTTGCAATGGTGACACTTTGGTTTGTTCTTCAATCTGCAGTCACTTTGATAGTGACCCATCCTTCCGCAATGGTAGCATTTCACTGATGTTTTACTGAATAGTGCTTGTTCTTCATTATAGCTATTGAGTGTTGATGTTGATGTCGATGTCGATGCTTTCAAATCTCTTTATTTTTCGAGAAGAGAGGATACACATTCTTCAAACTTTGGATCTGGCAAATTCTTCAAAGTGGTTGTCAATGCACTATACTCTCTGCAGGCATGCTTTTAAGGAGAATTGCAAGTGCATCTTTCTCTCCTACTTTTGCATTTATGCCCTCTAGTTGAGTCATAATGCTTTTGATTTTGTTGACAAATTGTGCCATGGATTCATTGAAGCCCATGTGCATACCATAAAATTCAATCTTAAGATGGATTTCTTGGTTTTTGGCTTTTGCACCAAACGCTGTGTTCAACTCATCCCATGCATCCTTGACATGATCCTTAGAGTCTATATGATGAATTATGTTAGGACCCAAGTGCAATCCAATGAGTGATAGTGCTGCTTCATCTTTTTCCTTCCAAGCATCATTTTGTGCAGTGGGTATATCTTCTTTTACAGTCTTCCAAAGCTTTTGGTGCATTAGGAGATATCTCATTTGTGTAGACCATGTGTGAAATCCATCCCCGGTGAACTTCTCAACAGTTGGGGTGCGGATTGCCATTGCAAAGGTCTTACCAGTTGATGATATTTTCAAATCTAGCAGTGTCTAATTGCATACATAAAATCTGAGTTGACAAGCGCGTAGAGCTCAAAAAACTGGTTATTTTTCCTTTTTGGAGCGTGTACAAATTCTTCCTGGATTGCAAGTTATGGCTTGTTGAAACTTTTGTGAAGAAGAGGGGGCCTTGATGATGTGGCAGAGGGATTCACATGCAGAATTGAAACTGTGCTTACAAAGGGACTGTGCTTGGGTGGCACTGTAGTGACCAATTACCCCAGTTTAGTTAACCACAGTTACTTAAACTGTACCAAGGTTCAACTGACCTGAACAGTTAACTTAACCACAGTTAAAATTACCACCTTATCTTGCCATGTGGCATTTTTTGGTGAGACTTTGAAGAAGGAAAAACTTTGCAGAGGCGTGACGACGACGACGACGGGGAAGACGAAATGGCGTTGAAGGCGTAGAGGAGAGTTCGGTGCTGCAATGTCATGGGCGTTGGAGCGTGGGTTGACCGTGGAGGTAAGGATCCCGTAGGAGCTCACCACTGACGAAGCTAGGCGTCTAGTGCAGGGTGCTGCTAGAGCCGGCAGCAGCAACTTCTGTGGACAGCTTCAGGCCGTAGGAGGTTGTTGCTATGCTATTGATGGAGCTTGCTTGTGACGTTTTGATGCGGCTAGAGTGGGAGCTTGGTTGCTGAAGGATCATTGGAGAGGCGACTAAGCTTGTTGGAGGCGACTTGGAGAGCAAGGCGGCACTGTTGTCTCAAGCATTCGTAGCAGCCGTATTTCGTTCGGAGCTTGTTTTCTGAGCATCAAAGGCTTTACGTGCTGCCGTCGGTGCAACCAGAGATCGTTGGTGGTGGCTTGCGAGTCACTGTGTGAGCTGCACCTTTGTGAGTCGTGAGTAGAAGGTGCCTCATGGGTTGTAGGCTCTAAAGATCTCTCTCTTCCTCAAGAGCTCTTTCTCTCAATGCAAACCTTTCTCTCTCACTCAAAGTACAAATGAAGATGAACACTCTCTCTCTCTCAACTCATAATCTTTTGATGGACGGAATTCCTTTTGCAATGGAAGAATCTCTCCCTGATAGAATGACGAAAATTTCTTTCATAGCAATGAACAGAATTTTCATTCAATGGATGGAATTCTCTCAATCTAAATCCTAAAAAACTAACCTAGGAGAAAACATGTGCTCCTAAGGCAAGCCTACACCTAATCTAGGAGACTAGACCTAAGCTCTAATACCATGACAAAACATGTGTGCCTCAGGATCTATGGAGCGCTCTAAGGTGGATGGAACCTATCTGGAAACATGATGAAGAGAGTGCTCATGACATGTATCTCAAGTCAATTAGGTTCAAAGATAGATTAGCTTGGACTCATAAAGAGAATCTTGAGATAGTGCAAAGTGCTTGATTGATATTACTTCAAATGAACCTCCCTTTTATAGGTGAGGTACTTACATCCATTTGCTTGCTCACATGTGGGATATCTCCTCCATGCCATGTGGTAGCTTTCCCTTTGCTCATACCTTTGCTCTACATGTGCTCATGGCACCACAACTCTCAACAGACTTCACATACCTTAGTATGCCTCTAGCCGCATCCAAATGCGGTTTCTTTGGAGCCTGCATAAACTGACTTACCAACCCAATAGCATAGCTCAAATCTGGCCTAGTAATAGTCATGTAAATCAAACTTCCTACTATGCGTTTGTACATAGTAGGGTCTTCCAGAAGCTCACCTGCATCTGCGCTCAACTTCACATTTTGCTCCAAAGGAACTGAAATAGGCTTACAGCCTGTCATCCCATATTTGGACAGCATGTCCAATCCATACTGCCTCTGCAAGAGCCATATCCCACTTGTGGATCTAATCACCTCAATGCCCAAGGAGTAACGCAGCTCTCCCAAATCCTTCATCTCAAACTTCTGCTTCAATAGCATTTTCACATGAAGGATATCTTCATCACTATCACCTGTGATGATCAAATCATCAACATAAATGACAAGCAGCATAATGCCTTTCTCTGTTTTTCTCACATAAAGTGAGAAATCTGCCTTGGAGATCTGAAAGCCAATAGTGACAAGATATTGTCCTATCTTGTCAAACCATGCTTTGGGTGCTTGCTTCAAGCCATACAAGGCTTTTTTCAACCTGCAAACAAACTCAAGATGAACAGCATGCACATAATCTGGTGGCTGCTCCATATAGACCTCTTCTTGCAAATCACCATGCAAGAAGGCATTCTTTACATCCATCTAATGTAAAGACCATCCCTTTGATACAGCCATAGCAATGACTGCTCTTACAGCTACCATCCTTGCAACCAGACTGAATGTTTCTTCATAATCAATGCCATATGTCTGTGCATACCCCTTGACATCTAATCTTGCCTTGTATCTGCTCACAGAACCATCTGCATTGTGCTTCATCTTATAAACCCAATTGCATTCTTGTCCTTAGGCAAAGGCACCAATTCCCATGTAGCATTTGCTTCCAAGGCATCCATTCCTTCATCCATGGCTTTCTCCCATTTTTCTTTTCCCATGGCTTGCTCAAAAGAAGTGGGTTCTCGTTCGTGTATCACTTTGACCATATAGGCATAGTGAATGGCCGTAAATCCATCATATTTCAGCCTAATTACAGGATACTTAACTCTGGTAGACCTACGCAAAATAGGCTCACTAATGGGTGCTCTCAAAACATCCCTTGTCTTCTTGACTCCAGGTGTAACAATAGAAGGAATACCCAACTCATCATCAAGACTCTGTTCTGAGCCACTGGATTCACCATCCACATAAGAGTGACCTGCATTCACATCAACCATGGGCTGATCTACTTTCTCTTTTCCCTTTCATGGTACTTGCATACCACTATCTGCATTGCTTTGAGGAGATTCTCCTGATCTCACCTGTCCATGGCGAAGTATGTGAACCACTGCTAGAGGACACTATAGGTCCACTAATATTTTGTGATTGCTGTTGTGAATTCTATGCAGCATTACCATTTTGTGCATCTACATCATCAATCACATTTACTGGTTTATACGAGCTGCTCATCTCATTAAAAACATCTCTGCTCACTGTAAACTTACGAGTAGAAGGCTTATAGCATCTATAACCTTTTTGCTATAGATAATAACCAATAAAGATCCACTTCTCAGCTTTTGGATCCAACTTGGATCTCAAGTCATCTGGCACATGAACATAGGCAATGCAACCAAAAACTTTCAAATGAGAAATATCTGGTTTCCTACCAGTATACCTCTCCTCTGGCATCATGCCATGTATTGTTGCAATGGGAGTCCTATTCATTATGTAGACTGCTGTAGCAATTGCTTCAGCTTAATAATAATATGGCAGGTCTTTTTTGTTGAGCATGGCACGAGATACCTCTCCAATATGCATGTTTTTCCTTTCTACAAGTCTATTTTGCTGAGGGGAATGACTGCATGAATATTGCTGCTTTATGCCATGCTCTTGTAAGAACCTTGCAAACTCATTTGAGAGGTACTCTCCCCCTTCACCTGACCTTAGGCATTTTATTTGTAGGCCTGTTTCTTTTTCAACCATAGCTTTAAAAGCTTTGAAATGCCCAAACACTTCACTTTTCTTTTTCATAAAATACACCCAAACTTTTCTGCTGTAGTCATCAATAAAAGTGACAAAATAATGATAGCCGCCAATAGATGTAGCTTTAGTAGTCCACACATCAGAGTGGATTAATTCCAATGGCCTCTTACTCTCTTGAACAGGTCTAGAAAATGGTTTCCTTGCCTGTTTTCCAAATTGATATGCTTCACATACCTTATGCATTTCTGCAACCTTGAACTTAGGCAATCCTGCAACAATATTTTGGACCTGCATTAATTTAAGTCACTGTACATTAACATGACCAATGCTTTTATGCCAGATATCAATATATGCAACTACATCGGTCCCATGTGCAAACATTGCTGCACTCAATTTAGGCATGTCCACATCCAACATAAACATCATGCCCTTCTTCTTCCCTTTTGCTATCAAGCGACCTTTATTTTTCATATCCTCAACAAAGCATCCATGAGGATTAAATCTGACCTGCAAGCCCTACTCAACCATTTAACCAATAGAAACCATGTTCTTGGTGATATTCGGGACATGAAATACATCAGACAGGTATTTCTTTTTCCCATCCTGCATAGACAAAGGAATTTTACCAATCTGCACAATAGGATGTGCAATATCATTACCAGTCTCCACAAATCTTGGTCTTTCCATTTTCCTTAAATCTGCATCCATTCTGCATGACCTATCATGTGGTTTGACGCACCTGAGTCAACATACCACACATCATTGCTTTCTTCTCCACTTGTCATAGAATTGGTCATGTGCTGCACCATAAACAACTGCTCATTTCTATCATCACCTTGTCTACTAGAGGATGCATAATTGCCTTGCTGAAATTTTCCATTCATGATGTCATTCTGCCTTTTTTAGCAATCTTTAGCCATATGACCCATTTTACCACAGTAGTAGCATTCAACATTGCTGTTTGCATTTTGGCCTCTCTGCCATCCACCATGACCTATTTGGCTCCCCCTGCCTCTAAAGTTACCACATCCTCCTCCATAGGATTGGTTTTCTTAAATTTGCTGCATATTCTGATTTCTGCCATGGCCTCCAGATCAGCCTGTTCTACCTCTGCCTCTACCTCTTCTAGCATTTGAGTAAAAGACAGTTTCTTTTGAAGTTCCTCCTGAAGAAGATGCACCACCATTTCTCTGCTCTTTAGAAATTAGAAGAGCAATCAACTCCTCAAAATCAGGAAAATTCTCACGGACAGCAATGGATGTACGGAATTGTACATAATCCTTTCCTAGACCATTCAAGTTCATAGAAACTAAATCATCATCTTCCACTAGCGACCAATAGAAGCAAGTGCATCTGCAATCTTCTTCACCTTCATGTGCTAGTCATTGATGCTCATATTTTCTCTCTACACATTATGCAACTCCTGCTTGAGCTGCATTTTCTTGGCTTGCGCATTTGTTGATTGGGAACATTAGGAATAACTGGTTCTTGTTCAGCTCCAGTAATGAACTCCCAATAGCCTTTTCCCTTAAGGAAATTCGTCATTCTAAACTTCCATGCTTGGAAGTTGTTCTTGTCAAGCTTTTTAGTGACAATCTGTGAAAGAGCATTAGACGCCATTACAAAACATTGCAAAATATTCTCTCACTATAAAAAATACAGCTTCTGTCTCACAAGGGCAAATCTGCAACTGACAAAAGTGGTATTTGACCACACAGTCACTTCCTAGTGACGATTTTGCATCAACAAGAAATAAGAATTATTCTGTCACCCCCAATATCTCTGCGCATAGGCATACGATGCAATTTTTGCGTCAACTTTTCACCGACCTGTAGAACAGTGGTCGCACAGCAAAAACAGGGCACTTTTCTGAGTGCCTGCGGAAAACTTCTGCCACCAAAACGGGCCCCAAAATGGCCTCGAATCAAAAAAATAATGTCATCGAGGGCTAACCCCCCTTCCGCAGCATATACTGCCCTCTCGCTCCACCGCGAAGGGCGTCCCAATCTGAGACAGTGCACTCTTGCACTTTTCAGTTGTGCTACATGCAGAGATTTGCTCCCAAACTCCAAAAAGAAAAGCAACATTGATCCTCTTACCAAGACACCGTGAAATTGGTTTGCTTCTTGAGCTCCTTACCACAAACTAACCTCTGATACCATGTGAAGAGAGTGGGAGAGAAGTAAGGAGTCTCACTTGCAGCGTTCTCTCATACACAATGGGGGAATACACACAAAGGTGGAGGCTGAAAATAGTTTTCCTCTTCTTAGTTGTGAAAGCCAAAAGAACTCTCTCTAAGTATAAAAGGAATAGGTGAACCCTATATGTGGGTCTCAAACCAAACTCAGCTAACCTAGGTGGCATACTAACTGAGCCACTAACTAGAGTACATAAAGATAGCTGTCATCCAGCTATTATTCATGGGCGGTGTACCAACCGCATCTGCAGCTAACAAGTCGGTGACATAAATGCACAACGGTCACCTTGGCATATCACGAGTGGAGCTCGATATCTCAACACTTGTGGTACTGCATTCAGGGTTGACACAATTTCTTGTGTTGCTACCTTCGGAACCCCTACAGCTCGTGACTTGAACTTCGGCACCCAGATGACGTGCTTGCCATTATAACTATCTCAATATTCTAAGAGCTTGGTGGCAACCTAGTGCTTGGGGGGATGTTGTGGTTGAGGAGGTGGATTAGGGTCTAGAAGCCGAGGTGCTAGGTGGCATCATATCCTTCTCCTTGATAAGGTTGCGTTCAATAGAGACGTCACCAGGTCCTTCCTAATATGATCTGTTCGTCGTCAATTGCTTCTATGGGGAGAACATAGAAGCGGATTTCTACTACCTAGTGAAAAATTGTTAGAATCAAGTTCACAAAATACAATGTACTTAAGAGTTGTCCTTTGATAGCCCTTAATAAAGTGACGGTGAGGTTTAGGGGTAACTATAGATTTTCCCATACCTCGCAGGAGATGAAGTTGTGGCTCGCTCTCGGATCTAGGAGTGCTCGGATGTGCAAGCTAGCTGGTTCTATAGTTAGTTCATCCGTCAGTCCTGGGTGTTCAAGCGTTGCCTTAAGTAATGCCATTTTCTTACGATGTCTAAGCTTAGCGTTACATGCCCTAGCTTCTTTGATGGCTTGGCGTTTCATCCGGGCTACCTCAACCTGGAGTTCTTTTTCTTTATAAATGGCTTGAAGGGTAGGCAGGGTGAGTAGCCCGTAATTTCTCTTCAATTTTCTCCCATTAGGGTAGCCTTCTTTCCACTCCATCAAGGGTGGCTATTCGACATGCCCCCTGTGGGGTGATCTCTACCACATGGTAGGGATCCATGCCTTGGTACTTGAGCTTGTGCTTGGTATTTCAAACAGTGTAGAGGAGTGCAAGATCGCCCTCCACAAGGTCTTTGTCTTGAGGTTGCGGTTGTACCACTTCTTGCGTCGGGCCTTCTCCACTCGGAGGCAATAGGCTGCACGAAACCTTGTCTCATCTATCTTTTCAAGGTCAATCAAGCATTCTTCCAAGGCATTCTCAGTGAGCATTTCTTTGATGTTAAGGCAGAGGCTAGGCACTACATACTCCATTGGCATCACCGTCTCCACCCCAAAGGCTAGGCTAAAGGGGGTGTAGTTCATGGCCACCTTGTAGGATGTTCTATAGGCCCATAAGGCTGCAGTGATCTTATGCTCTCAATTGGTATGACTAGCCTCTACTATGCAAGTTATGATCTCACAACAAGTTTTATTGGAGCTCTTAGCCAAGCCATTCACCCTAGGATAGTATGGCATTAACTTCCTATGTATGATCATGAATTCACTAGTCAGGATTGCTCTACGTTCATTGTGAGAAAATGAGTTCCTCGGTCACTGACTATCTCTAAGGGACATCCGAACTGCGTGATAACTTGCTCATATAAGAATTTAGTGGTGGATATTGCATCTGCCTTCATGGTGGCTCTCCCTTCTACCCACTTAGTGAAGGAATATGTGGCCAAGATGATGTATCTGGCCTCGATTCCTTTAGCCGCTGGGCTTATAGGTCTAATAAAATTGATGCCCCATTTCTCAAAGGGATGATTGGTTAATATTCCCGTTAAGCGCATCATGTCTACCTTATGTGGTATTTGCACATGCTAGTAGGGGTCGTACTGCTTGATAAATTTGGCTGCGTCTTCGAAGAGAGTCGACCACCAAAGGCTAGCTTGGAGCACCTCACATGCTATAACATTAGTGAAAATGCCCTCCCGCAATTCTAGAGTGGGCTTCCTTGAGCACATCAATGTATTCGTGCTTGCACATACATCTACACATGATGCCATCCTTGCCCATGCGGTATAGTTGGCCTGCAATTAGCTGATATAGCACTGCATCCTTAATGAGTTTGTGGGCTCTATTGTTCTTGAGAGCTTGGCCAAGGGGTAGGCCATTGGATAGGTAGTGACCGATCTTGGTGGCCCAATCAGGTATGATGTCAATGAGAAAGAGGTAAGCATCAGGGAGGTCATCTTTGAGCTTCACCATTTGGGATTCTTGATAGGTGGTTAGCTAGGACATGGGTATTCCCTTTATGAACAAAGACTGTGAAGTCAAACTCCAAGAGGATTAGCATCCACCTGGTGATGCGTCTCGTCATGCATGGCTTGTTGACCAAGTGTAACAGTTCTTGGTGGTCCACAAAGGAGATGAACTTGTTGGCCAACAAGTAATTCCTGAACTTCATGAGTGCATAGACCATGGCCTGACCCTCCCTCTCAGTTGTTGTGTAGTTGACCTTGGCCTCATTCAGTTGCCAACTCACAAAGTACATCGGGTAGTCGAGACCGTTACGCTCCCCTAGTTGGGCTAGCAGACATCTGATCGCAAAATTGGAAGCATCTATATGAACATGGAATATTAGATCCCACTCCGGTGCTCTCAACATCGATGTGATGGCCAGGGCTAGTTTGATGGTTTTGAAGGATTTATGGTATTCCTCGATCCACTAAAAGAATACTAATAGCTTGTATAAGTGGTGGGCTATGTTCACGTAGAACAAGATGAACCTTTTATAGTAGCCTGTGTGGCCTATAAATCGTTGTACTCCCTTGGCGTTGGTGGGGGGTGGTAATTCCAAGATGAGCTTGATTTTGTTGTGATCCATGGAGATTCCATTCCGGGACACACTGTGGCCAAGAATTATGCCATGTTTGACCCAGAATTGGCACTTAAGGGGATTCAGGAATATGTGGTACAACTGGCACTTTCTAGGACGAGTCTTAGGTATTTCAATTTATCATCCCATGTCTAGCTCATGCATATGTCATCCAAGAAGACTTCCAAAAAGTCCCTCAAGGATTCCTTGAAGACCATGATCATCATCCATGGGAATGTGGCAGGCACATTGGTCAACCCAAATATCATTACTCTAGCCGCATACACACCCCACTCAGTTTTGCAAAGGCTATTTTGTGTTGATCTTGCAGGGCGATGGACACTTGGTTGTATCCAGAGAATCTGTCTAGGAAGCTATAGGCTTCCTTTCTATCTACCCTTTCTAGGACATGTTCCATGAATGGCAAGGGGTAGTGGTTGTGCCTAGTGGTGGCATTAACTTTTTTCAAGTCCACGCATGCTCGAATCTTTTTGTTCTTCTTCAGGACTATCACAATGGGTGACACCCAATCAGTATGCTTGATCTCATAGACAAATATCGCATCTATGAGTTTTTGTATTTCCTCCCTCACTATGAGTGCGTACTTGGGATTCATAGGGTAGGGATGTTAACGTACCGGCCTGGGATCTTCTAGCATGGGTATCATGTGCTGCACAACTTCAGTGGACACCCCTTTCATATTGGTGTATTTCCAGGCCATGCAATCCTTGTATTCTCATAGGAGAGCTATTAGAGTGTTCTCCTCATTGGGGGAGAGATCATCGATGACCAAAAGGTTAGGGTCTTGCCCTTCCGGTTACCTCCTTGATCGAGGCTACACACCGTCATATCCTTGGGAGCACCCGTCTTCCTGAGATCTCTTGGCATGTTGATATGAGATCTTGCAATCCTCGATCGTGTAGGCCTTGTAGTGGCCTAGCACCTATTCTAGGTCTTCCTTGTCTTCACCTTCCTCCTCTATGTCTTCAGGAAGAGTGGTCCTCTTGGTGCCGAGCTTTTGGATAATGGGAGTTTCAAACCTAAAGGGGGCTCTTTCACAACACTTATAGAGCCAACTGGGGAGGCTACCTTGCTCACCCTATCTCCCCAATCGGAAGATAACTCATGGTGAGAGGTATGGCACCCACGTATGCTGGCCAGTAGAGGTCTAATTTGACCCTTACTATCCCTTTTCTCACCTTGTAGGGTTTGAGCATGTTAAACATTCTAAGGGGAGCCACTGAGAACATTTTCTCCAACTCGGGGGTTGTGATTTGGAACCCTATTCTCTCTAGAGGAACATCAATGTTGGCCAGTATGAGCATTTAGTTCTAAGAAAATTCCGGCTTGGGAAGAGGTGCATACCAAAATTCATCGGACTCTTTTTCATCCTCTTCCCTCTCATAGTGTTGGAACAACTTCATAGATTTCCAGATGGTGGTGTCAAATTCTACCGTGCAAAAAGGTGTCCTGACAATGGGTGGGCCTTGTAGGTGTGCAAGTCCACTCGCATGATTTGTTTCTCATGCCACACATAGATGTTATCAGCACATCTGTCATGTATGAGACCGAACATTCGTAAGAAGGGTCTGTCTAGGATGGCTTCATATCCTCACTACTGGTTGGGTGAAGTCCATGACTACGAACCTAACGGGGTACATGAATTCGAATACTTTAATGTTAATACTAGTAAGGACTCCCAAGGGTTCTGTAGTTCTGCCATTGGCCAACTTCACCCACCAGAAGAATTTGCTCGAGTGTAGGTTTTCCCTACTTTACCCAGCATTCCTTGGTATAGACACTCACTCCCGCTCCCCCAAGATGGCATCAACCTTTTGGTGTTGATAGGTTATGGGGATAGCTACAATCATGTCATCACCTTTGAAGTATTGGCTAGCTTATTGATGGGGACCTTGGGTAAGTTCTGACCCTGCTGCTTATTGATTGGTCCGGCCTTAGGGCTAGCAAGGCCTGGGGGTAGGAATTGTCCATTCATCCAATTGGATAGGTCTTGGCAAAGTATGGGATTCCCTCTCAATAGGGAGGCAATCGGCATTTTACCTCTATTGAGAGGAAGGCACCCAACTTGGCAATATCATAGGGTTCCTGTGAGGACTATCTTCCCACCGATTATAGCAAGTCCTCGAAACCATAAAGGTCTCCTTCTTCTGATAGGTTTTGCAATACTGGGTAATCTTGGAACATTCGTTGCATCAAATTTGGAGCCTCTGACTTATCGAAGGTTTTGCAATATTGGGTCCTCTTGGAACATTCCTTGCATCAAATCTGGAGCCTTTGACTTATCGAAGCTGAAACGTTCTTCTTCCACCATTTCTGGCACTTTGAACACCTTTGCTCCTCAGTGGTTGGTTAGGTGGGCTTAGTGGATGGTATCCAATGCTCTACTTGCCTTGAGTCTATGCTCAAACTTTTCCTAGAAGTCTTGTATGAAGTTTTGAGCCTCTATTAGATATTGTTTCTCTAGGACTAGGTTCGAATAGGTTTCCTTATATGGGGGTGGGGGTGCGAGGCCTTGGGCTTGCACTGGCTTGTTTACACTTGAGCTCGGAGGTACTTCCGTGTCCCACTGGGTGGAAGCACATCCTAAGGCAGAGGAGGTAGCGAGGGTGGATGTCTCCTCATCAGAATCGTCTTGAATGAGCACCTAATCCAGCCCATCACCTACCCGTATGGAATTCTTGTACCGGGTTTGTGGATGTTGAGAAACCTCAAGGCCTTGTAGTAAGGGTCTATTGGCTCTTTCCCATGGCTTCCATAGGAAGAGTAGGGTATTCTCAGTTTGCAGGGTTCCAAGGCTTTTTGTTACCTACAGATATATCAGGGTTGTCGTTTGTAGTATACATGTAGCTTAGGACCTCGAGTCGTATTCTAGTGAGTGAAGTAGGCTTTAGTGTGGTAAGCAAACATAGTGCATGCATGTGTGAAAGGAACATGCATCATCATGGTTGAGATAATGAAGGATTTCATCTTCATTGGGTGTTGCAGGGTTTAGGAGGAGTTTAAGGGTTAGGAGGAGGTTTAGGATTTAGAAGGAGGTTCCAAGGTTTAGAAGGAGGTACCAAAGTTTAGAAGAGGTTCCAGAGTTTAGAAGAGGTCCAGGGTTAAGAGGATCCAAGGTTGAGGGTAGAGTACATGGTGGAGAACTCGTCTCCCTCATAGTTCATGGACATTAAGGGTTGAGGAACTAAGGGTTTAGGGGGAGCATAGGAGTGGGAGAGGAAGAATATGTAAGAGCATGGGGGGGGAAGAGATAGAGAAGAGGGAGGAAGAGGAGGGAGGAGGAGGAGGGAGGAGGAGGAGGAGGAGGAAGGAGGAGGAGGAGGAGGAGGAGGGAGGAGGAGGAGGGAGAGGAGGGGTTGCAAGGTTGGAGGAAAGGGGAGGAGTAGTTGCAAGGTTAGGACATGCTTTTGGACATGGAGTGCAAGGAAGCATGGACACTTGAGACAATTTCTTGGAATACCAAAGTAGTACTCAACACCATTCCCCAAAGAGTGTGGGCTTCATTTCATTATGGGATATTTATACAAGTTGGAGAGCTTTCCTCTCTGCATGTAGGAATCGTAAGACATTCTCTCTCTACATGTAGAACTTGCATGCGAGTTCTACATGCAAGTCCTACATGCAAGTCCTACATGCGATTCCTACATGCATGTAGGAATCGCATGCAGGACTTGCATGCAGGACTTGCGTGTTGCATGTAGAACTTGCATGTAGGAATCACATGTAGGACTTGCATGTAGGAGTTGCATGTAGAACATGCGTAAAGGAATCCCATGTAGGACTTGCATGTAGGAGTTGCATGTAGAACTCACATATCACATATAGAACATGCATGTTGGAATCGCAAGTAGAACTTTCATGTTGAGGATTCCTAAGAGAGATTATTCCTAGCCTTATGCAAGTACAAGCAGAGCTTTGCCGCTACTCTGCACACACATTCTGTACTACCTAAGTGCACGTTGGCACAGAGACAACATTCTCTCGGATCCATTTTATTACCCGTCCTCGGGTTATGGCTTATTGTGAGCATGTACCTAGGTTGCCATATGTGCAATCTAGTGGTTGTGGAACTTGTATCGTGCCAGTCGATCCTGCTCTAAAACCTTGGTGCCATAGAATTTTTGTTCAGTTTCCAAGTAGCCTGTATCCACCATTTGTTCGAACAGAGATACGTGGTGTGCTTCTAAAAAGATGTCTCTTTGATAGAGTGGGCTTATAATCCGAGCATCGACCCATTCATTGGGATTGAAACTGAGTGGAGGAAAATGGCTATCGAGGTAACATGGGACCTCTGTGACATGAAGTTGGGGGTAATAAACTTCACGCACCTCTTCACTTCCTATTGCTTTCGAACTGACTGACAAAGATATTTATCATTGAGAAAAGGACATTAAAAAGAAGCTTTTATGCCAAGATACCACACCATACTTTCCCCCCTCAGATGAGAATGAAGATGGTAACATCCCAAGTGATGTTGTAATCAAGCATAGGGAGAAGGAAAGGCTCAGCAGAGGCCATAATCTTAGCGAGCTGGTATGCGCCAGAGAGAAGAGCGATATGTTGTTGAAAGAAGATCTTACGGCTCAACATGACATGAACTGATATATATCGAGGAGTTTGAAGGGGCTGATTGGGTCGGATGGGTAGATTCCGAGGAAACATTACACCTCCTTCATAGACACCTTTACACTTAGCTCAAAACACTCTACAAACTTTCATTAGACACTGAAGCCTATAACTTTCAATAGGGACATAATATCAAAGATTCAAACACAAAAGAGATGCGCCAGAGATATGGATAGTTTACTGGAAGGGAGTAAAAACTATCATGAAAACAGACTATCAGACACAAAGACTCATAACATTTTGCAAAGATATCTGATTCAAGATCTAAGAATATAGAGACATGTGCCTTAAAGAGAGCTTCGAGTTGATATACGTTCATAAGAAACAGAGAAGCGGCCAAAAAGTTATGGATAATTTACTAGACGGGGGTAAAAACTATCATGAAAACAGACTGTCAGACACAGAGACTCATAACTTTTTGCAGTAGTATTTGATTCAAGATCTGATTACATAGAACATGCACCTTAAAGAGAGCTTTGGGCTGATATAAATTGCATTAAAATCGGACTACCGAGCAGAAAGTTATGAGCAAAACACTAGTAGGGGGTCAAACTGTCATGAAAACTGCCCTCCACCCATGCTAATTTCGCCTGAGCAGGATGCTCCCTCAAGACTCCACCTTCATCAACGATTCACCCCTCATAGATTTTGCCTAGAAGAGGGAAAGAAGTTTGCATGGTGGCTTAGGAAATAGATGGACCATGTGTGCACAGTGAGTAGCCGAATAGAAAGAACTTTTAAGGCTTTGAAAGAAAGAAAAGGGAAGAGACACTCAAGAGAGAGAACCTGAAGTGACCTTCATTACCAATAGAGTGAGAATCCAATCCAACACTACAAACACAAGGGAGAAGAAGAGGTTTCATACATACAAGAGGGAGCAGAAGCTCCAAGACTACTCATAGAGAGAGAATAAACTAGAGAGAGATGGACTCAAGAGTCTACATAAGAGAATATAGGGAGAGAAGGCTCATGGAAGAGGCTTGAGGAGACCAGAGCTACAGCAACATGAGGCCTAATGGTGGAAGAGATTGATGAACAAGGGAGAGGAGGGCTCCTTTTATAGAGATTTTGTTACCCTCCTTCACCCATTTACAATTGCTGCATGTAGATTCCTTTCCCCATCAATCACATAAGCACATATGTCACCATCCATGTCCTTTTTGGCTACTCTTGCCATGTGTCCCATCACAAGATGCTCAAGACTCTTAAAATATTGAGAAAGTCAAGAGTCTCCTCACATGGAGCCCATAGGGACCCTCTCTTTTTCACATGTCCACATCCTCCTTATTCCACATAGGAATTCTAGAAGGATTCCTCTTGACTTCACACTCCTCCATATGCCTTCCACACACTTGGCATGTGGCCTCTCTTATATTATTGGAACACATGGACATGAGCCCACCTCTTTATATGACTCTCTTCCTATTTCTAAAAACTCCATAATATGCAATACACAAATAACTCTCACCCCATACCAAGGTATTTATAATTCATACCTATGGTATTTACAATGAGCCATTCCACTCATCCTCTCAATCCCATACAATATCATAGAAAATAGAAATAAGTGAGAGCCACTAGGCTATCACTTGATACTCAAACTCTTATCAAACATAGAGAAAAACAATTCCAATGCCAAATTAAAAATATCAATTTTTGGCGTCACATCTTCCCCCCCCCAACAGATCCTCTCTAATGACAGAGAGGGTCTGCTGGCCCTCAAGTTGTCGAGCATAGAAGAATTTAAGGTGATACTCATTGGTGCATCCGAGTATCACCATGCCGTCAACATCCTCAAGCTGATAGATTCCATTCGTGAACTTCTTTTTGACTCGATATGGTCCCTCCCATCGACCGATAAACTTTTTGTCTAGCCACTTGTCAAGACGGCTATGAAATCTCATTACCAAATCTCCTTCTGCAATATCTTTCTTCTTGCGTAATTTGGTATCAAAACGGGCCTTGCGCCTTTTTTGAGAAGATTCCAAGTTTTGTAAGGCCTATAATCTACATTCATCCAAGGCTTCTAGCTATACCAAGCATTGAGCATAGGCATCCTCCTGTCCTTCTATTCTTGCAACAGTTGTGCGAAGACTATGTATCTCCAATTCAATGGGTAAAATGGCTTCTATTCCATACACTAGTTGGAATGGTGTAAACCCAATAGCTAGCTTGTGTGTGGTTCTGTAAGCCCATAAAACTTCTGCCAGGTGCCTATCCCAATGCCTTTTCTTGGTGTCTACAAGCATTCCCATTGAATTGCACAACAATCCATTTGTTTTCTCAGCTAAGCCATTACATTGGGGATAGCATGGCGTGGACATGCTATGATTTATCTTTAGCTTATGCACCACATCTTCAATTAGTTCATTTCTAAAAGAGGTTCCTCCATCAGTGAGAATTTCCAAAGGACAACCAAAGCGTGAACAAATTTGATCAAAGAGAAATTTTGCAAATGTGCTTGCCTTGCTATTGACTATGGCCTTGGCCTCTGCCCACCGAGTCGCACAATCTGTGGCCACCAATAAATAATGCTTGAGTGAGGGAGTGGTCCCACAAAGTCCAACCTCCACCTCTCAAATGGTCCATATGCTGGAATAGGCTTTAAGGGCCCAAGAATCAACTGTCGCCTTCCAAACTTTTGGCATACTTTACAACTTCGACACCATTCATATACATCCTTATGGAGGCGTGGCCAAAAGTAACCTACATTAAGAATTCTCCTAGGTGTGCTTGCTGAAGCAAAATGACCAGAGCATTCATGACACATTTCTAGGATTCTCCTAGTCTCCATGGGATGAACCACCCGACGGAGCACCTTGTCTTTTCCCAATTTATAAAGAATGTCATCAACAATAGTATAGGGACAAGCCTTATCAATCTCTGCTTCTGTTGTGGAGTTAACCCTAGAGGAAACATGCCTTCTTCCACATATTGCTGAACATCTTGTAGTTCTGGCCATCTAGTGTCTACCAAAGAAACCACCCCCCGGTCTTGTACTACAATGGCTTGAGTAGCTAACTCATCTGCCCTTTGATTTTCTTTTCTCTTTATATGAACAAACTTGCAAAAATCAAATTGACTACATAGTGCCATAGCCTTTTGATTAAGCTCCTTCATATGAGGACTTCTTGTCTTGTAATGCCCTTGCATTTGCTTTATAATAAGCTGAGAATCTCCTCTTACTTCCAATTCTTTAACTTGACTTTGAAGACAACCCTCCAGACCAAGAATCAAAGAATTATACTAAGCTGCATTGTTAGTTGTGATACCTGGAAGCTCTTGTCCTCTTGCCCACACCTCTTAACCTTCAGGATTCATCAAGACTATCCCCCGGGCTCCTTGTTGGCATGAAGGACTAAAAGCCCCATCAAAATACAAAACAAAAGCTATTGGTGGTGTATACCTTTCATCTTTAATGTTCTCCTTACATTTCTTTTCTTCTCCTAGATCTTCCCGTCCTATGAGCAAATCTGCCATAGTGGACCTAGGGGTATTTTCAGTGACAAAAGAGAAAGAGAACTCTTGAAGCTTCGACAACCATTTTGCAAATCTCCCCCAAGGATTAGGCTTGTGAACTAGATATGCTAATACAGACTGAGAGGTAAGGAAGAAAAATGGTCGAGGTAATAAATAGGAGCGAAACTTTCTGACTGAAAACACCAAAGAGAGAGCTTGCTGCTCCATTTCTTCATACCTTGTTTCCACATCTGTAAGTTGTCAGCTGGCATAATAGATGGGTTGCATTCTACCTACCTCTCCTTTTTGTAGCAATAAAGCACCAACTGAATGCAAAGATACACTTGGATTTACATAAAAGTCTTGAGACTAATCAGGGGGCTTCAATATTGGGCCCTTACTCATGGCCTCCTTAAGTTGCTAGAAAGAATCTTGTTGCTCCACACCCCATTGGAAAGAAACTCCTTTTCTTGTCAACAAGTTTATGGGATGCACTATCTGTGAAATCATCACAAAAGCGTTGATAATACTTGCTCTTTCCTAGAATTCTGCGAACACCAGTGACACTCTCAGGACTTGGCAATGCCATGATTGCTTGAACCTTGTCAAGATCCATTTGTAGGCCTTCTTTAGACACAATATGCCCCAACAAGACTACTTTTATTTGAGCCAAATGACACTTGCTAGGATTTAGAAACCCTTTTGCTTCATCAATCCTAGCTAAGGCCATCTTTACCTTCTCCATGTGATCTATGCGCCAAGAATAAATGCAAAAATCATCCAAAAACACCCTTATGAACTTTCCCAAGTAAGGCTCCAGGACTTGACTCATGAACCTTTGAAATGTAGCTAGTGCATTGGTCAACCCAAAAGGCATCACTCTGTAAGCAAAAACTCTCCAAGGTGTGACAAATGATGTTTTCTTTTGATCTTCCTCTCGAATATGAATTTGAAAGTACCCAGAATACCCATCACAAACATAATACATCTCATGCCCTGCTATTGGTCTAGTATTTCATCTTGGAATGGTAAAGGAAAATGATCCCTCTTAGTGCATGCATTCAAAGGGCAAAAGTCCACACAAACCCGCCACTTATTTCCTTTCTTTGGTGTGACAACTACAGGAGATATCCATTCTGAATCATCAACAGGAAAGATGAATCCCGCCTCAAGTAGTTGTGTTACCTCTTTCTTTAGTGCCTCAGCTTGGATCACCCCCAATCGCCTTAAGCGTTGCACAACTAGCTTGCTTTTTGGCTTCAACTCAATCTTGTGCTCCACAAGAGACACTGGTCGAACCTGTGAATAGCTTGTTGCAAAGAGACATGGAAAATCATCTAACATATCCAAGTACTAGAGCTTCTCACTGCCTGATAGAGAAAAGAAGCTCTTCATTGCGTTGGTGTCATTTAGTGTGCTCCACATCCTCCACATGAAATGTCTCTACAGGATCTTCTTGCACCACCACCTTGTTCCTTCCTCACTCATCCCGATCAGCACCAAGACAAAGACCAAAGGCCACTCCTTCCACCTCACCCTTTGAGTTGGACTCCTCGGAGCTACACCCTATCTCTTCTTCTTCATCGGTTAAGTCAGAGCTTGAACTCTCTGATGTTGAAGACTCCTCCTTGACAACTTCCTTTTTGCGGCTTCTGATGTTGTAGCGCACCTTCTTATCATTTCCTTGCAAAATCAATTCTCCAGTATCCCACTTTTGAATAGCCTTCACCTTGCATAGCCAAGGCCTTCCCAAAATCAATGGATAGGCACGTGCATCTGGCTTGGTAGGGATCACCTAAAAAGTAGTCGGCACAGAAATTCCACATACATCCACTTCTAGATTCTTCACAACTCCCAAGGTCTTAACGCTAGTGTTGTCAGCCAATTTGATGCGATAAGGAGAGGTAGTATTAGAGTATTTTAAATTGGCATCTATCATGGTCTTCTCACTCATGACATTAATCAATGCACCTCCATCAATGTACACATTAGAAATCACTTGACCATCAATGATCACATCAACCACAAGTACATCATCACCAACATCTATATCTACCTTTTGAACAACAAGAATGGCACTTTTCTTCTTTGACACTCTTGTGCTTGCTAGCTTTCTCCATTCCTTTCGTAGTTTTGGAGACAAAGCAAGTAATTGACCAAAGGTGATATGAGCCTCCTTTTCTTTAAGGTCGGACAACAAGTCATAGCTTCCAATTCCTTGTCCTAAAGGAAAGTCTGACTGGCTAATTCTCCTTCTAGATGCCTTCTTTTTCTTACTACGGTGTTCCTCTTCTTGATGTTCCTCATCTACTTCTTCCTTGCTTTCTTCTTCTTCTTTTGCTTTACCACGCCCCCGTTCAGCCATCATTACCTCTCTTTCCTCATCCCCTGAAGAAGCTTCTAACAAGGATACTTATTTTTCTTCTTTCTTTCTCAATCTAGGACACCTGGGGCGATAGTGACCTTTTTTATTGCATTCATAGCAAGTGACCCCACTCTTATCTCAAGGCCTATCTTCACTCTTTGGTGCTCTAGGTTGTCGTGCATTAACCAAATGCAATTTTAAATCAGCAAACTCTACCATCAATTGGGAGATATTATGATCTAACTTAGAGGACTTTGGTACCTGAGGAGTGCCCATTATCTCCACCTTAGAAGTTGAAGCTGTTGAAGACACAAAAGAGGATTCGATCTTTAGAGAAGCTTCTTTCTTGGTTGCAATGCGAAGTGCCTCCACGTATGTTGTTGGATCTTTACTCATTACTTTTGAGCGAAGACAAGGCTCCAAAGCCGTAACAAATTTGCTCATCTTTAAGTGCTCCATCCTTGAGAGACTTTGAGGGGCCAATGATGCAGATGCCACAGCTCGCAAAGCTGCCCTTTCATACTTTGTCCATAAAGTTTCATATCGAATTGCCAACACAGAGACCAACTCACCCTCTCCTTGATAGAACTGGTCCAACTGCAACATCAAAGCATTTGGCGACTCCTCTGTCCCAAATCTCTGCTTCATTGCTGCCACCACTTGGTCCCAGTCCTCCTTGGTAGAGTTCGGCAAGGTCTCATGCCAACTCAAGGCTACACCTTCAAGAAAATCAGGCAAAATCTCTGCACGATCCTTCATGGACCATCCAGAAAGCTGGCATCCTCGAACAAAATCCCGAAGATAAGACTCTGGGTCTTCCCCTTGGATCCCTCGAAACACTAGAATCTTCACCATGATGAAACATTAAAAGAAAACACCAAGATCCAAATAATATCCCAAATAAGATCCAAACAAGATCCCACAGAGCCTTAGTATACCAAGACCAACTTATTATGCGTAACCACTCATTGAAAACCGTCCACAATGTGATCCTCAACAAAATCTTCAAAAATAAGTGACCAATCAGCACCATGAAAGCATTGTGTATACATGCATTCCAAAATCACCCTTCTCACAATAGGAAGTGCACATAAAAGCTTCAAGATATTGTACTCTTCATCATTTTCATAGCAAAAGAAGTTGAAAGCATTGAGAATCACCACTTTACTGTTATAGTCAAAAACTACCCAAAGACTCAACTCTTCTTCACACCAAGCTGCCAGTGCATGGAACAATCCCCAATCTATCATTGTGCCTCATGCCGGTGTTATCGATTCACCAACATATTCAACACTGCAAACATAAAGGATATGATCATGGTGACTGTGCGAATAGCTTGAGCATCACCTTCACAATCTTCAAGTTCTCTTAAATGAGTTGCAATCCCTTCTAACGGAGTTCTTCTAGGCATTTTCTTTATTTCATCAGAAACACATACCTATACTAGGCATAACATGCAATCAAGGACACCCGAGACCATTTAGTAAGGTGGGATGAATCCAATACCAAACGTACCCGGCGTCTCCACCAAAAGATGTGACATGAAGTTGGGGGTAATAAACTTCAAGCACCTCCTCACTTCCTACTGCTTTCGAACTGACTGACAAAGATATTTATCATTGAGAAAAGGACATTAAAAATAAGCTTTTATGCCAAGATACCACACCATACTTTCCCCCCTCAGATGAGAATGAAGATGGTAACATCGCAAGTGATGTTGTAATCAAGCATAGGGAGAAGGAAAGGATCAGCAGAGGCCATAATCTCAGCGAGCCGGTCTGTGCCAAAGAGAAGAGTGATACGTTGTTGAATAAAGATCTTGGGGCTCAACATGACATGAACTGATATATATCAAGGAGTTTGAAGGGGCTGATTGGGTCAGATGGGTAGATTCCAAGGAAACATTGCACCTCCTTCATAGACACCTTTACACTTAGCTCAAAACACTCTACAAACTATCATTAGACACAGAGGCCTATAACTTTAAATAGAGACATGATATCAAAGATTCAAACACACAAAGAGATGCGTCTTAAGATAGGCTTCGTGCTGATATAAGTTTCATTGAAAACAGATAGATGGTTGAAGAGATATGGACAGTTTACTGGAAGGGAGTAAAAACTATCATGAAAACAGACTGTCAGACACAAAGACTCATAACATTTTGCAAAAATATCTGATTCAAGATCTAAGCACATAGAGACATGCACCTTAAAGAGAGCTTCACGCTGATATATGCTTTGTAAGAAACAAAGAAGCGGCCAAAAAGTTATGGATAGTTTACTAGATGGGGGTAAAAACTGTCATGAAAACAAACTGTCAAGCACAGAGACTCATAACTTTTTGCAGCAGTAGTTGATTCAAGATCTGATCACATAGAACATGCAGCAGTAGTTAATTCAAGATCTGATCACATAGAACATGCGCCTTAAAGAGAGCTTCGCATTGATATAAATTTCATTAAAATTGGACTACTGAGCAGAAAGTTATGAGCAAAACACGAACACGGGGTCAAACTGTCATGAAAACTGCCCTCCACCCATGCTAATTTCACCTAAGCAGGATGCTCCCTCAAGACTCCACCTTCATCAACGATCCACCCCTCATAGATTTTACCTAGAAGAGGGGAATAAGTTTGCATGGTGGCTCGGGAAACATATGGACCATGTGTGTACAGTGAGCAGCCGAATAGAAAGAACTTTTAAGGCTTTGAAAGAAAGAAAAGGGAAGAGACACTCAAGAGAGAGAGAACCTGAAGTGACCTTCATTACCAATAGAGTGAGAATCCACTCCAACACTACAAACACAAGGGAGAAGAAGAGGTTTCATACATACAAGAGGGAGCAGAAGCTCCAAGACTACTCATAGAGAGAGGATAAACTAGAGAGAGATGGACTCAAGAGTCTACATAAGAGAATATCTATAAGAGGGAGAGAAGGCTCATGGAAGAGGCTTGAGGAGACTAGAGCTACAGCAACATGAGGCCTAATGGTGGAAGAGATTGATGAACAAGGGAGAGGAGGATTCCTTTTATAGAGATTTTGTTACCCTCCTTCACCCATTTACAATTGCTGCGTGTAGATTCCTTTCCCCATCAATCACATAAGCACATATGTCACCATCCATGTCCTTTTTGGCTACTCTTGCCATGTGTCCCATCACAAGATGCTCAAGACTCTTAAAATATTAAGAAAGTCAAGAGTCTCCTCACATGGAGCCCATAGGGACCCTCTCTTTTCCACATGTCCACATCCTCCTTATTCCACATAGGAATTCTAGAAGGATTCCTCTTGACTTCACACTCCTCCACATGCCTTCCACACGCTTGGCATGTGGCCTCTCTTATATTATTGGATCACATGGACATGAGCCCACCTCTTTATATGACTCACTCTTCCTATTTCTAAAAACTCCATAATATCCAATACACAAATAACTCTCACCCCATACCAAGGTATTTATAATTCATACCTATGGTATTTACAATGAGCCATTCCACTCATCCTCTCAATCCCATACAATATCATAGAAAATAGAAATAAGTGAGAGCCACTAGGCTATCACTTGATACTCAAACTCTTATCAAACATAGAGAAAAACAATACCAATGCCAAATTAAAAATATCAATTTTTGGCATCACAACCTCCAAAATATATTCCAATGTTTTGCAAAAGATAGCACTTAGGTGAAGGAAGCGATCAGTGTTGCTGCACATTATTTGCTCATGCTACTGAATTGCTTGGATCATTGTGCCTTGGATATTCCATTCTACACCAGAGTATGGTCAACCATTGGCCAATTAATGGTGCGATCTTCATCTAAAGTGTGTATGCTGGCTTCCCATTTTTTACGTCATGGAACTACATAGAACTTGGGATGGGTTCTGAGACATGGACGTGCATATAGTTACTCTTTCAATAAGATTACATCAAAGAGCTTGGGATGGCGCCAATAAGGTTGTGGATCCAACTTGCTTATCCAATCTTCACTAATTTGACGCTGATGAAGGTTGGTAGGGAAGTTGTCTAGGGTCCATACACCTCGAGTTTTTATATCATGATATTTGCTCCAAAATTCCTTGATGGAGTTACTAGGAAGTGGTATCTCATCAAATCATACCCATCATTGAAACTTGGCATGGGAGTACGAATTGGATTATCTAGATCCTGATATTCAAAATCAAATACTGTCATTTTTTGCTAATGGCAGCACAAGTAGTGTCGGAGGTGATGACGGGGGTAGGGAGAGAATCTGGGGACATGGGGGAGAAATATGGAAGAGTATTAGTTATAGAAGGGGGAGCAGAGGGGAGGGGGGGAAGAACAGGGTGAATGGTTTGAGGAGCTTGGTAATCCTCGAGGGTAGGATTAGCAAGGGAAGGGAAGAAGCTAGATGTGAGAGGCTCATAAGTTTGTGACTGTTGGGTTAGTTGAAAATGGTGAGAGGCATGAGCAAAGAGATAATGGAGGGAATAGATGTTAGGATCGAGCTCGAGGAAGGTTAAGAGGGTGGTAGTAGCAAGGGTAAGTGAGGTTATGAGGTTGGTAGAGAGAGTGGTTAGATATGGGAAGTTGGATGTGAGACATGCCCTGTCATCTTCTGACACTTCTTTTTGCTAGTGCAATGGGATCATCCACTACATGGGTGGGATATCGGTTATGCCATGCCTTGCAAATAATAGTGATGGCCTTTGTGGCAATGGCAACAAACCAGCAATAACCCTAAGGGGAGGACTCCCCATGAGGCATACATATGCAATGAAAGCATCCGTCCTAAGTGTTGTAAACCCGCATGTGTAAACAGGCAGAAGATATTTTTCTCATCTTCGAACAAAGTCTTGGAAAATTATGCGCAGAGTTTTGGTCCCTATGGAATGTTCCCATTTGATTGTTGGATGAGTGGATATGATCCTACTTTGGAGTTGCTTCCATTGGATAAGAATTCATGCGTTAAGGTGATCTTCCACTTGTAGAGCAGCCACAAGCTCTTGGTACACCACTGTTGTGCATTGTAGTGAGGCTTCATTGGTGTTGTCTTCCATTGCCTCATTGTTGTGCACTAGCAATTGGAGTTCAAGCTTGGAGATGATTATCTTTTGGGAGTGCATCTCATCCATTTTTTCTTTGTATTAATGGTAGATGGATGTATATGCCTCCTTAAGCTTTCTCATTTGCAAGGTGACCTTCGCCTGTTGAGGAATGTCTTCAATAGTATTGGACCATTGGTGCAAGACTTGTGCTTGTGAAGTGCTGGCCTCTTTAGCGGTAGCAAGTTGGTCCTTTAAGATTCTGCATTCCCTTGTAAGCTCGTCAATGCTGAAGGCACGTACTGCCAAAGATTGTTTCAAGTCTTCAAGCTTGTCTTTGCAATCTTGGAGCTCTTATTTTTTGTGAATTAGAGTGAGTCGAGCTTGTGCCACTGCCTCCATTTGCTGAGCATGTGCAGAGGTCAAGGAGTTATAGTAGGTTTGTAGGATTTCTGTTGCTTGTACTGCTGCTGTCGGCTGTGTTTGGCTTTGGTGGAGGTTGGAGGTCACATCCCTCACTGCCTTCTCTTGAGCTTGGAGAGCTTGGTTCATGCACTTTTCTTCCACCTCCTTCTCATCTATTTGCACCCAAAGTGCCTTGACCTCTATGGTGATTTCTTGGAATTGGTCTTCGATTTCTATTGCAGTTTGTCTGCCCATTTCTCTTGCATATTCTTCCTTGGCCAAGTTAGTGAATAGTTCGGACATTTGGATATCAGAGCTTTAGGTTCTAGATCTAGCCTAGCCTAGCATTAAGTGCTATCTCTAGCATAAACTACAAGTTTCTTCATCTTCTCCATTTTCCTCCTTCTTTCCAAAATCTTTGAGAGCTCTGTTCTCTGCCTACAAACAACCATTGCCCAAACCCTCTGAGCTGCAAACTCCTCTTGTATGGCTGAACTTCCAGCTGCAAGCTTTTGGTGAAATTTCGACTGTACGTGAAACGCCAACACTCACACTTTTTGACAAAATTTTATGCAATGCTGCCTCTGTGCTTATCCTTCTGTCAATTCGTCTGAGCTTGAGCTGCACGACACTGTAGGGAACCTGCTGTTGAAATTTGAGCTCATTTGGACAAGGAATGGAGGCGCAACAGATGAAAAACCAGTCGGTCTTCTCAAGCTTGGCTATGGCGACCTGACATAACATTACACCTCTCCTTGCTGGTAGCCCTTCTCTAGTATAAGGCCCTTCTTCTTGCATAAAAATCTTCTTGAATAGAGCTATGAGCTATGAGAATTGCACCCTCTAAGTTTAGGTCTCTGTTTTGGATAGTTTTGACAATGTTGTGAGTTTGATGCTACATTAGATGCTACTTTAGCATTTTTGATTTTTTAAAGTGTTGAAATAGCTTCAATACAACTATGGCTACAGCTTTGCTTTAAGTTGCTACACCTGGATTTGCTTGGAATGCTTTCATTTAGCCACCTCTATGAAGCATGCAAGTGAAAGCATCATTTTCATTATGATTTGTAGTATGGAATTTGGTTACAAGTCTTTGCTACTCTAAATGCTTTGAAGGATTATTTTTTATTGCTCATATTTTCACTTGTAAGGCACTAGACATTGCCCTTGGGTAAGACCTTGCCATGGAAGCTAAGACCTTTTCTGATAAGTTTAATGGAACTAGTTTCCATACTTGGCAAACAAAAGCCAAGTTTATGCTTATGAAAAAGAAGATATGGAATGTTGTGAATGGAAAGAAGTCTACAAAAGAAAAAGCTAATTGGTTGATCAAAGACAAGAAGGACTACTTCAACAACAAAGCAAATATGCCTGAAGGAAGAACTCCATCAGCAAATGAAGAAAATGAAGACTATGCTTTTTAGGCACTTTGTCTTTTTTGTTTATCATCACTTGGTCAAATTTTGAGGTTCTTTGCCTGGAGTAGTACTCCAAAAAGAATATGTAAATCACCTCTGGTCACCATATGATGTAGACCATGTGATATGTGTTTTGACTATTCCATTTCTGTAAACCTCACACCCTTGGGAACCCTTGCTAGCATGAGATCCTAGCCATAGATTAATCCTTGACCACCATGAGATGGCATGAGAAACTATGAGACTAGATGTATCCTTGACACTGCAAGAGGCAATCCCTTGAGGGGGGTTTGTTGGAGTAGGTATGATCAAGGGCTTGCTCTATGGTGCATGTGTGCATCTAGGGGAGTCACATGTGTGTTGTAAAGGCACATCAAGTGCTATGATGTGTCTAGTGTGTGACCTAAGTGATGATGTAAGACAAAGGCAATCCCACTGATGTAGGGATTGATTCCCACTGATGTAGGGGCTGATTGCCACTATGTAGATAAAGGTGCACTCCTTGACAGCTTACACCTGTAGCCAAGGGCTACCATGTTAAGTACCAAAATGGGGCTACTGTGTTGCTCCTACAGCCTGCCGCCTCGTGTTCTGCCATGTGCTCTTTCATGAGCTTCAGTGGCTGCTCAATGATTGAGAAGACTAAGGGCTTAGGGCTATCACCCTCTAGATGGCTGACCGGGCCTAACAGACTAGCCAACCACTCTATTACATGGCCAACTAGCGCCCAACATGCTGCAGACTGCTGACCTCAGTTCTCTAGCCCACCAATCCCAGTAGTGTACTGGCTGACTTGCAACTCAGTCCAGGGCCTATAAAAGCCCTGCAATTCGTCTTTCAGCCCGTTTGCTGGGCTCTTCACCTTTTCCAGCCTCCAAGATTGACTTCCCAGCCCTCAAGGCTGGGTCAGCCCACGTTGGCTGCTTATTGTTCTGCCCATGTGGCAGCCATGGTGCTGACCACAAGCCAGTCTCTTGTGGATATTGGATCTGCCCTCAAGGCAGACTTTCCTTCACATGGCACCTCTCTTATGTGCCCACACAGAAGCTCTCACACACCCCTTCCTCGTACAGGTGTCCTCCACCTTCTTCTCCTCATATGGGGGGCTCCCAAGGACGACCTCAGAAAGGGTACCAATCCCAGAGAATAATATAGTCGCAGACATATGGGAATAAAATCTATGAAGGGATAATTGATCTCGACTGAAGGTCTCTGCGGATTCAAAGTGAAGCATCCAGTCAAATGGTGCTGCCTGCTGACAGGATCAAAGAACAGCAAGAAGAAGCTGAAATCAAGTGGCATATCCCCCTCTAAATATGCCTAGGCTTGAGTGCAAGCCCATAAAAAATGCTTTACACTCTCAACCTGACAAATACAATGCTGATGGACTAGAGACCTTCCTATCCTAAAAAGCCATGTGCTGCTTCCTAAAGCCACGGTGCTCCTAGGCCAAAGAAAAAAGGTGTCGGACTATCCACAAGTGGTGATGCCAGAGTTTGAAGACGATCCAGAGTGGGACCATGCTGAATCCAAAACTGAAAGCTCCTAGGCTAATGTTGCCATGCTCTGTGAAATCATGTTGCCAAGCCTGGGGGTGTACTTAAAAAAACTGCACTTTTTTTTCAGCAGACTTGGTTGACAAATAGGAAGACCCACGAAGCACTAGTCTTCAACGGTTGTCCTGATGAGGAGTATCCGAAGTCACTCTCAGACATGTTAATGAACTACAACTTACCTTGGTAGCCAACCACTCTGATTGTTTGCCACCAAGTCGAGTCCAGCCCCTAAATTTCATAAAGCTGTTGAAGCCTGAGGACAGCATGCTAGTAAGGTACCAAAAACCTTCCTCAAACCTGAGTATGATGAGTGATGAGTGATGGAATCCCCTAAAGGGAGAGGGCTGACAATTAAAAAGGGGTCATTATACTGAGTTGTTTCGGCATTGCCTCCATCGTTCCAAGTTTGGTTCCCAAAGCTTATGAATTGAGTCTCTTAATACAGCATATAAAACTAAGGGGTGGAGATTTATGGCGTTTTAGGCTGAAAAGTACGATTCCTGAACCATGCCTCTGGTAGGGTCGGACAATTATCTTTAGATGCACAGTTGCAGGTCTTAATCCTTACTCATTCATGAAGAAACATTACCCTTGCTGTCCCTTGTTATTCTACTTTGCACGTGGATCTAACACAGTTTCTACCTGATGGGTTGTTTAGTTACAAAACTCATGTAACCATCTCTGTTAACGATGCAAAGTGATCATTGGAAATGCAAAATTATCCTTTTAAAAATAGAGATGCATTAAAATCATCTACAATCAGTAACCCTGTAATGTGTCAAAACTGACTATTCAATTTGGATGACAAAATGAGGGTTGTAGTTACAGTTTTGACAGAATCTTCATGTGGGCATTGCATCACGCAGTCATCTTTTGCCAAGCCTGCTCTGTTGATGATTACAGGCAGCTTTTAGCAGGCCAGTGGAGATGATGATCACAGGCATCTTGTATCAAGTGTTACTTGTCAAGCCTGGTCAAGGACATCTACAAAGCGTTTGTGCCCAAGCACGAACAAGATTTGTCAATGCATTGTTTTCATTCATGCCAAGGTTTTGCCTACCATTCCCTTTTGCCCTGCCCTGAAGATGATGCTCCCAGAAAACAAAACCAAGCATGGCCTCACAAAAAACAGTACCAACTTTTCCATCCCATTGCTCAATCTGCCACTCTGGTCCTGAGTTAAAGGCACATTGGTTGACTCGCTTCACAAAAATTCCCGTGCTCTGTTGTCTTCCTTGGGTCTGTCTTGATGTAATTCTAACAAGAATTGCCACATGAAACCCATGCTGTGTTTATCAAAAGCACCGCATCGAATTCCATCTGTCCTCCAGAACAATCCAACTTGAGTCACCCACAATGCAATTTCCCATCCTTCGTCTATAAGTATTGCTAGTTTTGAAAAGAATCCACCGGAATGCAAGGGTAAAGGCGTCTCGCTTTTTACCTCCGATTTTGCAAATGGCGCATCGTCTGACTGCAGTAAGCCCTTCCGATTAACAAAGGGATCTACAAGCCATAATTGAGAATTTTGCTGACATCCATCCTTCATACGTGCCCTACGATAACACAAATTAATTTGAATTCAGGTACGCAAGGACTTGTACTCGCAACTCACCCCGGTCCAGAGATTGAGCGGATGTGGGAGACATTGTTGGGAGGATGCATCTTGAACCAGCAGGGACACTCTTTCAGCGTCCCAAGAGGTTTCTCATCTATTACTGCCGTTTCGTAGGTTCCCGCGTGAACTTGTCCGCAATGCGGTCCTATAAAATCCATCACCTGGAAATCCTCGAGTTCGTTTTCGACCTGCCGTTCATCAAATTCAGAGTGGGGCAAGGATCCCTTACCAGGAATAGAGTGGAAGGCAATTTTCACCTGAGATTAGCAGAAAATGAAGTACGTTTTGAAGCGCGTTGGTACATCAAATTATCGTGCTCTAAAGAAAATTCAAAGTGTGGAAAAGATTGGCCGCAAGAGGCGATGAAGATTGCGAGGATGGCGATGAAGCACAAGGCTAAAGAAACATTAAGAAACGTTTTGTAAGGGTGCGTTGGAGTATTTCCCACCCATGACATGAGAGCAGAGATTTCTGCTACAACCTTTGTACAGACATTTTCATACCACAAGTCTTAGAATTAGGAACGAAACGTCCTAGCTGAAAGGCGAGTTGATTAATCGCAAGCATTGGGGATGAACCTGCAACGAACCCTTGAGTGGCGATTTTCAATCTTGTAGCCCAGTCCAAAGGCGCCTTCTCCACCTCTTCCATACAACAGACCGTCGAGGATTCCGTTCGCAGTATGCTCATAAACTACCTAAAGAGTCGCTCCTGCGAGAGATTGGCGTTCTTATCTTGCTGAGTGCAGATTTTGCATAGGAAGGACCGTTGGATTGTTTTACCACATGGTTTGGCCTCAAGCTACAATGGCGTTTACTTGCTTCCTGCAATCGCACCTCAAACTACAAGGCTATGCACGAGGGGATGCACACGTCTAAAATCATGCACGTCACCACTTCCTCTTGTTTGCTCTCAAGCTTGGAGATGTGCAAGCTTTTCAAACAGGATTCGTGCAAGCTTTTCAAACAATGAGCCATTGTCACGGTCCACGATCGTCTACCCTCATGTCACGGTCATCTACCCTCATGTCACCGAAGGGAAGAGGACCCTTAAGGTAGCATCGTAAGCTCTAAGCTCTAGCGTGAGGACCTGCAAACAAACAACAAGAGCTGCATAGACAAGTAACTATGGCGCCAGCCCATGAAGAAATGTAGTAGAGATCCATAGTTAACACAGCTTGAACAAGCAAGGTCCATAGCAGTATACTTGTGAGCCTTATTAGAGCCGACAACTTTGCACAGGTTAGAATGTGAAAATCGCGCGAGCGATCTCACTTCACCCTTCCATTTTCTGAGACTCTGCTGGGAATTCAACAGCATTGAGGCGCCTTGTTAAGATGAATTAGTGCACACTGTTGCTGCTTTGGAAAGATGGATTAGTCTTGAAGAAAGTGTTTGTTGTGTCGCAGATTGTGTACAGGAGCTTCAGGACTTCCAACATTCAAGTAGATGAAAATTTCTATGCGAAGCTTTCTGATTACGGTTTTGCAGGGGAGCTCCCTGGCTCAGTTCCAGCGTCAGCCTACGTAAACGCTTGCATGGCAGAAAATTTCACGGGAGTTGCATGTCCATTAAATCTGTGAGAGAGTCTGCATGCGAGAAAATTTCACAGGACTTGTATGTCCATTAAATCTGTGAGAGAGCCTACAGCTACAAAACCATTCGAAATAATATACATCATCTTACCAATCCTGCAAAGAACGGAACTATGATTGTTTCGCCACGATTAATCTCGTTCAAGAAAACCCGCACCTGCCAAACACCATATTGCAATACAGGAAACCTGCACCTGCCAAACGCCATATTATACAGAACGACAAGAAACGAGAAAGATCGGATTACTGCCTTATGAACCGCCCGAGGAATTGCTTTCACGATTGCAGGGGCATTTAATTGCGGGACGCAACTTTACAAACACACGAAAGCCAAAACATGAAAAAACTTCCACAGCGACACGAAACCCGCAAGCTTGATAAAAATTAGGAATGAAATCATCATCGGCGGTAAGAAAAATGAACGAACGAAAACGAAGCGCTGTTCATGTTAGTTGCCCCTGGAATGCATCTGCCTCACAGTATCCGTGCAGATCGTTCCTATGTATTTCTTCGAGGCCGGAGAAGGGGAAGATATGATCAACCAATTCTCTCACCGAAGGCTCAACGGAGTCTATAGTATCCACAATCGGAAAAGCCTGTTCAATCTCGAAGATGTCTCTGATCTGCAACAATTCTTGTAACTGTGTGGTAGTGATGAAACATTGCCCCAAAGCCACCTTCCATTCCACGAAATCCAAAAGGTCTCGCGTAGCTTCTGCTTTCATGATCACCGAGCAAATGTTAATCTAGAAAGGAGGTTATTACATTTGCTTTTTTCTCTTTCCCCTTCCCTTTTGCAAGTTATTACATTTTCTTCACACATGCGCTTAGTGATTGTGCAACCTTCTTACGATAAGTTTTTAGGGCCTTCGCACATGGATGGGGCTAGCATGGGTTTAGGATGGCAATCTTTTTGTCATCATTACTCCTATGCTAGACCAAGTGGTCTAGGATGGATTTAGAATGGGAGTAGCGACTTTTTCTCCCATCCTCGACCATGGCCTCTAGACCTTGGCAACCAGAATGGGTTTCCCTCTTTGAGGGATTCAAAAACATGGAAGGATGACATGTGTCCTTGTCCCCACGTGGTCCCCACCTCTTAAACAATTGAAATGATACCATGTGTGCTCTTCCACCTAAACCCATCCCTAGTTCTTTTTTTGGTAGCACATGGTGGGATGGGAATAGGATAGAAATATGCATGGAACCACCTTTTCCCATTCCTATCCTATTTCATCCCATGTGCTAAGCCCCTATAGTAGCTTCTCCACTTTGTTTGGGCCCATAGACCTAAATATTGGACCCATAAGAATGTCCCCTCTGGTCAAACGAGAAACCTAACCCAAACTAGACATATGATAAAAGACTTATGTCGACTTAATTATTATTCATGACTTAGGCTAAGAACGAAAAGATACATGTGAGAGATTTTGTAAATGACATTAATCAAACAACTTAGAGTTCACAAGAAAGTTTAGGAATAGAGCTAAAAGTCATGTCATGTCATATTATTTTTTAACTTAGAAAATAAGTATAAACGGGAACCTAATACCCACATTAGCCATTCTTCTGTTCATCACATAGAGTAAGAAAAGTAGAATTAGTGAGAGTATTTCTTAGCTACAAGAAGTACATCCATAGTTAGCCATTATTAGCCCATGCTATTAAGGTGCATTGAGGGATCAACAAACATGGATGGATTTGTTGGACCATGAATAAGACATTGTTGGTATGCATCATTAAGCATTAGCCCATGCTATTGAGCTGCATTGAGGGCTCACCCTTTAGGCAATGGATATGGGTGGGTTGGTGGACTATTAATCACATATTACTAGTTTATTATTCGACGAGCCCATGTGATTCTTTGCCATATCATTTGTGAAAAAATTTCTTGCTTCATTTGGTCATAGATGCAAGGCGAAATGTGAAGTGATCCTAAGTTAAATTCATGTCATGACTATCAATTAGGCTACAACTATTGGGGACATTTCATTCTATCTTCCCTCAAAGACATGGGAGCGGGACCCGGCTTTGTGTCTTATGTGGAAATTCTGTTGTCAAGCCAGAAGCAAAGTGGAAGTAAATGGCAAATCAACTCAACCGTTTGCGGTTAGAAGATCCATCAGACAGGGATGCCCGCTGGCCCCCCTACTTTTCTCCATTGCCACCGCAGATGCCCTAGGTTGGCTCATCAAAAAAGTAGACAAGGGCACAATGAAAGGCATCCAGGTGGATGGAGACAGATAGATAGTGTGTCAGCAATTCGTTGATGACACAAATCTAATGCCCCACAATAATGAAGAATTAGTGAAGGTTACATTCGAATGTCTAAACACCTTTTGCATAGCATCGAGTTCTAGGATCAATCATGAAAAAATAGGGATCTATGGCACTCTGAGCCCCCCCCCTTTTCCTATCCAACAAGGGGTGTAAGGAAATCAGAAAGGGAGAAGTCTTCAGACTCTTAGGGATACCTATGGGATTCGCGTGCACAATGCAGGACAGATGGGACTGGGTTCTAAATAGAGTCAAAAGTAAGATGAACAGATGGCAAGGACTTCTGACACTGGCTAGAAGAAAATTCATCCTAAACCACTACATTTACCCTTCTATTATTTACTATATCTCCTGCTGGTTCCCGACTAAGAAGTTCCTAAGACAGATTAACAGATTGTTCAGAACCTTTCTGTGGAGAGGAGATGAAGTCAATAACAAGGTCCCTAAGGTTAATTGGCAAAGCTGCACCAAGCCGAAAGCAGTAGGAGGGCTAGGAATAGCAAATGTGGAAACATCAGTGGTTAGATTTATGGGACAATGGATAATAAAAGCAGTGCAAAACCCGGACAAAATATGGGCTTACTTAATTCTTAGGAACATAAGTAAGGTAAATATTAAAAGGTGTAAGCACTAGAAACATCTCCCGGTGGGGTCTGCCCTATATGGGAAAGAAAGCTGCTCTACGAAGGGCTCATACCTTTGGAAAGGCATGTGGACAGCTTGGGAGTCACTGAGACCGACGAGCTGAGACCTTACATGATCTGGAAAAGTTTCTCAAGAAAAATGGTCACCTTCATGGCAAATGACTCAATCTGGTTTTCAGTCATCTAGAAAGCTTTCCCGCTCAGGGACGACGAAATCAAAAGCGCCTTGAGACTCAACAAGAAAGAGATACGGGTTTGGGGAGACTTGTGGGATAGGGAACAAAGGAAATGGTTAGATAATGACCGTTTAAAGGTTAGATTTAATCTTAACAGATTTGACCTGCAAATGATATTCGAGAGACAAAACTTGTGGGATAGAGACTCGACTGCATGGATGGGGGGTAGATCACCGCCTATGACCAAAGAATTCAAATGGGCAGGGCAATCTAAGCTCTTCCCGGTCCCCATTTTCATTGAAGGACAGGAAGAGATTTTATCCCATCTGAACAGGAAATGGCTAAGAGCAAACATAGAAAGAGTGTGGGCCAAGATGTTCGAAATATTATGGGACAAGGAAATTCCAAAGAAAGAGGCCTACCTCTTATGGCTCATTATACACAAGGGAGTCTGGATTGTGAAGCGCGCACTAACAATTGGTCAAGGTGATGGATTCTGTCAAAGATGCAGCAGGGCATAGGAGGATATCCCCCATTTGTTTCTAAATTGCAGGTCTTCTAGAGATGTATGGGACTCGGTCCAATTACTGCCTCACCTGCAACAATAGGCCGAAAAAGAAGAGCTCCCTACCACCACTACCACAACAAGAGATAGATCTGCTAGCCCAGCTACAACAACAGGCCAAGAAAGAAGAGTTGCCTACCACCACTACCACTCAGAGGATCCCTCCCCACAGGCAGACATCTTCTTCGGCCAAATCCCCAATATTGCACTATCATGTCCCTTTGGGTCAATTGTTCCCTGCCTCCCCTGCAACTCAGACCTCGGGGGGGTCACTATGTGTAAACCCTCTATATCACGTGCGTTCAAGGCCTATATTTAAAATCCCTTATCTGTAAATTTTTTCATTAATAAAATGTACCCCTTTTCTATACAAATCTGTAAATTTTTTCGAAAACTATTTTAAATAGTCCCTTATATATATTTATTTCTGTAAATTTTAGGAATAAAAAATATCCTTCTGTTGAACTCACGTGATAGGGTTACATATGATGAGTGACCCCCTCGAGACTCAGACGACCACTGCCCCCCTTGCGGTTTAGACTTCCAGTACCTCCCCTTCGATGACTCTCCCTACCACCACAGTGCCTCAGCATACGTCTTATGTTACACCCTCTCCACCGACACCCCCTCTAATTGTTTACAAGAGATCGGTGGCAAGGAACAACTCAGCTGGTGTCTCTGTCAAAGTGCGCAATGAAGCTCCTCCCCCCCAAGATTTCAAGTCGCTTGAACCCAAGCCTCGAAGCAGAATCCGCAAATTGTGCCCACATTTTCATTCCTAGCACGATTGTCCTACAAGTGGTTGCCCGCCTGGAGCCAAAGAAAGAACCGCAGGAGGCGGTTTAACATGCTTTTCATTTATTCGAATTCTGTTAAGATGATGACTGGGTTGTTTAGTATAGACTCTGCTAGCGAGCAGAACTATCAGATTTATGCTAGTTAAGGTTAGTATTAATTAATTGATGGTTAGAAAAAAAATCTCTTATTGTTCACGATTAATGTTTACTTATTATTTGTAAGTTGATATTGGTTACTTAATTTTTATATATAAGTAATTAATATCAATTACTTATAATTCAGCATTATTTAGCTAATAAATAGAAATGGGTCTACTATTAAGGTACAAGGTTAGAAAAAAAACCATATTGCCCAAGTTGCACCCTCAAACTTATGGAGATATTTTTTATTTTAAAAAGCCCCATATTGCCAAGTTCGGTGTGTGCTCAACTTTGGGGGTCTTCTTGAGTATTTGATTTTTATTGTATTTGTTGTTTATTATGAATAAATATATTTTAATTGTTTTCTTTTAAGTTATTTGTAACTAGATTTATTTTTTGAATTTTAGTGACTTTTGTTTTCGTTTAGATGTTAATCAAGTACTAATGTGTTATTTTTTCTTCTTTTTTACTTTGAATAACATGTATCTCTTGGAAAAGTTTGCAGACTTTCAACATTACTTGCCCTATAGCAAAGGCCCAGCTCAATCTTAAGAATGTCGACACAAGGAAGTCAACAAACACTTTAATTGGGCCCAAGGGCGAATGCAACTGGGCAGAGAAAAGAAAAGGAGCGCAAAGGAACCTACCACTATTTCCAAAAGAGGAGAAAAGAGGCCACCTTCTCCATGTGCCAACCTGGCACATTTAACATAGTTAGAAGCAGGTGAAAGATTGGAAATTGATGATAATGATGGCAAAGATGAAGAAACTGTGCACACTGCACCTAAAGATTCCCTTCTTGCTGTCATTTCTATAACTACAAAACTACTCCAAGATGGTGACCAGGGGTACTTGTGGGGCTTTAAGAAGTATAATGTGTGGATAGTGCATATTGGTTTATCTCCTTTGTTCACTAATCAAAGAAAGCTTGATGAGCACTTTGCATGAAAGTTGTATGAGGAATGAAGGTGAAGAAAGACACCTACTCCCATTAATATCACTTTGCGCCCCATGTCATTCAGAAGACTTCTAAAAGATGATATATCATTTGGCATAGTTGCATTTTGGAAGTGTGCAGACTTCATTAGAGTGTTTGAATAGTTAGACAAAATGACATAAACCATGTAGTTGTAGTTTGCTAGGTCTAGTATAGGGACGATGTTGAAAAGGGTTCATGCTCTCCAAAAACAAGATCCTTGAAAGGTGCAAGTTCGAGGCCATTGATGGGAAGAATTTCTATGAAGCATGCGAAATTGCATTGTATGAGGCAAAGAAGGGGAACTTGCCAAGAGAATATTATACAAAGAAATTTGCAATTCATAACTCATATCTGTCTATTCAAAGATGACTTTAAATATATCTTGGAATCTATGAGGCTCAACTATGAACCATATCACAAGAAGAAGAAGATAACACTCTCAAAAATGCACCTAAACATAAGGGAGGTATGGAAGGGTGTAGAAGCCCATGATCAACAATGGTTAGGAGGTTTTCTGAAGACTTCTTTAGGAGGTAGGCTCGATTCTACAAATGCTTCATGGGTGCTGTAAAACTTGTTCCCTCCCTATTTCGTCATCCTCCTAACACCTAAAAAGAGTCATTGCCAATATAAGGACTGGACATACATTTTGTTCCATGATGAGTAGATCTTTTAATCTATTGTGGAGGTATCCAAAGCATTTGAGTCCTTAAAATTTCATATAAGTCCCCTAAACATGAGGTGGCAAGAGGTAGGAAATATGAAAGACCATTGAGGTATTTCCTAGAGAGTATTATTGTACATATGATTTGTCACAAGCTAATGAATGGTGTATGTTTTTTTCGGAGAAAGAGCAAGGTGACAAGCATTGAAGAATAGGTCAACTGGGTAGTGAAGGATGAAGTGGCATATAGGGCAATACTAACTTTTACTTTATTCACACAAAGAATAGGAAGGAGTGCAATATGAAGGGGGAAAAGAAGAAAGCACACGGGCTGGGAAAGATTATCGATAAAAGTTAGACCTTGAAGTGGGTGAAGAAATGGGATGATGATGCACCACTGATAAAATAATCTATGAGAGAAGATGCCTTCCTATGTGTAGATAATGTATGGGGAAGGGAAGGCAAACACTCTATTAAACAAATTGCAAATTATACACTGCCATGACCCAAACTATAGGCTTACCTATGACACTAATTTAGCAGAGGATGTCAAAGACTATCATGTCATAATTGTAGGTATTATGACTAAAAAATTATAGGTAATGGGTAGTGAGTCTTGGCAAAACCCACCGTCTTGTTCTCTTTTGATGAACTAGGGGACCTTGCCATGTCAGGGATTCTTGACCTTATGTGAAGTGTGATGAAAGATCCTATGCTAGAATACCAAAGAGAAATATTTTTCCTTTTTATTATAGAAGAATGGTTTATGTATGAGCATGTCTTCCACATGTAGGGGATAGATTGGAAAAGTGTTGCATGACATAGTATTGCGATATCAGCACACATTTGTAGGTGGCATTCCCACCGAGTCCTTGCAACCCATAGTAAACTTGCATTTATGCAAAGGGGCAATGATTTTCCACATGACTCTTGGACTCTTTTTCCAAGAGAATAAAAAGTGTACAATACATTGTGAAGCTTTCCTTGTTTTGGATTACTATAAACTAAGGCATCCTTCTTTAATAGGGGAGATAGTGAGTGCGTATAAGATGAAAAAGTAGGATGTGGGGTTGTTGGGAATGGAATTAGTTGCATAGTTTGTAATGCAATAGGGTTTTAATGTATTCATCATTGTTATCCTAGATTGATACTTTGATGCATACTTCAATTATATAACCGCATTAAAAGATCCCACTATGCCTCACACGATGGGAGAGGGTGAAGAGGAGAATGTAATGGTAGAGTATGAAGAGGAGCATTCAATGGGAGAGGGTGAAGATGAGCATTCAATGGGAGAGGGTGAAAAGAAGGAAGAGGGATCTGAGTACACAGACACAAGCTTAGGTGAAAGAGTTGTTAACTTAGCATTTGGTGAGACAAGGGATAGTAACCAAGCATTTGAGAAATCCAAGGATGGAAGCTCCAAATCAACGAAGGAAACTCATCTAGAGCAAGGTACAAATAAATAGATGGATCTAGGTTTGCAAAGGCCAATTAAGACTCCTTTGGTTAGAAGGAAGGTGGCAGCCAAGAAGGAAGTAAAAGCATTGCAGTAGAAGGCAAAGGAAAGGAAAGGGAGATTCTAATTCCACACACCAAGCCCTAAAAGGTGCTCATTTTTATATGGGATGGAAGTGTGGTGAGGATGGCATGATAGTAAAAGGAGATGGAGAGAGTGTGGGACAATATTGAAAGGAGATGGAGATGGAAGTGCAAAGGGTGGGGTGAGATTCATAGGAGATGCAAAACAAGAAGCCATTGAGCTTACAACACAAACTTCGATGACAGGAGAAATAGCCAACGAGCCTTTCACACATACTTTGACCATATGACCATAGACTGATGAGAGTGAAGGAGGAGAGAAGAATGCAAAATAGAGGCTCAATAGAGGGACCTTCAATTATGTAAAACAAAATTTAAAATAAAATTTTAATGTCTTTTTTTCTAATGATTTGTATGAGTATCTTTGAAGTGTTTGTTTTAATTTTTAAATACTGTATATTAACACCAAGATGGTGTATGTATACACCACTCATCCTAGAAAACAAAAAGCTGCTCATTTTAGCATAGTGTATACATATGTATTCTAGTTGTTTGAGAAAACAAGCACCTTCTCATTGGGATGTGTGAATTAAGAGGGTTAATGATGCTCCTAACCATATTTTTAGAGTATAATATGAAAACTAACTCATGTCAAGTGGGTGTATCCTTTTCAAAGCCATTGTTTTTCTTAAAGTCAAAAGGAAAATACAATGGGAATAAGCAATTCATAATATTTATACTTTTCTTTAGTCCAATTTTGGAATGAGACTTTACTAAAGTCCAAAATTTCTAAATATTGTGTTTAGAAAAAGTATTTTTGCATGCAATATCAACGCTTCTTTGATGATATTTTCCCTATGTACAATATAAGCCCAATAACATTCGGATTGATGGTCCCCAAAAACTGGATTTCCAAGCATAATAACAAGTGCATCTAGCCTTGGTATTTGTCTAGTGTGGGCTTTTTTCCTTTTATAAAGGGGTTTTCACTTGGCAACACAAAAGTGACTCTTTCCATACTTAAATTTGATCAAAAACGTTTCCATAGCTTCATCACACAAAGGAGTAACATACCTATGATTTTGGGATGTTGTGATATGTTTGAAAATTACTAAATTTAATTTCAATTTCATTTACAAGTCCTCCAACAAATCACATAAAAAATCAATAGTAGAGATTCCCACAAAGTCAAAAGTAGATCCAACAAATTCTAACCATTGGATTCTAGATTTAAAACAATTGGCCCACATACTCTTGTATTTACAATAGCCCCATATCAAAATAAAGGTCAAAGTTCATTCAATTTGAGCCTGTTTGTGCCCAATGTCCCATAAAATGCTTATTTCTATAAATTTTGAAACGTTTAAAATTATTTCAAGTAGACAAATATTTTTAAAAATAATCAATAAAAGTCAGGTTAAGCTCCATAATATGCAAGGTGTCTTCCTATCATTTCCATGGCCATTTGATCTCAAATAAATGAGATACTTTAATATCATATATGTTCTTGTTAACAATGGCATCCAACGTTGTCCCCCTAGTATGACATTGCAGGATATGAGGACATATGTATCTTTGATTTTGATTGGACCATAACATTGTGTGCATAAGTACATATATTTTTTGTCTTAAAAGGCCTTAAAGAGAGAATCCTTATGAAAAAGTGGCTTGAAGCCACAAAGTGGATCGGCATGATTTCTTTTATTTCATAATAACTTCTACATATGGTGCCAAAAATGTTATATAGTTATATCATTGTGATCTTCTAGTACAAAGAATCATTTTGATACTATTTGGAATCGATTTTGACTTTATATAAAATTTCACTTTTTAATAGGTGCACAAAATAGGTCACAACAAATCAACTTTGAGGGGCTAAAATATTTGTCATATTCTATCCAATGCTTGTAATATCCCCATGTATGTGTGTCATATACATATAGACATATTTTTCAAAAAATGTTCAGTATGCTAAAATAATGTTTGAGGAAGTTATGAACAAAAAACTTAGAGCAACCACATTTTTTAACTATATTTTTTGGGTGGAAATTCCTAGAAGGATTTTCTTTGAAATTCTATAGTTAGAGATAAATAGAGTTTTTATAAATATGTTGAATAGCCACAAATGTTTTATTAAAAAAAACAAGGCTAGTGATAAAAAAGGAATTGAACCAAAGGTGGATACCCTTAGCTTGCAAATACATTCAAAAGAACCACTAACTCATGCAAATTTGTATTCTTTAATAAAATTCTACATGGAAAATCATGGGACAATACAATTTGTTTGTAATCTTCCTCTAAAACTCACACCTTTGCAAATAAACCAATTTATAAAGTTCAGAGACAAACGATATAATGACTATTAAACTATTTTGATTTGTTTATTGGTTCTGCTACACAATATCTAGGATCTTGGATGGAATTGCCAACTTGATACATACCTTTTAGACCATAGGGCGTGCAAAAATGAAAAGTATAGTCACCCTTGATGTTTTTGCTAAGAATAACTTGATACATACCTCCTAGACCATAGGGCTTGCAAAAATGCAAAGTATAGTCACCCTTGATGGTTATGCTAAGAATTTCCAACTTTGGAAAGCTACAAAACAAATTGCCCAAGTCATAGTGCAAAAGGCCTACCTTGGTCTCTAAAGTTCTTGTTATTGAAATATTGGCATCTCCTCTTTAGCTAATGGGATGCTCAAATCTTATTGCTTTATAAGTGCTTCTCAATTCATGCCAAACTTTCCAACTCTTGAATGCAGCAATAGAGTGCCCACAATGCAAAAGTGGGGCTTGCCTTGGTGTTTGAGGTTCTTGGTATTGGAATATTGGCATCTCCTAGTTGGCTATTTGTATGCTTAATTATAAGTGATTATAAATTCATGCCAAGCTATCTGGATAAGCTTCCATCATGTTAGGCTATCTAGATGGTGCTCTGATATCTTGAACCCATGGCTGAGATTCTAGGCATTGCGAGAGATACAAAGGTGTTAGATGATGATACACACAAAGGAATATATAGGATTTTCTGTCTTGCCTAACCATGTGTGGATTTTTAGACATTATTTGGGGCCTTTTAGAAATTTCTACTAGTAGATCTGAGTCTTGCAAATGGCCTCCCATATGTCCCCAATAGCTGCAACTTATTTAATCTTCATGACATGAATTGAACTTAGGACCTCTTCACATTTCATCTTTGTCCTTTCATCGATAGGATTCAATCTCCTTGCCTATGGAATGTGTGAAATCATAGACATGAGTCGAGATTTATCAAAGCGAGTACTATGACCCATCTCCAATGGGTTAGAGAACCTCTCAAGTCTCCGATGAGTCTCAAAAATGGTTTCCTTTAATTTCAAGGAATCAAATTTAAGGTTTTATTTATAATCTCAAACTTTGAGAACCCCTCACAATGCGCCACATAGCTGATTGATAGTCCACATTAAAAAAACATAAATAAATAAATGAACTTGCCCTACCTCCTTGTTCTCTCTCTCACACACACACACACTCTTAGTCTACCTCCTCCCATTTATTACTCCCCCCTTGCATTTATAAAACCCCCCTCTCTCTTTCATCTCTCTCTCTCTCTCTCTCTCTCTCTCTCTCTCTCTAGATGCCACCTCAAATTCTATGCTTTGCCCACTTCTGCTCCTTGTGGTGGCCTCCACATGTCATAATCCTATGCTTAGCTCCTCCCGAACCTCCAGGGAGCTCCTCCTAAAGCTCCAAAGAGCTCAACCTAACCTCCAAATAACTTCCATGTTGGCAGGCTTGGCAAAATTATCCACGTGTCAGCCTCTTGTGCCTCCCACCATCCTTACTATATAGTAAGATATATATATATATATATAAACATATATATACATACATACATACATACATACATACATACATACATACATATATATATATATATATATATATATACATACATATATACATATATACATACATACATACATACATACATACATACATACATACATATATATAATATTGTATGATCTCTCTCTCTCTCTCTCTACATGTGTCAGTCGCATTTACTGGGCGTGTGAAGGGCATTCACTTTGCGCATGTCATGTCCAATTTGTCCCATGTGTCCACATGTTTAGTCTATTGCCGTGCTCCTCATTGCACACCATGTGGGACATTTGCGTATGTGCCTGTCCTTAGCTTCCCCCCTCTATTTACATGCCATGGTTGGCACCAGGTAGGCTACGACCTTGTGCCTTGATCGTGCCACATCACCTGAGCTTGTTGTGCCTCTGCCTCTGTCTCTTTGTGGGGTTTGCTCCTGCTTTGCACCTTTTCCACTTGCAAAGCCTCTGTACCCATCCTCTGCTCCTCTACCTGTGCTTCTCTCTCTGTGCCTCTAGCCACCACTCATGTTTCCATGTGGTAGATTATGCATTCCTCCTTAAAACCTCCTAAGGCCTCCATCGAGCCTCTTCCTAACCTCCCTCCTCATCTTTCCCAACCTCCACTTCTCTGCCACGTTGGCATCTTTGGTAAATCTCACCATGTGGTAGCCACTTGTGCCTCTCTCTCTCTCCTTAATAGTACTCTTAATAGTATAGTAAGAGAAGATGTAGTATTGAGCCAATGGGTCAATGATCTAAATACATGCAAAGCATTGTTTAATGGAGTTAATAGGTTTAGTTAGTGTTCAACTTAGAAGGGGAAACTTTTGAAAATGCATCTGAAGAAGGGCAAATTACAAAAAGTCCCCATTTTAGTAAATGTCAACGTCTTGGGAGACCTTTCTAGAAAACCTACTAACCTACTCACAAACATAAATATGGAAGTAGAGAGACAAAGAAAAAGAAAGAATGAAAATTTATAAAGTCTATGGAATACTGATGTGCCTATGAGACTAATAGAAAACTTTATACGACAAGCAGAAAGGGCAGAGCTACTAAATGAGCATCATCACCCATATTGAATGCGAGAGAGAGAGAGAGAGAGAGAGAGAGAGAGAGAAACATAATATATTTATCATATATTTTTTTCAATATTATAATACATAATATATTGTATAATATTACACATACATACATACATACATACATACATACATATACATATACACATACATACATACATACATACATACATACATACATACATATATATATATATATATATATATATATATATAGGTGTGTGATTGGATTGAAAAAATTAAGCAGTCTAAGTAGGTTCGTCTGTCCTACAATGGGTTGCTAACATTCAAGACAAAAAATAAAGACAGGTAGCACTGGTAAAAGTGTAGATCCCATAGAAATTTTTCTCCCCTTTGAAATAGTCAAAGATGGATGTGATTGTTTCGGCTCGCAATAGCTATATATTAGCAAAAAATGGAGAATTAATTAAGGAACACACATATTGGAAGGCACCCGGGGGGGTGGGTCACTCTTCATAAAACCCATATAGCATGTGCAAGCAAGAATGTATTAAAAATACCCCTATCCTTTAATTTTTACATTTTTCATGTAATTGATTAACCCCCTCTGGCATGTATACATTTTTCCATCCTTTTTTAGACACACCTCCATAAATATACACATATGAATTTCACTAAGTCTCTATTTTATAAATCCCTTCATGTATGTAAAGGGCGTGTAAGTTCCCCTTTTTTTAAAAAAACCCTCCATGCACTAACGTGCTATGTTACATGTTAATGAGTGCCCCCCCCAGGGAAAGCACGGGTAGGCTAACTCAAACAAGGCTAATCTGAACTGTAGTTAATGGTTTTCATGATAGAGGCACAAACATGTCCAACAAACACCAAAGACAACACATTGCGAAGGGTAGAAAGCTGTAAGAAATGGACCAATAGAAGAGCCATCGTGAGACAAATCAACAAAAGGAATAAGGTTGACAAGACAACAGTGGTGCCCCAAACCAAATTGAGATGACATAAAACACACAGTCAAAGAAGGTTTGACAAGGCAAGCCTATAGAAAAGGAGCAAACTGCAATATATGTATATATATACACACACACACACACACACACACACACACACATATATAACATATAATACAATATATACAAATAGGGGTGTGATTGGATCAAAAGTGTTAAGCAGTCTATTTTAGCTCAGTTGTCCTACCATGGGTTGCTAACGTGCAAGACAACAAATAGAGACCTAACACTGGTAACACTGTAGATCTCATAGAAATTTTTCTCCGCTCTAAAATAGTGAAATCCAGATGTGATAGTTTTGGCTAGCAATAGCTCTATATTAGCAGAACATGGAGAATTAGATTAAGGTACACATATTGGAAGGCACGGGTAGGCTAATTCAAACAAGCTAATCTAAACGGTCATTAATCGTTTTTAGGACAAAGGGATAGAAATGTCCAACAAACACCAAAGACAACACATTACAAAGGGTAGAAAGCTGCAAGAAACATACCAATAGAAGAGCCATGAGACAAATCAACACAAGGCATAAGGTTGACAACAGTGGGTGCCCAAAATCAAATCGGCATGACATAAAACACACAATCAAAGAAATTTGACAACTCAAGCCTACAACAAAGGAGCAAACTGCAACTAGTAGATGATGATATAATACATAATATATTGTATAATATTATATATATACACAAATAAATATATATATGTGTGTGTGTGTATATATATATATGTTACATATTGTACAATATATATAAACATGTGTGTGATTGGGTCAACAAGGTTAAGCAGTCTAAGTAGGCTCGGCTATCCTACAATGGGTTGCTAACATGCAAGACAACAAATAAAGACCTAACACTGGTAACAGTGTAGATCCCATAGAAATTTTTCTCCCCTTTGTAATAGTCAAAGCCGGATGTGATTGTTTTGGCTAGTAGCAATAGCTATGTATTAGCAAAACATGGAGAATTAGATTAAGGGACACATATTAGAAGGCACAGGTAGGCTAACTCAAACAAGGATAATCCAACACATGTCCAACAAACACCAAAGACAACACATTGAGAGAGAGAGAGAGAGAGAGAGAGAGAGAGGGAGGGAGGGAGGGAGGGAGGGAGGGGGACCTTATTAGGAAGTAGGAGATTAATCTGTGGAATTCCCAATCCAAATCAAGTTGGAGAAAAAGAAATGTAGTTGTCGAATGGAGCGACTGCTAGATCAATGCAAGAGTTGTAGAGAGCATTTGTGAAGAAGTTGTCCTAAAAACTTTTGCAAACTTATGTAGTGAGATGGTGTCCATAACATCGTGAACTGGGGTGTATGTACGGGATGCATGGTTTATCTCCAAGAAATTGAGTCGTTAGGGTTGCATGGAACGTGGAAGCAACAATTCAAACTCTCGTGGACTAATCCCAAGCTTCATGATTTAGCAGTAGTAACGGTAATCAAAGCTATTCCTTCTACGGTTATCTATATTGATTATGATTAAGAGTCATACCCCCCCCCGTGTTGATCCCAAAGCGAGTTCATTTCTCATGTAATTTCATTTTGCTTAACAATGGGGGATCAAACCTAGAGTTTATTCATTCTTCACAGATCCAATTTGCGTGTTATAAATCATGTGTCTATGTGAGAGATTTGAGAGAGAATTGTGATTTGCGACTCCTATAGCTGCTGCATGTTCATGTTTAAGGTTTGAATTTTTTTGACCCTCCTTGCCTAGTGTGTGACGATTTGATATGGCATGAAATCCTTTGGCTTATATTTCTTCATCAGCATCAACTTCAAAGCAGCTTTTGATGAACCTAACCATGTGGCAACATTTCATAGGAAGCTAATGGAATCCCTTACCTTTAATAATGACTATTGAATGGTCAAGCTTCTATTCTATTCCAAAGGGATGGGTCTTCAAAGAAAATGTTTTATGGGCAATGAGCTTCTATGGATGAGGTATAGGAGGAGCATGTTCGAGGGGTGAAGATTACTCCCATACAAATGATGATGATGGTGTTGTTTGGAGATATTTTAAATGAGCTAAGGGTTCCAGAGCGCCTTAATTTCTAATTACAACTAAGCTAGATGCTCAAAACAATGCATAATGATTCAAGCTCTAAGCTTTATTCTCTAATGCCCTCTTCTGATGCCCACATTCCAACTCAGCATTACATGAGCCTCTTGCTCATAGGGCCCTCTTGCCATTTTTTGCATGAGAAAATTAACTCCATTCCATCATGTGAACTCACTTTATACTATTAGATGTAACTATTTAGAATAGGTTCTTTGGTATGAGTGTACTTTGCGTAAAATTGCTACTCATATAAAATTGTAAGTTTCCAAATAGGTGTTCTAAGTGTAGCTTTTGGAATTGTGACTTAGCCCATGAGTTTTCATCTAATGACTTTCGCATTAAGAGCACACTCGACTGACCAAGATTGCGTCAGTGAGTGCACTTGATACCTTTCAACCCTTTAGGTATTGATCCTTCTCTAGAAACCACTAGAGCTCCCTTGCCCCCCTTAAAGGCTCTCCGGGTCTTCGTCTCCTCTTCCGAGTCAGATTCCTCTGAACTAGCACCTTCAAAGCTTTCATGAGCACTAGCCACATCCGAATCTTCATCGCTATCATCCGACTTCTTAGATTTTGGCAGTTTCTTCTTGGTTTTATTTTTTGAGGATTTGCAGTTCTTGGCTATCCTCTCGTGCAAAGACTCCCTTCGCTTAAGCATCGTCTGTGTCTGATCCACTATGGCCAATGCCATACATAGATCCTGAGACAGCCCCAAAATGAAGTAGTCATTGAGTATCTCCTAAGCAAGCCAATTCGCTTGTGGCACATGTTGCAAGAGTAAGTTGAATTTGGATGCATAATCCTCCACATCTTGATCTCTCTGATCCAAGCGTCGTGCAATCTATCCAAAGTTTGCAGAATCATTTTTTCCTAAGGAAACCATCTCAAGAATGCTTCACAGATGAGATCGTATGTGGCAAAGTGATCCACCGCATACTCTGCCAACCATTGTGCAGCCTTGCCTACTAAAGTTGATTAAAAAAACTGCCTCCTGTCAGAGTGGTACCAAGGGCAGTGGATTGTTAACCTCATACACCTTCTCAAACTATCGGACATGAGCATCCGGGTCATCCAATGTTTTTCTTGCAAACTTGGCATACTTGACTTGGCCCGCCATCATGGTGCCTCCAACGTTTGGTGCTCCTCATCCTAATGGCCCTCCTTGACCAAAGAGATTGTGAGAAGCAGCCAAAACTGTTGTTGGAGATGAGGGTGCACTCAATACCTGGTGTCCATCCGACGAGACCCACACTCACTGTCATGACCATACCTATGGTCATGAAAGTGAATGAGAAGGCATAGTTTGACGCCAATCCACTCCTCCTCGAGAGCCATGTGACAGGATGTCTCCATGCTCATGATCACTGTTCTGTCGCCACCGCAACTGCATCGTTAGTGTCAAGGGCTCCGGAGGTCCTTGCAAGCATGTGCACATGCATGCCTACTAGGAAGATAGCAACTACAGAATTCGCTGCCAAGACCACTGGATGAGGTTCTTCACTAGAATTTTCACACTCGCACAACTATAAGTAGGGTGCTAGGGATCATATCACATCCGCTAGAGTTCATCCTGAAATTCACAGATGTGCCTCCTCACTATAGCAATCTCCTCCTGAACCTCCACCGAAGTGCATCCAATTGCATGCAAACCTCCATGTGAATGCCTCCACAATGATGGCAAGGAATAGACGACATGAGCATGACCAAAACACCTTGTCGGAAGACAATCAATTGCTAGGTCGTGAATCCCTTTTGTGATGATAAGAATGCGCATCGTGATCGCCAATGTGTAGCATCATAACTACGTGTAGATGCTACAAGAAATAGAGATAAAACGATACACGCACATCTACGGAAAGAATACAAAGAATGCAAAAAGAGACATAATACTGAAGATCTCTCAACAACTGTATAAAGAACAACGTCGAAATGCTAGTAATAGCATGCATACAGGAACCGTCTGACGGTTAGAGAAGAGACTGTTGAAGAGACAGTTGTCGAGGGCACGAGCTCTCTCAACAACTGTATAAAGAACAACGTCGAAATGCTAGTAATAGCATGCATACAGGAACCGTCTGACGGTTAGAGAGGAGACTGTTGAAGACTCAACCGCTTCGAGGACTGAACTGCCAATCAATGCGGCTAACCTTACCCTTGCACACCCCTTAGAGTCACTGCTGCTAAACTGCATGATTATGCAATAATAGGTACCGGTAACCTGGACAAACAATCAGTGCCCACATGGGTCTTACTTGGTTTATGAATAATCTTGAAGTTGAACTCCTACAACTATAGCATCCAACAAACAAGCTATCTTGAATGTCAATTTTGATGATGAGATAAAGTAGGGCTTGATGATCCACGTAGAATGAAAAAGGATTCTCGAATAAATAATGCCTTAATTTCTGCCTATTGAAAACCATTCCTAGAGGTCCTCGTTCGGTGGTGTTATAGTTTGACTACATGTAGGTGTAAGTAACCTGCTAGAATAATATACTTGATAGTCCAATTGACCATTTGGCTATGCTAAGATAATACCCAATGCATAACCAGAAGCATCCACATGCACATGAAAAATGGCATACCATCTTGGTTGTTTGATAATTGGAATAGCCATTGCTCGGCTTTTCATATTATTGAAAACTATGGTCAACTCGGCATTCCATTCAAACTTAGCATCCCTTTTGCTCAATTCATACAAGGGCACTGCAATCTTAGTAAAGTCATTGATAAAACTCTGATAGAAACTGATAAACCTCACAAAAGAATGTAATTGAGATAAATTTTTGGGTTCAGACGTCTGCTAGATGGCTTTGAATTTTCATGGCTTGGTTCTAATTCAATCCTTAGAAATAACATGACCGAGTAGAATACCCACTCGGACACAGAACACACTCTTAGCAGGGTTCAAAGAGTTACCCACTTTCCTGCATCTCCAAAAAACCTTTTCAAGATATACCAAGTGATCAATATCTAACGAATACACACAAAAATCATCCAAGTAAATTGCACTAAATTTAGTGAGGTAAACCCTAAAGGTTTCCACCATAAACTTTTGAAAAGTGGATGGGGCATTCCTCAATCCAAACATCACTTTGGTAGCATAAGCACCCCATTTTGTAATAGAAGCAATCTTTGATTTAGCTTCAGGAGCCACGGTAATCTGATTATACCCACTATAGCCATCCATAAATGAGTACATCTCATGGCCTACAACCGTGATCTAAAATTCCAATAGTAAAAGGTATAAAAGGTATGGGAAATGGATCTGGAATGGCTAAGCATTCTTTTTTTATAATCCACACAGACTCGAAGTTTGCCATTTTTCTTAGGCACAACTACAATAGGAAAAAGCCAAAACTATCCCTTGTCAATCCGAGGTGCTCAGTAGACAGGTTGGCACTTACCACTACCATGGTTGGGTGCTCTTGTGCTCCCAAATTCAACTCTTGTGTAGGTTCTAGAACTAACTATTCACTTTTGAGACGCGTGATCATTATTTGTTCTTTAGCAATCTCTCATTCTCCCTCAATATCCTCTGTAAAATTACTCGAAAATAGATCATTCTGTTTAGCAATCCATTCACCGTGCAATTTCTGCTTGATGTCAGCAGAGCAACTACTTGAAAAATGTATATCTCACCCATAGGCGAGATATGCAACTCCATTACCGAGATTCAACGTCTTACAAAAATGGACCGTCAACTTCTAGATTCTTGGGATGACAACAACTTGGAACCTTTCAAGGATTGATCAGTATACACACATCTTGACCTTCTATCTTAATGGTCATCTCCTTTGTACCCCAATCATGGAGTACTTTAAATTTGCACTTTTTAGCCAAGGTCTCCCCAATAGAATTGGGTAGACATGCTTCTCCATAGAGATCACAATAAAAATAATTGTATAATAAATGCCTCTTATCGAGATGACATCGTGTGGCATACCCTTAGGATCAACTAGTCATTGATTTGCCATAAGCACTCATAATGGTGATGGTTTATATGACTTGAACTTCAGTCTTTGGGAAATTCTTCAAAAATGATGTTCACTCTTGATCCTCCATCCATTATTACACCTGGGATGGGTCTGCTTATTAATCTTGATAGTGATGATTGGAACTTTGTTGTCCACAATTGGTGTGTCAATCACGGGCATGGTGGCTAAGGTTTGCACTTCCTTGGGTTTCTCAATGGATTCCTTGATCTACTAAGCAAAGAATTCATGATAATATAGAGCTATTTGCATCAGCTCAGCAAAAGTTAGACTGACTTGCATATTCTTGAACATTCCATGCTTAGGCTAGTGCTATGCTAGTCTGCTATGGCATAATGGATTCTGCTTCTTTAGAACTAGATCTTGAAAAGTCCCCTTACTCGGTAATAGAGTGCTAGAATCGCTTGGTCATTTTGACTGCTAGCGCTTTCCCTTTCAACTCCCTTGCAATCTTTGCTACCAACTCCCATTAGGGGAGAAATGGGGTCTCAAATGGTTCTCCAATTAGTATTTCCTAATTTTAAGGGATTAGAGAGGGATTTGAGGTGTACCAATGAGAGTGCTCCTTTGTGTGGGGCAATGGTACGGTGAGGTGGCATGTGGCATTTACTATGATTAGCTCATAGGTGGTTTCAATTTGAAAAAGGAGCAAGCAATCCCATGGATTTGGAGAAGAATACCACCAATTGTGGGGAGAGAGCACCATGTGTTGCCATGTGTCCCCAAATTCAAAACGTGGGGAGGGGGGTGCATTAAAGGCATGCCCAAAAGGTCAAAAAGGGGGCCTGCAAGTGGGCTTGTAAGTGGCATGGGTCCCATAGCTGTGTAGATGGTACAGGGACCAATGCAGGCCGCGCCTCATGTGAGATTGCCACGTGGCAAGGCAGCTATATTAGCTGCCACCTTGGGCACCCACCTCTCTAAAACTTTAATGCACGCCAGAAGGAATTGAACCCATGAGTTCCTGGTCCCCACCTTTGGGCCCTAACCACCACTAAGCCAACCACCAATAATGTGACTACAAATTTATAGATTTTGAATATATTTATACCTTGCTAGACGTTTTTTTGGCCCCTCCCCCTTTATGGCTTGCAAAACCACCTCTAGCTTAGCAAAACCACTTGGGCCTCCATTATGAGCCCTCCACATAGGATGAGATTAAGTTTCCTAATCCTCCCCTAATCCATTCCTTATCAGGCCCTTTTCAGACCCCATTTCTACCACCCCATTTCTACCCTAATGTTTTGTGGCTTCCAATTGAAATCCTTACCCAAAATATCAATGTCATCGACTATTGTCACTACCCCTTTTGATTGAGTGATTACTTGAACATCAACTATTTTTGGCAATTCAACTACAACTGCTTGGCATCTTGGATCTATCTCTTTCCTTTCCATGTTATTCTTTAAGAATTTTAAGTGTTCCACCTAGATTGGACAATCAAAATGCAAATTATTTTCTCCACAATGAAAAACACTTAATTTTAGATGAATCAATCTTCTAAACATTCTTACCTTTGTCTTTTTGCTCGAGATGTGAAGGTTTGCCGCTCGAGGCCAGAATCTACACTAGAGATTGGTGGGCAGGAAGAGTAGACAAGAATAACGAAGACATGTTTAAAAGTTTGAAGAAAAAACATGCCCAAGAACCCCTCGACTCTATTCTAGTTGGCGACAGGAACATCCAAGATCCGGAGGAAATCCTTGAGGTAATCATAGTGCACTTCAAGCACATGCTAGGTGAAGAGGAGATCATCACGACATAAAAGGCCATAGCTCGGGGAACGTGCTCAAGATCAAGAGAAAGAAGAGTCTCAGTGTTTGAGAGAATCTATCTAGATAGAGACTTATCCATAGAAGAGCTGAAAGGGGCTATGGATCAAATGGGGAAAGGTAAGACCCCAAGGGAAGATGGACTCCCTATTGAGTTCTATCAAGTCTTTTGGGAGACGGCAGGCCCCTGCTTGATGCTACTCTGACAAGATTCCAAAGAAAAGGGTTTCCTTGACCCTTGGATCAACAGAGGCATGATTAAGCTGATTCCTAAAGGGGGCCCAAAAGAAGAATTAAAATTTTGGAGACCTTTGACTATGCTAAAGAGCAGCTACAAAATCATCACAAAGGCTCTGGCTACTAGAATCAAGACCAAGATGCAAAGTTGGATTAGGGAAGAGCAAAAGGGATTTATTCAAGGACGACACATCTTGGAAGCCATCCTCACGCAGTGGGAAGGTCTTGAATTGGAGGAGGAAATGCAACAACACATCTGCTTCCTCAAAATTGACTTTGATAAGGCATATGATAGAATGGAGTGGGAAGGCCATTCGCAAGGCCCAAACAGACAAAGCATCTATTAACTTGCTTAAGGAAGGGTTCCCATAAGAGTTCGAGGAGCCACGTGGCATAATTTTGGAGGTTTGGAAATAGATCTTGGAGGTTCTGGAAAAGGAGGAGGAGGTTTAGGAGACAAGGCCACATGGCACCTTCTCCCCCCCTCCCCCCCCCTCTCTCTCTCTCTCTTCATCATTGAAGAGAATCTTCCCTTAGCACAGCTGTCCTAATCCATCTTGCTACCCTTCCTCTCTACATAAATGGAGATTGTTTTAACTTAGCAAAGTTGTCCCAAGATAGTTTGCTTTACCATCTACCTCTCTTATAGTGGAGAATCACCTACCTCTCCTTATGTACTTGAAGATCCTTTTTTATCAATGGGTGTAAGCATGATTGAGTGGACCAAAAAGCAATGTCCATGGACACTGCTATGAGGGAATAATTTAGGGTGCCCAAAGCATAGGTGAACAAATATATTGTGCTTTCAATCCTTCTTATATTTAAAAATCATTAGAAGCACTATTCTTTTTGCCAATGGAATTTCTAAGAACAATATTAGGAATGAAAAGTACCAAACAATCATGCTTACAGCCCAATAGAATTGCTCACATTTTATCTTGCTTGCTTCATCATCTACTCTCTTCATAGTAGAAAATAACCTTGCCTCAAAATAACTTCCTGAATCCTCAATAGAACTCCCCAAATTTCCCCTCTTCCTACTCCCATATCTTGGTTAAAAATTTCCCTCCCTTCTCATGGTTCTCCTTTCCTTTCCTATTTGATCCCATAAATGTGGCTTATCCATAGATCTCCATCCATATTTTTCCTTCTCTAAACTTGCCTTTCTTGTGATAATTGGTTGTGCGCTTTGCTATCCCCAAAGCTCCCTTATTTGCCCATCTACTTATGTCTATAATTGAGCATCTATTCACCTCAACAAAGCTTCCCACCACGCTCCATTTTTCATGCACACAAGTTTGGTTGTGCTTAAGATTTGGTTACTCAATCATGAGATTACCTGGCCTAACCAACCCATGTTTATTACAAAAATAACTTTTTGTCTCTTTATAAGAATTATGGCTATTTTTTAAAGCTTTTTGTCTCTTTGTAAGAGTTATGGCTATTTTTTGAAGCTTGATTCATAGAAATTTGCATTTGCTAATGGACGATCAGCCAAGCTATCCAGAAGGCTAGATTTGATTGATGAACACCTTACCTTGAGCTAAGTTCCCTAACTATCTCAATCTTTTTCTTTGTTTTTCTTAGGACTATTATCTATGTACTTGTAAAGCTTCTCTTATAAGGCTTGAATTGAGGATGAAGGTTAGGGATTATTGTCACCTCCCTTAGATTAATTGCCCCTCCTTTGCATTTTTTTTTCTCCTCCCCTTATATGTAACTACTTCCTTAAGGAAGAGTTTCCACTGGAGCCTTGAGGAGAAGCAATGTGTCAGAAGAGGAGGATTCCTCCTCTCTGCAAAGGAGAGCTCCATGTGGAAGTAGGACCTGTGGAGTACTCTGGTGCCATGTGTTGTAGAGAAAGTCTGGACTCTAGAATCCATGTGCTCCTCTCTTGCTCATTGAACACCCATACTAGAGCTACTACATGCTTGCAATAGTCTGCGCATTGAATTTTGTGATTTGCTCTAAACGACACAGAGCGGAGTTTGGAGAGAGACTTAGAGAAGAAAGCTTGAAGCCTTGACTCCACCATATGAGCATTGGATAATAAAGCTAAAATATACATTCTCTTCCATGACTTCTCTAAGAATTGTGCTTGTGCATCACCTCTGGGATAGCCTAGCTCCTTTTCAATCATACTTTCACTAATGTTAATCCTCTGACTTTGATAGCCAATGTATCCATACTTCATGTTCACTTCAACTATCAAGTTGGTGAAGTTGGAGACATAATCCAAATTGAGCTTTTGAAGACTATGTGAGGAGCTCTCTTATATCATAATTTCAAGATTAGGTAGGAAAGATTGTGTGAGGAGCTATTGCATGTCACGATTTCAAGACTAGGGGAGGAAAGGTTGTGTGAGAAGCTCTTGCACTATGTAGAGGGGGAGTAAAGATTGTGTGAGAAGCTCTTGGACTATGCAGAGATGGAGGAGCAAGATGACACATTTGGGAGCTCAATGTGTCCAAGGGGGGGATCCATTGTGTGTGGGGATAGAAGTTGAAATAAGAGTATAATGGAGAAAGGTCATGAGGTAACAATGAAGGGAGTTGGAAATAGAGAAGGAGTAAGACTAGATAAAATAGTGAAAGGAGTTGAAAATGGAAAATGAAATGGAATAGTGGAGGCTCAAACGAATGCCACTGTGGTGGTTGGCTTAAGCAAGGGCATCATGGTGGTTGTGGATGAGGCCTATCTAGTAGTCACCACAGTGGTTGGCTAAGTAATTGGTGGCTCAGGTTCATAGCTAAATCATCAAAAACCATAAGCATTAAAGGATTGAATGGATCTGGCAATAAGTCTTTTTTGCCAAAAATTTTGATGGCTCAAGTTTTGATTAATTGAATGAAGCTCATGATTATTTAGACATCACTGAGCTTGCATGCAATTAAGTAGAGCACAGTTAATAACCATCCAGCACCACTATGGTGGCCCATGATGCTAAGATTGCTAGCCATGGTGGCTCCTTCATAATTATTTGGATGAGTGGAATGTGATTTATTTGTGGCTCAACTTTGGATTAGCTTGTGATTATTTGGATGGTAGTGATGGTACCATCAGGCTTGCATGTGATTAATTAGTCACATCAACATGGTGGCTCCTTCATGCTTATTTGGAAGACAAAACCTGGCTTGCATGCAATTAATTACCAGTCACCAGCATGGTTGATCGTCTAGGATTATTTGGATGGGCTTGCATGCAATTTTATGTCCCCAATGGCATTGAGAAGAGATGAAAATTTTCAATTATTCTTAGTGTAGTTAATTACTAGTCACCATGGTGGCATGTGATAAACTAATGGCTAATGATTCTATAATTGGACAAGCTTGCATGCGATTGTTTTGGGGTAAAACAAGCAATTTAGTACAGTTAATTGCCAACCACCATGCTTCCCTCACCTTTAATGAGAAGGCCAAAGTTTACTCTAGTCTTTTAAATTTTAGAAGTGGCAGCTTTATTTTAAAGCTTGAAAATGTTTTAAGGCTTTTTTATAAAGGTTTCCATGGCAAAGAAGGCCCTTGAAGGCTACAAAGTATAGCATTGCCCAAGTAGGTAGGCTGTGATTAATTGGTGGCATGAAGTTTGATTGATTGAAGATGGCTCATGATTATTTGGATGGCACCACCAGGCTTGCATACATGCCGCTAGCCTCCAATCACTATGGTGGCTCAAGTTTTGATTAATTGAAGGTGGCTCATTATTATTTGGAAGATTAAGTAGGGTGCCACTATTACTATTTAACCATGGCCTCAAACATGGAGAATGCTATTTGGCTACTTTGCTCATGCTCCCCACTTCTATCTCTCATCTGCTCCTCTACTGTGCTATTTGGCTATTTTGCTCCACACTCCATCCTTGTAGCTCTCATCCACTCCATTTCTCACCAAACATCCTCATCTCATTTTAGTTTTCATCATCACCATGCCTCCTACTAAATCCAATTTTATCACCCCTTCAATCAACGTGATCACCATCTTGTCTACTTTCTTGTACAAGGCCATAGTGTTGCACTTGACATCAATTGACATGCCAACACTTGTGCACAGTCAAGTTGTATCCTCAATTGGCTCCCTGAACATCTCCCTGAACATTCTTGATGATGATATATTCTTGGTCCTATCATTGGAAAAGAGAGTGTGTTATTCCATGAAGAACAACAACTCCAAAGAGAATGAAGCATTTCTTGTGAAGAAGGGCTACATCAACAACAAAGCAAATCTGGCTGAAGGAAGAACTCCATCAACAAAAGAAGCATCCAACTTTGTGGTAGAAGAGAAGCATCCAACTTTGTGGTAGAAGACAAGGACTTTACCTTTTGAGCAACTTGTCTTTGAATTTTTGTTTATCATCACTTGGTCAAATTTTGAGGTTCTCTGCCTAGAGTAGTACTCCAAAAAGAATGTCATATGTTTTGTCTTTTGTAAATCACCTCTAGTCACCATATGATGTAGGCCATGTGATATATGTTTGGTCTATCCCATTTTTGTGAACCTTGGCCCTCGGGCACCTTTGCTAGCATGAGATCCTAGACATAAATTTATCCTTGACCACCATGAGATTTGACTACTGATGAGGCAATGCGTATTTTGGTGAATGATGCCCTAGGAAGGGGGGCAACATCACCTCCACCTGCTCCAGTGTTGCCTGCAAGGATGGAGAATCCCTTGAGAAGCCATCCCATAGCCATTCATAGCTAATGACCAAGTTCCTAAGGGAAGGAGACCCGGTCTCCCACGTGGAATGGTTTGAACAGATTTGTGAAGCCTTTGGTGCATCAGGTGACCAAGAAATGGCCAATGTGTTCGGCCTCAACTTGAATGGCAAGGCAGGCCAATGGTATAGGGATCTCACCCCATAAGAAAAGATCAACTGGGAGACATTGAGAAAGGCTTTTATTGTGGGGTTCCCCCTAGCGACCATCAATGGATCTTGATCAGTAAAATAGAACGACAAGGAATCTCTAAGGGATTACATTTCTAGGATTAAGCACCTCAATCCACGCTATGAGCCATATGAGCGGAGGAGCGGAGGAGCGATGAATGATTGGCAGACCTGAAGTTGCACAACCACCTCATGGTGATGAACCCCACCTCCTTTGATCTATGCAGCAAGGTGGCCATCCGTATATGTGACAACATGATGGACAAGGTGAATTCGGACAAGGCCTCGGCCCCCTCCAAAATAGCTGCATTGTTTAGGTCCTCGAGTGTAGAGTCAATCAAGAAGGAGGCTAACAAGCCTAAAGGCTTGGATATGGGTGAACTAGCCTCCAATTTGTTGGATCAGCTAGGCCATCAATGGAGGACAGGAAAGTCCAAGGAGGCGCCGAGCAACCCCCACTTGTTTCCACCGAGAGACAATGTCTGGTGTGGGGTATGCAATGGCAACCACCCCTCCAATGAGTGCGCGTACCTAAGGGCAAGGCAGGTACTCTACTGCACACACTGCCATAGGTGGGGAAACCATGATACCTCCCAATGTTGGTTTCCAAGGTCCCTTCCACAATCCATGTTGAGATATCGAGCTCCACTCATGATATGCCAGGGTGACCGTTGTGCATTTATGTCATCGACTTGTTAGTTGCAGATGCGGTTGGTACACTGCCCATGAATAATAGTTGGATGATAGCTATCTTTATGTACTCTAGTTAGTGGCTCAATTAGTATGCCACCTAGGTTAGCTGAGTTCAATTTGAGACCCACATATAGGGTTCATCTATTCCTTTTGTACCAAAAAGAGAGAGTTCTTTTGGCTTTCACAACTAAGAAGAGGAACACTATTTTCAGCCTCCACCTTTGTGTGTATTCCCCCATTGTGTATGCGAGAAAGCTACAAGTGAGACTCCTTACTCCTCTCCCACTCTCTTCACATGGTATCAAAGCTCGGTTCGTGGTAAGGAGCTCAAGGAAGCAAACCAAGTTTGCGGTGTCTTGGTAAGAGGATCAGTGTTGCTTTCCTTTTTCGAGTTTGGGAGCAAATCTCTATAGGTAGCATAGCCGGAAAGTGCAAGAGTGCACTGTCTCAGATTGGGACGCCCTTCACAGTGTGGCAAGAGGGCAATATATGCTGTGATCCGGGGTGAAGCCCTTGGTGACATTTTTTTTTTTAAATTCGAGGCCATTTCAGGGCCCATTTTGGTGGCGGAAGTTTTCCATAGGCACCCAGAAAGGTGCCCCATTTTTGCTGTTCGACCACTGTTCTACAGGTCGGTGAAAAGTTGTCGCAAAAATTGTATCATATGCATATGCACAGAGATATTGGCAGTGACAGAATCATTCTTATTGCCTATTGATGCAAAATCGTCACTAGGAAGTGACTGTGTGGTTAAATACCACTTTCGTCAGTTTTGCAGATTTGCCCTTGTGAGGTAGAAGTTGTGTTTTTTGCAGTGACAGAATATTTTTGCAGTGTTTTGTAATGGCGTCTGATGCTCTTTCATAGATAGTCTTCATAGATAGTCACTAAAAAGCTTGACAAGAATAACTTCCCAGCATGGAAGTTTAGAATGACAAATTTCCTTAAGGGAAAAGGCTATTGGGAGTTCATTACTGGAGCTAAACAAGAACCAGTCATTCCTAATGTTCCCAATCAACAGGAGTTGCATGCATTTAATGGCTGGCATGAGAGACCAGGAAAGTTATGTACTAGCTGTCTATCAATATTTTAGATTCTATGATTGTGCATATTCAGGATGCAAGCACACCGAAGGAGGCATGGGATACTTTAACAAAAATGTATAGCACAAGTATGCAAGCCAGGAAAATGCAGCTCAAGTAGGAGTTAGATAATGTGCAGAGAGAAAATATGAGCATCAATGACTACCACATGAAGGTGAAGAAGATAGCAGATGCACTTGCTTCCATTGGTTCGCTAGTGGAAGATGATGATTTAGTTTTTGTGACCTTGAATAAAGGATTATGCACAGTTCCGAACATCCATTGCCATCCGTGAGAATTTTCCTGATTTTGGGGAGTTGATTGCTTTTCTAATTTCTGAAGAGCAGAGAAATGGTGGTGCATCTTCTTCAGGAGGAACTTCAAAAGAAGCTGTCTTCTACTCAAGTGCTAGAAGACGCAGAGGCAGAGGTAGAGCAAGCCGACGATCTGGAGGCCATGGTAGAAATCAGAATATGCAGGAAATTCAAGAAAACCAGTCCTATGGAGGAGGACGTGGTAACCTTGGAGGCAGGGGGAGCCAAAGAGGTCATGATGGATGGTAGAGAGGCCAAAATGCAAACAGCAATGTTGAATTCTACTACTGTGGTAAAATGGGTTATATAGCTAAAGACTACTATAAAAAGCAAAATGACTCTAGTAGACAAGGTGATGGCAAAAATGAGCATTTGTTTATGGTGCAGCACATGACCAATTTTGTGACAAGCACAAAAGAGAGCAATGATGTGTGGTATGTTGACTCAGGTCCATCAAACCACATGACAGGTCATGCAGAGTGGATGCAGGATGCAAGGAAAATGGAAAGACCAAGATTTGTGGAGACTGGTGATGATACTGCACATCCTATTGTGCAGATTGGTAAAATTCCTTTGTCTATGCAGGATGGGAAAAAGAAATATCTGTCTGATGTATTTCATGTCCCGAACATCACCAAGAACTTGGTTTCTGTTGGTCAAATGGTTGAGCAAGGTTTGCAGGTCAAATTTAATCCTCATGGGTGCTTTGTTGAGGATATGAAAAATAAAGGTCGCTTGATAGCAAAAGGGAAGAAGGGCAGGATGTTTACGTTGGATGTGGACATGCCTGAATTGAGTGCAGCAATGTTTGCACATGAGATCGGTGTAGTTGTAGATATTGATATCTGGCATAAACGCATTGGTCATGTTAATGTACAATGACTTAAATTAATGCAGGCCCAAAATATTGTTTCAGGATTGCCTAAGTTCAAGGTTGTAGAAATGCATAAGGTATGTGAAGCCTGTCAATTTGGAAAACAGGCAAGGAAACCATTTCCTAGACATGTTCAAGAGAGTAAGAGGCCATTGGAATGAATCCACTCTGATGTGTGGACTACTAAAGCTGCATCTATTGGAGGCTGTCATTATTTTGTCACTTTTGTTGATGACTACAGCAGAAAAGTTTGGGTGTATTTTTTGAAAAAGAAAAGTGAAGTGTTTGGACATTTCAAATCTTTTAAAGCTATGGTTGAGAAAGAAACAGGCCTGCAAATAAAATGCCTAAGGTAAGATAGAGGGGGAGAGTACCTCTCAAATGAGTTTGCAAGGTTCCTGCAGGAGCATGGCATAAAGCAGCAATATTCATGCAGTCATACCCCACAGCAAAATGGACTTGTAGAAAGGAATAACATGCAAATTAGAGAGGTATCTCGTGCCATGCTCAACGGAAAAGACCTGCCAGATTATTATTGGGCTAAAGCAGTTGCTATAGCAGTCTACATAATGAACAAGACTCCCACTATAGCAATACATGGCATGAGCCAAAGGAGAGGTATACTAGTAGGAAACCAGATATTTCTCATTTGAGAGTTTTTGGTTACATTGCCTATGTTCATGTGCCAGATGAGTTGAGATCCAAGTTGGATCCAAAAGCTGAGAAGTGCATCTTTATTGGTTATTCTCTCAGCAAAAAGGGTATAGATGCTATAACCCTTCTACTCGTAAGTTCACAGTGGGCACAGATGTTTTTGATGAGATGAGCAACTGGTATAAACCAGTAAATGTGATTGATGATGGAGATGCGCACAATGGTAATGCTGCACAGAATTCACAGTAGTAATCACAAAATATTAGTGGACCTGTAGTGTCCTCTAGTAGTGGTTAACATACTTCACCATGGATAGGCAGATTGAGATCAGGAGAATCTCCTCAAAGCAATGCAGATAGTGGTATGCAAGTATCACGAAAGGGAAAAGAGAAAGTAGATCAGCCCATGGTTGATGTGAATGCAGGTCACTCTTATGTGGATGGTGAATCCAGTGGCTGAGAACAAAGCCTTGATGATGAGTTGGGTATTCCTTCTGTTGTTACACCTAGAGTAAGGAAGACAAGGGATGTTTTGAGAGCACATAGTAGTGAGCCTATTTTGCGCAGGTCTGTTGAGAGATATGGTGCCATGAGCACTTGTAGAGCAAAGGTATGAGCAAAGGGTAAGCTGCCACATGGCATGGAGGAGATATCCCACATGTGAGCAAGCAAAATGGATGTAAGTACCCTCACCTATAAAAGGGAGGTTCATTTGAAGGAATATCAATCAAGCACTTTGCACTATCTCAAGATTCTCTTTATGAGTCCAAGTTAATCTATCTTGGAACCTAATTGACTTGAGATACATGTCATGAGCACTCTCTTCATCATGCTTGCACTTAGGTTGCATCCTCCGTAGATTAGTGTGTTGTATTAGGATGTAGTCTTAGTGACTAGGAGAGTAGGATCCTCACTTTGTCAAGGTCTACCAGAGTTAAGTATCCTATGGATAGGCTGAAATATGATGGATTTATAGCCATTCACTATGCCTATATGGTCAAAGTGATACAAGAACCAGAACCCAATTCTTTTGAGCAAACCATGGGAAAAGAAAAATGGGAGAAAGCCATGGATGAAGAAATGAATGCCTTGGAAGCAAATGCTACATGGGAATTGGTGCCTTTGCCTAAAGACAAGAATGCAATTGGCTGCAAGTGGGTTTATAAGGTGACGCACAATGCAGATGGTTATGTGATCAGATACAAGGCAAGATTAGTTGTCAAGGGGTATGCACAGACATATGGCATTGATTATGAAGAAACATTCAATTCAGTTGCAAGGATGGCAACCATAAGAGCAATCATTGCTATGGCTACATCAAAGGGATGGTCTTTACATCAGATGGATGTAAAGAATGCCTTCTTGCATGGTGATTTGCAAGAAGAGGTCTATATGGAGCAACCACTAGGTTATGTTCATGCTATTCAATCCTGAGTTTGTTTGCAGGTTGAAGAAAGCCTTGTGTGGCTTGAAGTAAGCACCCAGAGCATGGTCTGACAAGATAGGATAGTATCTTGTCACTATTGGCTTTCAGATTTCCACAGTAGATTTCTCACTTTATGTGAGAAAAATAGAGAAAGGTATTATGCTGCTTGTCATTTATGGTGATGATTTGATCATCACAGGTGATAGTGATGAAGATATCCTTCATGTGAAAATGCTATTGAAGCAGAAGTTTGAGATGAAGGATTTGGGAGAGTTGCGTTACTTCTTGGGCATTGAGGTGATTAGATCCACAAGTGGGATATGGCTCTTACAGAGGCAGTATGGATTGGACATGCTATCCAAATATGGGATGACAGGCTGTGAGCCTATTTCAGTTCCTTTGGAGCAGAATGTGAAGTTGAGCGCAGATGCAGGTGAGCTTCTGGAAGACCCTACTATGTACAGACGCATAGTAGGAAGTTTGATTTATATGACTATTACCAAGCCAAATTTGAGCTATGCTATTGGGTTGGTAAGTTAGTTTATGCAGGTTCTAAGGAAACCACATTTGGATGCGGCTAGACGCATACTGAGGTATGTGAAGTCCACATTGCAGTATGGACTATTTTATGAGACTGGATACACTGATGTTGATTGGGCTGGTAGTATTTTAGATGATCTACCAGTGGATATGTGTTTTCTTTTGGGAGTGTTGTAGTCACTTGGAACAGCAAGAAATAGCCTACAGTTGCCTTGTCGAGCACAAAGGTTGAATACAGGGGTGCAGCAATGGCTGCATGTGAGGCAGCTTGGTTGCATAAGCTACTTTATGATATACATCGGGCCAGTTGTCATTTATTGTGACAACATGAGTAGTATACACTTGGCAAATAACCCAATCTATCATGCTAGAACAAAGCACATTGAGGTGCATCATCACTATGTGCGGGAGAAAGTTCTAGAAGGTTTTATTGATGTAGTTTATGTTAGCACAGAGGATCAGGTAGCTGACATATTCATGAAGGCATTGGGTGCAGAGAAGCTACGCAAGTTTAGAGACCTGCTTGGTGTGCAAGAATTGGGATTGAGCTCGAGGGGGAGTGTTGAGATATCGAGCTCCACTCATGATATGCCAGGGTGACCGTTGTGCATTTATGTCACTACTGCAGATGCAGTTGGTACACCGCCCATGAATAATAGCTAGATGACAGCTATCTTTATGTACTCTACCTAGTGGCTCAGTTAGTATGCCACCTAGGTTAGCTGAGTTTGGTTTGAGACCCACATATAGGGTTCGTCTATTCCTTTTGTACCAAAAAGAGAGAGTTCTTTTGGCTTTCACAACTAAGAAGAGGAAAACTATTTTTAGCCTCCACCTTTGTGTGTATTCCCCCATTGTGTATGTGAGAAAGCTGCAAGTGAGACTCCTTACTTCTCTCCCACTCTCTTCACAACCCATGTATCAAGTGAGACCCCCATTAGCCCTAACGGCCCGACCTAACCCCCAGATCTCTTAAGGTGGTCTCGTGGCTAACTCTAGTTAGTACAGGACTCAGCCAGCTCCGCTACCACCACCCATACTAGGTCCACAACCCCCGCTACCTCACATCGCCCTAGTCAATCAAGTGTTGGTTGAAGAATTGCCCAACGATTGCCCAACGACTGCAAGGAAATGGATCCTGGACCTCACGATTACTACCCCTATGAGGAGGGAAGTGGTACCTTGATCCACTACCTCCTGCCAGAGGATCAACAAGTCCCTGTATTCCAGACTACCCTCATAAATGCAAGGGCGAGAGATCTAAAATCAATTGCTCAGAGACCCCCGCTCCAATGTAACACCTTCCAGGGTCCCCATAGAGCAAGAAAATGCCCTACCAAGGCACTTCAAACCCTCCAGTGTCGTGTTTCAAATGCCAGGGCCCCCACTTCTTGAAGGACTGTCCATACAAATATCATATTCCCACTGCCCCACAACCAATGCCACCCTTTTATGTGTGGTATGTGGAATGGAGCATCTATTCGAGGGTTGTCCCATGAGGAGACCAACACTCCACTCATCCTGCCAAAGAGCACTAGCCTCAATATGCTCAGCATCGAATAAGGCCATGTGGCGGTAGTAACACTACAAGTCATTACGAGGATGCAAACCAAGGCACTAGGCAAGGCAATGAGGAAGCTCAAAAAGAAGGGAAAGGGATCCCCGTTGCCCAGTTCTAAGGTTCCCCCACAACATATAACTCGATCTAAGAAGGCCATTTGAGTAGGTGCTAGTTCCAACCAGGTGCTCATCCAGGATGGTTCTAATGAGGAGGCAACCACTCTTGCCACCTCCATTTCTTCCAAACAGTCCTCCACCCAGGGTGACCCTAAGGTACCCCTAATCCCAAAAGTGAATAAACTAGTGCAGGCCCAAGTCCTGGCACCCTCACCCACTTATAAGGAGACCTATCCCGACCTAGTCTTAGAAAAGCAATACATAAAGGATGCCTAGAACTTTGTATGGGATTGCCAAGATAAGTTTGAGCATCGACTAAAGGCTAGTAGGGGGTCAAATACTATTCATCCATCCCACCTGATGGGCCATCGAGGGGCAAAATCACTCAAGGTGATAGAAAGGGTGGAGGAAAAGGAACACCTCAGCTTGGAGTAGTCGGAAGCTCTGGATTTGATGGAGAAGATGTTCCAAGAAGACCCAGTGTTGCATAACCTCCAGAATGAAGGAGACCTGTACGGCTTCAATGACATGTTGTCCATGGAGGAAGAAGCTTCAACAGAGCCCTACGATAGTGCCGGGTTGGTTGCTTTCCTATAGACAGAGGTCAAAATGCCGATCGCTTTGCCCGCTAAGAGGGATGGGGCATTTAAAAACTAATCTTAAGTTGGGATGGAATGGACCCTATCGGTTGGTGGAAGTTCATGACAATGGAATAGTGCAGCTAGTGGACTTGGAAGGTAATGTGTTTTGTAAGTTGTACAATGTAAGCAAAGTGAATCCATACCTAGTAGTGGGTTCTTCACACATAGGAAACTTGGAGATAAATCATTCGGCTGACAATGCCTTGCTGAATTTTCCACAAATCAGCATGCCAGCTAACTATTTAATTGTGGTGGATCAAATGCATTGTGTGTCGCCACATGGATTGATTAACATTAAGGGCTCATTAATGCTGAGACATCATGCTAAAATAAGGGAGATCCATGCAACTACTAATTTGATGGGCACTACAGTCATAGATTCTAAATGACTACAGTTGATCAGGAGCTGCTTTGATCAAAACCAATACCAATTGCAAATTTAGTATAGTCAATTGTTATCATCTTCATTGCTTCCACTCCCAAATAGTTTGTGCTCTCGTTCTTTCACCTCCATTCATCCCTTTGAGCTTATTGTCCTCATTAAGCCAATATATCACTCACGTACAACTTCCTTCACAACCTTCTCTCTTTGTGTCTAGCTTCATCATCTTTGTCTCATGATGGAAAATCATCAAACCCATCCGAAGTGGAAGCACAACTCCCACATTTCTTCTCTGCACCCCATTGAAGACTTCTCCGATGATGTTCTCATTGGTATTCTTGCAGCGAATCGCATTCTCAAGTTTGCTCAACTGCCCTAGAGGGATGTCTATGATGAGGAGCTGGATGAGGAGATCATGGATTCATATGATGGGAATGATCATAGTCTTGTCATCAATGACATGCATGTAAAAATTACTTTAGAGCTTCTACACATGGCATTCCAAATGAAGCACCAGTCCGACCCCAAGAAGATGGCAGATGCTAAACATTGTGATGCCTTCTTTGAGGTGGGCAATTACTCATCTTCACAGGGCTACCTCATCAATAAATTTGAAAGATGAAGGCTTGAAGACGACCTATCGGTTTTTTTCTAACTTCATCGGGGGCTCAAGAAGAGTGTTGGGTATGTGTCTCATCAGTATGTAGCCAGAGTCATTACGGTAGTGAAGGACCAGCTCCATGTGGACTGGTTCACAATTTTCGGAAAGGCTTTTGAGAACCATCTACAAGGGGAAAACCCATTGTAAGATCAGCCCCCTCTTATGTATGCTCCATCACAGACTCATGTCTAGGAGAGTACCTTGGCTAGGAGCACTACCAGCAAGAGGAGCAGGAATGTCGAGAACGAGAGGACAAGATGAGGAGGGGTAAGCCAAGAAAGGAAAGAAACAAGAATGTGAAAAACATGAGCAAGACAAAGGAGAAGAACATGAACAAGGATTGGGAAAAGACCAACAATAGAACAAAGGGAAAGACCAACTCCAGGATAAAGATGAGAAACAACAAGAGCAAGGAACTTGCGAGGAGCAAACCAGACAATTGGACAATAGGGAGACGAGATGCGAAAGGGGAATGGAAAAAAGGGCACCTCTAATCAAGCTAATGAGGGGGGGAACAGTGGTAAGGGAATCCCCAAGGAGTAGAAACAATTGAAAGGGAATAGCCAGGAAGATACCCCCAATGCAAAGCGAAACAATGGCGACGACACAGTGGATCAAGAACCACTGAAAGAGGTCAAAACAATGCACAGAGTAAAAATAAAAGGAGTTGGCTCAGCACTCAATTCTCACACCTTACCTCCACTTCCTACTCGCCTATAGAGCCTTGGACCCATAGAGCCCTTTCCTCTTGACCCACGACTAACTAAAGATGAGCATCAAGATTGCAATGTTATAGAAAGTCAGTGGTAGGTGTTGAGAGAGAACATGGTCTATGCGGCACAGTCCCAGAACTATCTGGCCAACCATTAGACTCTTCCACAGGTGATGGAGCATAACTTATTTTTAAAGGCCAGGTGCCGGGAGGAGGTGGCCAAATTTTTAAAGGAACAGATGGCTAATCTGTGCAGGGCAGAAGGTGACGTGGCTGTAGAGTATAGGTCCCTAATAGAGCAGTTGGAAAGCCAACAAATGGTTCATGATGACTTGGTTCATGCTCACACTCAGCTATAGTGTGTGCACATATAGAATTAAAGACTAATCATCACAACAACTTGCAGTGCGAGCTCGAGTGCCAGAAGGACCTAATAAATAAGGCTTAGGGCATTGTGGTGTCCATTGCTGCCAAAAATGTGAACATGCAACGAGCCGTGCAAAAGCTAGAGCAACGGGTCGCAGCGAGCAAGTAGCAATAGGTGGCCCATAGCCGAGAGTCAAGGAGCTAGAAAATGAGAATGCACGCCTGAGGAACAAAACCGCATAGGGGAAAATGATGTGCAGCTCCAAACACAGTTGGAGAAGTACCAGCAACTTCAGCAACTCATCTGTCTCCTCCAAGTGCTCAAAAAACATCCCAGCAATCTGCCTCATAGACAACCAATCACGATCGCATTAGTGGACAAATGGGTGGTTGCCACAACAATGAAATTTGAGCAAGCAAGCAGAGACCTCGGGCCAACATTTTGTGATTAAGGGCACAATATTCTGTGATTGATGGTAGAACTTCACAACCAAAGGGGCCAAAATTGGTCACAGCCCAAACATTGTTGATGTTGCATTCTAATCAGAAGACACATACTGAGCAGGTGGTACAGACGGCCTACATTTTTGATATATCAGTGCAGATCTAAGTTTTAAGAAAGGTGGAAGATAAGGAGGTGTAGACCGAGCAGATTGTAGATGCTGAGCCCATTTTTCTAGAAGGTCTTTTGATTGCTATAGCTACAAAAATAAATTTGCGGCATATGCTAAGTAGTGAAGAGATGCCTATCTTAATAAGTAGATTATTCAAAGGAGACTAATTTTCTTTGTATTTGTTGCTAAAGCTTGCTTACAAAGGAAGGAGGCAGTCTATGGCCCGAGCGATGAAAACTGAGCTAGCCTCATGAAGCGATCAATGAAAACCGAGCAAGAAAAATCAATACATGACATTTGACTTAACCCATCACATGCATCCAACAATTACAAAGAAGAAATAGCCACAATTTGGCATAATGATTCAAGTAGTAGAATATCATGTGTAAGATGTCATAGTACTATCCATAGTCTTGCTTAATATCGATGTGATTTAAAGTAATCAAAGACTAAGTTAAAATATTACATTGACCAATATGACAAACTAATTTTCAATTCAAAGTCTCTAAGTATTCATCATCAACAAATCAAGGATCATTTTCATTCTGTTTGGTCATTTGATCATGCTTCTCACCACTACCCTTTCCATTGCTATTACTTAGCCTAGTAGATCACTACAAACACAATCTACATTTGTAAATAGATCTAAACGACCAAAAAAGTCAAAGGCATGATCAATGTATGGACATTGAATGTTCTTTAATAAGAATATATTTTTATCAAATGAATTTATGTCTATTATGCCAAAGTAGATGAAACAAATAAAAAGAAGTCTATTCATTTTGTAATGCAAGAAATCTCTTGCTAGACTATATATATTGAGTGCAATGTTTTATGCATATCCTATCAAAGATATATGATAGGTATCCCATCTCCACACATCTCAAAGCCAGGGGGAAATCCAAGTAGCACATTACTTGCATGTAAGCATCACAGTGAATTCATGGTAAGGTGGAAGGCTATTTTAGCTATGTAGCTATTTTAGCACATTACTTGCATGTAAGCATCAGGGTGAAAGCATGGTAAGGTGGAAGGCTATTTTAGCTATGTAGCATAAAAATAAAACAAAATATCTATAATTAGATATAAAATCTTTGACTTTATTGTGCATTTTATAAAGTAAAGAGACTATAGACTCTAAAAAGCACCTCTAAGTACTGGAAATTTATAGAAGACTCTAAATATTAGTGCTTTACTACTCAAATAGAAAGTGTCTGCCTAGGACATGCTATTTCTAGCCACCATACAATGTTTTCATCCAACAAACGTTTTTTCACTAGCAAAGTCCAATCCCATTGCAATGTAATCCCCAACTATCAATTGAAAAGAAATTTGTCTCCATGACACACGATGATATCCATAGGTGAAAAAGGATAAAATATATAAGTGGAGATCTCTTCCACAACAACTCTCACTCCTATGATATTAGTAACAAAAATGTTATTTAATCTCACACTATTAGAAATAGAGAATCATCATTATTTTTAAATCATAAATATCCAAACAAAAAAGAGAAATTCCTTAAACCATGATCTTGATTGGTCCTTTCCTCATTTTCTTTATTAACATAAGGTGGACTCTCACCAAAAAATGATAAAATGAGTCCCAACATTCAAACAATCAAGAGTACTAATTGGTTCAAATTTAATAGTGAATCCTTTTTCATTAATCATCACGTTTAGGGTTAAGGATGTTGAGAATGTAAGGTCCCTAAGCACAGCCAAAATACTATGATAATTTCCATCAAAGAGCATAAAACTTAATAAGAAAAAAAAATTCACATACCATTCCCACTTTATCTGCATAATTGTTGTACCCTTATGCACAACCAAAAATATATGCTAATTATTAAATTTTACCTTTGAAGGTGTAGAAGAGCTTGAGTACTACAATTTTTTTTAAACATCATCTTGCTTGAAGGTCTGTAGCAAAAGTTATGGCCTTTGCAAGCGGAGATTCCATGTATTTTGGGACCATTTTGCACCGCATATTAATACTTGGTCTCTATCACCCCTCAATATTTATGATGAGATATGGATATGACCTTGGAATAGTGTAGATGAGCTTGAGTACTACAATTTTGGTTCTTACATCATCTCGATCAGAGGTCTGTAGAAAAAGTTATGGCCTCTACAAGCGAGATTTTGGGCCTTCTAGGACCATTCTGCACCGCGTATTAATACGCGGTCTCTACCAACCCTCAAGCTTAATGTTGAAATATGAACTTCTAGTGGCATAGATGAGCTTGATTACTACAATTTTGGTTTTTAAATCATCTCGATCGGAGGTCTGTAGCAAGAGTTATGGCCTCTATAAGCAGAGATTTCGAGCCTTCTAGGACCATCTTTGCACAACATATTAATATGCTATCTCTACCACCCATCAAGTTCCATGTTGAAATTTGACCTTGAAGTGGTGTAGAGGATAAGGTGTACATGACTATTGATTCTAAGTAAATTTTCAAAAAATTGGATATCCTTAAAATAATACAAAATAATTCCCTCTAGTTTTTAATTTTATTTATGATGCAAAAGGCAAAGGAAAAATATATTTTTAGAGTCATGCGAAGTGGGGTAAAAAGAGAAGAGGTTATGAGAAAAACATAAAGAATTGAGGTCTTTTGGTGCCGCTACCATTTGTTCTAAATGAGGAATAAGTGTAAAGAAATAGAGATTCCACTCCTAATAAAGAAAGGTAGCTACAATAGGCAATAGAAGGCCAAGAGGCAAGAGAGGCACCAACAACTTTCAATAAAGATTTTATATGTTTGAGCAAAGGAGGAGGAAAGTTAGACTTTGGTTATATTGATTGAGCTTCAATTAAATTTATGAATTGATCATTAATGTCTCATATAATGGATGGTTTGCTCGTTTTTCATCGCTCGGTTCAATTACTTTGCTCGGTTATTTTCGCTCGCTTTTTGGTAATCCTCCAAAGGGAAGCTCACAAAGGGGATGGCTACAAATTTTATTAGTGGGACAAAGGTGATCTTATGTTGCTAAAATCTATGATAGTGATCCAAATTATATTTGTCACTTTAAAAGACTTGGCAAAGATAAGGTGGCCGTTATTGTATCAAAGATTCTTAATGCACATGTTGAGCTAAAGCATAAATGTGGAGATATGGGTATAATACTAAGAGATGTTATGCTGTATAATACTTCCAACTAATCATTTATTGAATGGGATAGAGATGATACTTTTCCAACACATCTTCAACAATACAAGGTACATATCTTTGGATTTCAAAGTGCAAGATATTTTGCAAATGATATCATTTGGAAATAAAAACGTAGCAAAAAGCAAAGTATTGAGATTTGAAAAGGTGGAGAAGTGGTCATTTGTGCAGATGAGAAATCTCAAAGTTATTCATTATTAGGGCCTAATACCACATGGGTTTAGCCCTAAGTGGGGATGCCAAGAGGCACATGTGTGGGCAATGAAGGGGCATAAACCTCTCTATATGTATGCATGCAATGCAAGAGCAATGAAGGAATCAGTTATTCTCTATTCTTGTCTCGTGTATCTTCTTGTTCTTGTTGCTTTGATAGTCTCTCGTGGGTTCATTCCCTATAGGGGCCAAGGGCCTCTACACATTAGCGACCACAATAGTTGATACGTCCCTGCCTTTGGATTTGCGGCAAGCAGTTTGGTTGTATTGCTACACCCAAGATATTCATTGCATTCAACAATTGTCATAGATGGTGACATATTACAAGGCAACATTGCACATGTTATTACATTGTACGAAGGCTATCCACAATCCGAGAGTCTTGCCATTGGGACTTCCATTTTGCAGACCACAGAGCAAGATGCATGGGCGCATGGAGGTGATCACAATGCTAAGGCCATCCAGCCACCGACGAGAAGATATTACTGAGTGCACTTGGTATTTGATTCATTGCAGTGTGTATTCTTGGTTGTATGGATCTTGAGATTTTCATGTAGGTAACAAATTGTGGAGGAGTTGATCAAACCATGTAATGGGTCTCGGTAGTGACTCACATGTCGTGGGGATGTTGAAGATATGATGATGGAGTCTCCACTCCTAGCTACTCCTTGTGGGAGCAATGCATAGCACGAGTCATTCGCAAGTGTAACTTGAGCGGCCTCCGGATTGTTGCAATGTATCTCCACGTGAGAAAGGGGTAAGGGGAAGAGGGGAGAGGAGAGGGAAGAAAGGAAGGAGAGGGAGAAGGGAAGAGGAAGAAGAAGGGAAGAGGAGAGTGAAGGGGGATGGAGTGGTAGACACAACAGCACTACAATGGAAACAAGAGAACACCCAAAACACTCTCTTGGAAGAGAAGAAGGAGCTTGTATTCAAACTTGTGATAAAACAATGAAGATCAAAGTCAACCATTTGGTCTTTTATACAAGTCACCTTTTGAAGGGAGGGCCAACAATTTTCCTTTATAGCACTCTCCCTCTCTTTACAACCAAGTAGTTGTTGGTGCCGACATTGGGCCGGAAGTGCCAAGGCCTGCATTCATTGGTGCAACTGGTATAGACAGGAAGTGACAGACTCCCGAAGGTGGTGGGTCTTGGGGCATGGTAACATTGGTTCCATGCAGCGGGCGGTAGGGTGGGAACTGTGGTGCCCCATAGTTGATGAAGGTTGGTGGCGCTGGGCTGTTAGAGGGTCATAAGGCACTCCACCTTGGAAGTTCCTAGTATCCCCTCGACTTGGGTCTTGTCTACAGAATTCCCTCATCCATGGATCTTCATCATCCATGTTCTCCCACTTGGGAGGTCTGGCATAGCTGAAGGGACCTCGATCGGCAAAGGTGGTTCTATCCCAATCTGGGGTTTGATCTGGGGTTCGGGAGCCATCTGCTACTAGGCTTCCCTTCTTGCAGACATGCCAGCAAAGGGATTCTCCATGTCTGCCAACTCTGTTTGTCCTAAGTGGCCAAACATGTTAGAGAACGTACCTCTAATCCTAGATGCAACCGAAGGTGCAAGAGAGTTGGGAGAGGCTACACTTGTGAATGGAGCTTCCAAGGCCCTTGGACTTGAGGGGTCTTGCATCACTTCTTCCAAACTATCTATTTCTTCAAAATTAGATAGAGTTTCTTGTTGAGGACCTGCGAATGCGTGGAGGCTCGGGATCAAGCTTTCGGGTTCCCACCTAGGACGAAGGGTGGGCTCAGCGTAGCTCAAAGCGCTTTCTTCTGGCATGGGATTCTTTGGCAAAATCCTGTCGGACCTCAAGTGCATGTAGGATGCCTCTAGCTGGAGACACTAAGGTTGAAATGAGCTTCTCGAATTTTCTTTTAATTCCTTGGCTACCCCAAAGGTATCGCACCATCGGCGGGATAGCTCTAGCAATGTAATATGGTTTTAGCACCAGTTGGCAACGTAAGAATATAGCGATGGAAGTGGAGTAAGAATATGACCATGGGCGGTGGGGTAGATGTATCACAACGATCAGCGGTGGGAAAATATTGCCATGTGGTCGGCACGAATGATTGCAAGGGCTATCCCCGAGGTCGTGGGGATACAGAATAATAGCGATGCGATGGGTTAGGGAATCGGTGGGATGTTACCAACGTGCTGTTCGGTGGGATAGTATCGCAACGGGCATGGGGACCCTAATGGCGATGATCGGTGGGATAAGTGTATCACGACGACGGCGGGCTAAGTGTAAGACACCACACGGCAGGATCAAAACAGCGACGGTCGGATGAATTCCAATGTTTTATAGAATATAGCACTTTGGCGCTCATCTACAGTAGGCGTCTACTCCATGCGAGTTATCCAGGAGCCTCTCTAGGGTTGTCCAGCATGCTCTCAACAGGATCCGCTCAATTTCAGCCTCCCCTTTGCTGAACCTACTGCATTTTGACAGTATTTTACTGTCAAACCCTAATTTCCAACATGAAAATTTATGGCTTTTGACATTTGGACCTTCAACTTGTCAATACAACACTTTGGACAAGGTTGACAACTAAAATTCTTTCAAAAATTGAAGTTTTCAGTCAAATTCAGGTTCAGGACTGTCACATTGTGTCACGTCATCACTCAGGTCAACAAAATTTGGGGCTTTTGTATTGGGAGCTCAATTTCAACTGGTGTTTGGGACAGTAACTCATACTTTTGCAATTTCAAGCCTTGAGGCTATACATTGGGTCAGATTATCATACATTGGGTAACATTTGCAAAAATTTCAGCAAAATTTGGGGCTTTTCTGCAATTGTCAATAAATTTCCCCTCAATAAATTTGGGGCTTTTGCCAGATTTGCTGTTTTTGCAGTGAACATTGCCCGTCACAGTCACATTTGGGTCAGATCTGCATTTGCCCTTTGATTTGGGTTGAAAATTTGCAGATATTTGCTATCATTTTTGGACAACAGCTTTTTGCAGTGATAGCCTTGAGGCTTTTGGGTTTTCAGGTTTCTTTCAGGGTATCACATTTGCTATGGCTGAGGAGTGTAAGGAGTAGTACATGAGTGAATAATGCCCCGTGAAGACAGAAATGTATCAAACTCCTTTGACATATACTCTCCCCCCCTATCTGTGTTGATGGTGACAAGCTTGCATCCTGATTCATTCTCAACCATATTCAGCCATCTCTAAAAGCATAAGAAAACTTCAGATTTGGCTTTTAAAGGATATATCCAGCAATATCTTGTGAAATCATCAATGAGAGTCATGAAATACTTGTACCCCCCAATGGCATTTGTCCTCATTGGGCCACAGACATCACTGTGCACTAGCTGCAATTTCCTTTGTGAGAGTTTTGGACAATTCTTTTGAAAAGGAAATCGATGCATCTTACCCAAAAGACAACCCTCACACACATGTTTGGAAACTGTGCGAGTTTGAGGTACATCATTTGCCATCTGTTGTGAATGTAGCTTTGCAAGAGCTCTATAATTGAGATGGCCCATTCTCTCATGCCAAAGATGAGTTTCAGCAAGCTGTGAATCTGAAATAGCCAATGCTTCAATAGAAAGTGCAGCTGAGTGATGATCAAGGTGATAAAGCCCTTTTTGCAAAGTGCTAGTGAGAACTATGGCATTGTCATCACGAAGATCATAAACTAGGCATCTGTAGCCATCAAAAATCACTCTAAAACCTGAAGTAGCAATTGCTGAAATTGAAATCAAGTTGACTTCAATTCCAAGCACAAAAAGAACATTTGTCAGAGTGACAGGATGGCTTGAAATGGATGTGAGCTGCACATCTCCAACTCCTTTTACAGCATATGAAGCATTATTAGCACATGTAACAGTCCCCCCTCAGCTAAAGAATGAAACAACTGTCTGCAAGATGTGACATGCTTCGAAGCACCACTATCAAAGTACCAAGACTGAGCATCATTAGCAGTAAAGAATGCATCAGTTTTGGAGGGATCAAATGAGCAATGGACAGCCCATGCCCAATCATCCTGAAGAGCATGTGCATGTGAAGCATCTTCTGGCTCATGGGATTGCCACCTAGGTTGAGGTGTAGGAAAATTTTTGTGCCCATCGAATATGCTTTGCATTGTCAATCAAGCATAAAACACCCACTGAACCATAGATCCAGAAGTGTCCAACCTTGGGAGGTTTGCCCTATAGTGCTTGAAAGGGTGTGATGTCTACCAAATCCTTGGTGGGACATATATTTAGAATATATGCAGCTGTAATCATAGCTTCTCCCACAAGGCAAGACTATTGAGTGTAATTGATACTTTGCACACACCTTCAACTAGGTGTAATTTACTTACATGCAAAGTGGCAGGCCCATCCCATAAGTGCTTGATTGGTTAACATAGCTAGTAGCATGTTTTTTGGTAGTTTGCATGAGAGCCTCAAATCCTTGGAGGATAGTCTTACCCTAACCACATACATCAAGGACATTCTCCATTCTTACTACTCCAGCAATGCAAAGGTTGGCAAGTATGGTTCAATCACTGTATAGCAGAGCCCACTCAACATTATCCTCGATAGTACAGTCATTCAAAGGGCTTTCTCACTAACAAAACAAGGTGGCAAATACCCTAAACGACATGCTGATGCAAAGTTTATTGAAGTACAGTCTCTCCTCACCAAGGGCACACTGATCCATAAAGATAGCATATTGCTTCGCACAGTCCTTGACCATCACTTCAAGGAAGAAGCACAATTCCAATCCACAATCCTAGGGGTTAAGTGTGGCAAAAATCGCTCCCTTCCACTCCGCACATTTGTTTTGCTGAGTAGGAAGCTAAAACAATAGCACTTCATCATCTTCTTTATCAAGAAACTCGATGGTTCTTCAAGCCAAAAATGTAAAATTCCACACTTATTGGCTATAATCATAAAAAAAGAACTACAAGAAAGAGAAATGACTCTGCCCAGACACCAAAACCAATTGTGGAGTTGGACATACCCTTCTCACCAGTATGGGAGCCGTCACCAACTTCTCCTACTATCACATTGATAAGTGCAGATGCCTTGGCAAAAATACCTATTCTGGAGGTCGAGATTGCGGAATTGCCCCACGAGATGCTACAGCTCGGTGCACAACTGCAACCAATAAGTCTCCACCAACAGCAACAACCAAAGCCTGAGACTACATCAGCACTCAAACCGCCCATCAACGCCATGCCAGTTGATGAGCCACAAGGGGAGCTAGTGTCAGATCAACAGTATGACTATTATACACAAGGGACTGAAATGCCATTGGAATAACCTCCCCAAATACTACAGAATCATCGAGATGGCTACATGGGCACCACTTATATCAACAATATTGCCATACCTCATCACCGTCTGTCATTCTCCAACATCAAGCTAGCCAAATGATCCAAATGTCAGAATTATTCACTAGCTTGGCCAAGGAAGAATATGCAAGAGAATTGGAAAGGCAGATTGCATTACAAATCAAAGACCAATTCTAGGCAATTGCCATAGAGGTCAAGGCACTTCGGGCACAGATAGATGAGAAGGAGGTAGAAGAAGTGCGCATGAACCAAGCTTTCCAAGCTCAAGAGAAGGCAGTAAGAGATGTGACCTCCAACCTCCACCAAAGTCAAACACAGCTAACTGCGGCAATAGAAGCAATGGCACTCCTACAGACCTACTATAACTCCTTGACATCTGCACATGTGCAACAGACGGAGGTAGTGGCACAAGCTTATCTCACTCTAATTCACAAAGAAGAAGAGCTCGAAGATTGCAAAGACAAGCTTGAAGACATGAAACAATCTTTGGCAGTATGTGCCTTCAGCATTGACGAGCTTATAAGGGAATGTAGGATCTTAAAAGACCAACTTGCTACTGTTCAAGAGGCCAGAACTTCACAAGCACAAGTCTTGGACTAATGGTCCAATACCATTGAAGACATTCCTCAACAGGCAAAGGTCACCTTGCAAATGAGAAAGCTTAAGGAGGCATACACAACCATCTACCATCAATACAAAGAAAAAATGAATGAGATGCACTCCCAAAAAATAATCATCTCCAAGCTTGAACTCCAATTGCTAGTGCACAACAATGAGGCATTGGAAGACAGCACCAATGATGCCCCACTACGATGCACAATAGTGGTGTACCAAGAGCTTGTGGCTGCTCTACAAGTGGAAGATCATCTCAATGTACGTGTGCTTATCCAATGGAAGCAACTCCAAATCAGGATCATATCTGCTCATCCAACAATCAACTAGGAACGTTCCATTGGGACTAAAACCCTGCGCATAATTTGCCAAGACTTGTCTGAAGATGAGAAAAATATCTTCTGCCTGTCTACACATGCCGGGTTTATAACACTCAAGATGGATGCTTTCATTGCATATGTCCGCCTCATGGGTAGTCCTCCCCTTAGGGTTATTGCAGGTTTGTTGCCATTGCTACAAAGGCCATCCCTATTATTTGCAAGGCATGACATAACCGACATCCCACCCATGCAGCTGATCATCCCATCGCACCAGCAAAAAGAAGTGTCGAAAGATGACAAGGCCTATCTCACATCCAACTTCCCATATCTAACCACTCTTTCTGCCAACACCATAACCTCACTTACCCTTGCTACTACCACCCTCTTAACCTTCCCTGAGCTCCATCCGATTTTGATGAGATACCACTTCCTAGTAACCCCATCAAGGAATTTTGGAGCAAATATCCTGATATGAAAACTCGAGGTGGATGGTGGACCTTGGACAACTTTCCTACCAACCTTTGTCAGCATCAAATTAGTAAAGGTTGGATTAGCAAGTTGGATCCACAACTTGATTGGCACCATCCCAAGCTCTTTGATGTAATCTTCTTAAAGGAGTACTTACGGGCACCTCCATGTCTCAAAACCCATCCCAAGTTCTATGCAGTCCCACGGCATAAAAAATGGGAAGCCAACATACACACTTTGGCTGAAGATCGAACCATTAATTGGCCAATGATCGAACCATACTCTGGTGTAGAATGGAATATCCAATTCGGTGGTGGTATAGTTGATCTCTGCATCATTGAGTTATCGACTGGCGAAGTAGAATGGGTAGTCTTTCTTATGTTCACCAGGTTGACAAAGCACACTCCCAATTGCATACTTGGATCCATCAGTATGAACATGAAAATCGATATCCCAATTCGGAGATATAAGGATGGGTGTTGTGATTAGGCGCCACTTTAAAAGCTCAAAGGCTTGGTCACACTCTTCGGTCATAAGAAGTCCACTAATAATTTGTAAAGTGGTCTAGCTATCATGGCATACCGCAATATAAATCTTCTATAATATTCGGCATGTCCCATAAAGACCTCTACACCTTTGGAATTTGTAGGAGGAGGCAATTCCATGATGATTTTGATTTTGTCCATGTCAGTTGCAATCCCATGTTGAGAGACAATTTGTCCCAAAACAACTCCATGGGTGACCATGAACTGGCATTTTGTTGGATTAGCACTCCCTACATTTGATTAGTACTGCTTCAAGACATTTAAAGTGATCATGTTTGTTTGAATTGATGCACAAATCATCCAAGAACATCTGTAAAAACTTATTCAAAAATGACTTGAAAGCTGTGAACATGACTCACTAGAATGTGGCCGAGGCATTACAAAGGGGCCGAATAGCATGACTCTATATGCAAAAATACCCCATTTTGTAGCAAATGCTATTTTTGCTTGGTCTTTAGGTGCAATTTGTACTTGGTTATAGCCATTGAAACCATCCAAGAAGCTATATATTTTTGAACCTGCCACTTTTTCCAACATTGTTTCTGTTAAGGGTAGGGGATAGTGATCCCTAATTGTGGCAGTATTCACATTTTTTAAGTTTATGCATATTCTGAGCTTGTTGCATTTAGGCACAATGACGATGGGTGAAACCCAATCAGTGTGCTCTATCTCGTAGATGAATTCGGCATCTAGGAGTTTTTCCAGCTCGTCATAAACCATGGTGCCATATTTAGGATTTGTGTGATAAGGTCCACATACCTTAGGGTGAGCACCTTCCCTTATAGGTATCGTGTGTACTGCCGCGTCTGGTGAAATTCCTTTCATCTCTTTGTAAGACCATCCTAGGCAGTCACGGGGGGACGAGCATTTTTTGAGCGAAATCTTCCGAGCGTCCGAGCGAAGGAAAAAAAAAGCTTCCAACTATGCATAAATATGGTAAAAATCAATCAGAAGAAAACATAGTTTCACTTAGAAATATGCAAAGTATTATAGCAATGCCTATTTTATACAAAAATCTTTAGGTGAATCTGTAGGAATGGTGAGAGCATAATGGGATGGCTTTTGAAGAAACCCACATGTAGAGTAGACTTCTCTATGAAAATTCCCTTATGATCCTTCTTACAACTTTTACTTAATAGGAGGTGACATTGAAAACCCTCTTTCAACCTATCTTCATGAAAGAGTTTCTTCAAAGAAAACTCATTGAAGCAAGCCATCTAGGTAGTTTCGCCAGCGAAACCCTTTGAAGCAAGTCTCCCAAGGTAGTTTCGCTGGCGAAACTACATTGGACAGCACTTTTAAAAGTGACATAACTTTCATATCCAATGTCCAAATATAGTCATTCAACCACTCAAATTGATCGGAACACCCCATTTGAGCACATCTATGGAGTTATATTTTGGAAATTCTTCCATATATAGTATTAAATATTACATGTATTTTATGAGAGTGATATATAAGCCCAAGTTAATACTTATTTATAGTAATTTAAACTTCTTTAGAAACATGTCCATAAATACTCTATAAAAACACTAAAAAGATATTTCCATATGATATAAATGTGTTAATAAGTAATTATATATGCATAGTATTATTACATTGAGAGTGATTATGAGGAATGTTTCTTAAAGGAATCAACACTTTTTTAAGGTAATAATAGGGGTACAAAGGGATGTCTCTAAATAAGAAAATTATGTTGTGTAAAAATGAATGAGTGACTAGTCTGTATATTTTTATGATAAAGGGATCTAGTTCTAGTGAAAATAAAAGTGTAAAAAACATGTTTCCTAAAGAAAAACATTTTTAAAAATCTCTTGAAAAACACGCTCGGATAAACCTGCTCATAGGTTTTTGCTCGTAAAATTGACGCATCCCAGTCACGGTATTCCATTAGGAGTGCTTTGAGTTTGGTTTCATCTTCTTGTCGAAGCTGTTTCCTAATGAAAAGCAATTTTTCTTCCTCCCGTTCAAGGGCGAGGTTTATTGTGCATGTTTTTGCCGGTCCCTCATAGATTGGAGTTTCTCCAATGCTATCGGTTTCTTGAACTTCAAATTCTCTAAGTGGTCTTGGCATTGCTATTGGCGCACTGCCACTTGTATAATTCTTGAAGTATTCCAGCACTTCTCGAAGATCGGCCTCTGATGGGGTTGAACTAACCTGACATGTGTCATGTGTACTGGGTGGCATAGTTGCATTTATTAATTTGTTAGGCTCTTCTTGACTTTCTTTTTCTGAAGTCTCTTGATCGACCTTCATCCACACATGTGGCTTATATTTTCAAAACTTCTTACGTTGGGAACTGTGGGGTAACTTTTCCACTGGTAAGGTGTTTCCAAGTAAGGGTTCATTTGCTGCACATACTCCTTCCAGTCCCTCAGGGGACCATTCAAGAGGTGGTGATTCTGATTTTTAGGGAGCTAACTTTGCAAGGTACAATTTGATGATCCTTGATTGGACTCCTTCGAATTCATTGAAGTTCTCGGCCTTGGCTTTTCTGCAATTTCCTCCTTCAGCTTTCTTGTGGGATCTTCTGCTGTTATTCAACTTTGGAGGTTCAACTTTTGGGAGCTCGACTACCATTAGGGCATGCAGAATGGCTAAGTCATTATCAATTATTTGACCTTCAATTTCAGCATTCACAACCTCTGTTTCAAGGTCCCAAGGAAAATCTGAGTCACCATTGGTATGGGTACGTTCTTTAGGTTCATTATCCCACTCGAGGTCAGCCATAAAGAATGGCATCTCTAGATCGATTGGTTCTTCATGTTGGAGTGTAGGATCTACCTGTAGTGCCTTAGCATCAATCTGTGAGAAGATGGGGTCTAATGAAATGGCAATTGTCGATGGTTGCCAATGTTTGTATCTATTTATTGACATTGCTTTGTGAGTCACCTGCTATGGCATGCTATTGCAAGGAAGCTGATTTGCTTGAGATTTTTGTTGAAGATGTGTCATCGAACACTCTAGGCACAATTTGTTTAATAGCTCTTGTCCCCACATTCACCTTGACTGCAATGTCTCAATTCTAGATTGTCAGACTATTAGTTCGCCAATCATGGAGGACTGCCCCAATCATGGAGGACTGATGCTTCCCGTAACCAAGGACGTCCTAGTAAGATTTGATAGGATTTTCTGGGGAGATCCAAGATTGTGAATTGAAGGGAAAAGTGGACTCCTGCAATCTTTGTGGACATGCCATTCACTATTCCCAAGGGTTTAGCGCAGGAATCATCGACAAGGCGTATGTTGAAATTAGCCTTTTGCATTCGTGGGAGATCCCATTCTTCATAGAGCTCCTTGGATAGGACATATACCCCTGCTCCACCATCCACTATGGCTTGGACTTCATTATATGCCTTTTGGATCAAAGGCACAGTAATGTTGCATATGTCATCTCTCTCAGCCATCCGCAGAGGGATATCTTCAATGTCGTTCATAGGTGGAGGGGGATTTGTAAGTTCAATCCATCCTTTGAAACTCTCCCAGAGATTAGGACAATTCCGTAGGAGGATTCCGATGGGAATTGACACAGGGCAACTCAGGATGCTAGAGAGTGTGGCTCCTTCAAGTTGATGTGGCGGTACATTATGCTATGGAGTCTGTTGTTGGAATAGAGGCTTGAGTACAGTATCAATACTTTGTGGGGCCAAGTCATGGATTGGGTCTTGAGCTTGTTTCTTAGCCTCAAATTGAGCTTGTTCATTTTGTACCCATTGTTGAAGTGCCTCAAAACGAGCCTTGTTCACCTCTGCATGGGGGTATGGAGCTTCTTTTATCTAAGGCTCGGGAGTTGATGTGGATGAGCTCAGTTGCTCATTGCTTGGCGGAGGCACTTGTACTTTCTTTTTCAGAAGTCGCTTTGGTTGGATTGGAATGTTAGGTTCCTTGGTGGCCTCTTTCTATTGGTGTGTAATTACATTGACAGGTTGTGATTTTACTCTTGCTGGACCGAAACTTTGATGGTCCACCTCAATGATGCCGATGGGAACGTCAGGCTTAACCTCTTTTTGTTTTGGGATCTTATTTTTCATGGGACAATCCATACATGCATGTCCTATGCCACAATCTCTGTAGAGTGGTTGGAAAGTAGCTGGGCTACCATGATGAGGGCACTCTGCGATTCGGTGATTTTCTCCACAACCGTAGCACTTGATTGGTGTGCGATATGTGTTGGGACATACTTGATTTGCATAAACTGGTATTAGACCCTCTGCACCTTCTACATAGTACACTGGGTACTCTGCTTCATACTCAAATGGCGAGTCTACTTCCTCAGCTTGTAATTAATGTATGGGAACTGCCTGAGGAGCTGGATTTGTGCTCTTAGATATGGCCGTGGATTCGGATTCCTAAGTAGTTGTGGAACTTGTGTCCGAATGGAAACAGGATTTAGCCTCGAAGCTAGGGGCGCTTGTGCAAGTGCCGATTGCCTATATACTGGCATGGGTGCCACTTGGTATTGTTGAGGTCGAGGCGGGTTGTTGCGCATGTTGAAGATGCAACTGCTCTCATCATAGCCATCGACAATGCACATGTCCTCGAGGGAGGTGTGCCTGCCGTAGTGGGATCCTTTTGAGTGGCCTGCCTGGTGGAAGTTTCTTCACCTTGTAAGTCTTCCAAGGGTGTCTCGGTTGACATGCGGATTGTGGCAGATGGAGTGCTTTGGGAGTCCAATAGGCGTAGTGGCCTCTGGGTTAGGGCGAGGGTGGAATCCCAGGTCTATTTTGAACTCGAAGAAATCGTGTTTGGTATCCATCAAAAACACTAATGGGAGCTAAGTGACAAGGGAGTCGGTGGATGAGGAAGAGCAGGAGGACATAAATTTGGTGTTTAGATTGTAGTGGAAGGGGGTAGGAAACTGTCAGATTTTTGGGCAAATTTTGCAAGAGTTATGGGGCAACTACTATGGTGACGATCGGGCAGGGTAAGCCTGCTTATATAGATTTCCTATCCCCTCGATCGACAGGATACAGGTATGGTGACAGTCGGTGCTGAAAATCAACGACGACGGTCAGCGGGGCCAAGACCATGACTAGCATGATACGAGATGAAGATGGGCAGTGCGATCTTGGAATGGTGATAGGTGGCAGTGTCCTTCCTTGGCGTCGACTGACAGGATGTTGGGATCGCAAGACGGTCAGTGGGATACTTCTAATGCGATGATCGACGTGATTTGTCGATGGCGATGGTCAGCAAGATGTTGGGATCGCGGACGGTCGACGGGGTACTTCGTTGGCGACGGTCGGCAGCATGTTGGGATAGCGACGGTTGGCGAGGTACTTCGTTAGCAATAGTCGGCAGCATGTTGGGATCGCGATGGTCAGTGGGATACCTTTATGGCGACGACCAGCAGGATACTTGACTATGCAAAAGAGAAAAAGAAAGAAAGAGTGGTGTGTGGGGGGGGGGAAGGGTGAGTGAGCAGAGTGCACTTGTGTGGTGCAGACGTGATAGTGAGGTCAGCGTGCAAGATTATGAACAAATGCAAAAATGGATTCTAATCACTTGGTGTTGACCGTGTGTGTATGTGCGGTGGGTTCGGTAGGGACTAGTGGGCTACGAGTGTGTCGGGTGAGATGCCTATCATATTGACTCACCTAGACCAGGACTCAATGATTATGATGAATGCGATGAAGGCAGGAACCATACTACGGCATAGCATGTAAGGAGCCATGTAGAGTACGTGTCCAGCTTGTTTTTTACCTTGGATGCTAGGGGCACATTTGTGTCAGACTTCGTTGTTGCTGCATGGTCCGTCTTCTTGGGAGAAGCGAGCTTTCTTGAGTCAGCCTGTGGGGCTGACCCTTGCTTTCATGAGTAGGAGGACGGTACCATTGGAGGGGGAACATTCACCATTACCTTTGAGTGTTCACCCCCAGAACTCTTCGTTGGGGGGAATTCGGTTCCTACAGAGTTCCTCAACTGGTTGTGGCGATAGTTGTGTTGAGTCAGACCACCCGTGGCACTAGTGAGTATTCGGTACCTTGAGGCTGGTCTATTTCATTTGGTTCATCGGCAGGTTCTTGTGGTGCTGTATCTCGAGGAGACACAGGTTCTTGTGGTGCTGCCTTCGACTTCTTCATGGTTTGTACTGTCGATTTCTAGACCCAAGCAACTTTCTTGCCTTGGCCGCCCAAGCAGGTGGTGTTGATCGAAGTGTTGGCAGTGCGTGGTGGTGGATCCCGAGGGATTCACAAGGGGAAACTTATGATATCACGTGAGTGTACAATAGGGGGGTTTTTTGAGATGAGGCATAAGCTTATACATTAGGGGTCGGGGCCCTTTTTAATTTTTCTCAATCTTAAATTTAAGTTAGGGGGCCTTGACATCTTTGGGGAGGAAGAGGGAGGGGTATAGGGAAATACAAGTTTTTACCCCCTAAACATAAAAATTACACACACACATACACATTTGACTAGTGACAATTGGTCATGTACCAATTGCGCATGAACTAAGCCTGAGCTATAGCTAAATGTAGGCCATGGTAGGGAAACAAATGAATACTACCCATTGGTGAATATTTGAAGATGGTCTAATCTATGTCATCTGAACTTTCTTATGATGTAATCCAAATAATTGAGAAAGAACATAGATTTAAGGAAGGGGGGACATAGTCTACTTTTGGTGGTATCCTTATAAGCTTAAATAGGGGTGTTTTATTATGTTACATGGACCGTATATAGGGGGTTTTCTTGAAGTTGATGCACGCAGGTGACGTCCCCCTTGTACTAAGAGTGAATACCCCGGGTGGTGGATGAGGCACGAGCGCAGGCGACTGGTGCATATTTTTTCTTGTAATGGATGGGTTCGAAGGAGGCTTTCTTGGGGTGATCAGAGCTGTCCTTGCTGCTTTAACATTCTCTAGACATCAGTTCCGATCAAAGTGACGTTGGGCACAGAGGATAGCATCTTGTACTTGCAGCTCTCAGATTTCTTGGGTAGAGGATGGTGGCATCGGTCGAGCAGGAAATGGCATTGGTTTACCATTGCGGTGAGCTTTCTTCTCTTTTCGCGAGCTGGGACCTTAAGTGGGGTGCTAGTGGAGGCTGGGGTTTCTGGTCTTCCTGTTGTGTAGCTTCATTATCATGGATCGGCAAGGTCAGAGTTGAAGATGGGGGGCTTGGTCCACATAGCAGAACTACCGCCGTTTGGCCACCATTGGTGAGAGAAGCAGTTCAGGCATGCTAGTCGATTTGACAGTTGACAATGTAGCACTAGGTTCTTCCTAGTATAATCTGTTCTTCGGTTGCTTCTATAGGGAGAACATAAAAGTGTATATCTGCTTGGCAAACAACCATTAGACTTAGATTCACATAACCCAAAGTTTGTGGGAGTTGGCCGTTTATAGCTCTTATTGAAGCGACAGTGAGGGTTAGGGGTACCTGTAGCTTTTCCCATACCTCTCGGGAGAGGAAGTTGTGGCTCTCGTCCGCTCCTGGGCCCTCGAGTGCTTTGATGCACATGCACGGAACCTACAGTTGAACAAGCAACGTGGCTGGCTCTATTGTTAGCTCATCCGTTAGTTGCATCTATTCAATCGTTTCCTTAAGCAAGGTCATTTGCCTACACTATCGAAGCTTAGCATTACGAGTTCTTTGGCTTGGGTTCTGGCTTCCTCAATGGCCTGGCACTTCATCCTGGCCACCTCGGCCTTGAGTTCTTTTTTTCTATGCACGGCTTGAAGGGTGGAGAGAGTGAGTGGTCCATAGTATCTTTTTAATTTGCTCCCGTTAAGGTAGCCATCCAATTCTATCCCATCAAGGGTGGCTATTCGGCACGACCCCTGGGGAGTGATCTCAACTATGCGGTAAGGTCCCATACCTCGGTACTTAAGCTTATGTTTGGTATTGTGGATGCTGTATAGGAGCGCCAAATGTCCTTCTACCAGGTCCTTGTTCTTGAGGTTGCAGTCGAGCCACTTTTTACGTCGAGCCTTTTCTACCCAGAGAAGTAGGCTGCATGCAACCTTGTCTCTTCTAACTTTTTGAGGTTGACTAGCCATTCAGCTAGCGTGTTTTCTGTGAGTCTTTCTTTTACGGCAAGGCGGAGGCTAGTAACTACATACTCCATTGGCATTACCACCTCCACCCCGAAGGCTAACTTGAAGGGGGTACAATGTGTTGCCACTTTGCAGGAGGTCTTGTAGGCCCATGATGCTGCTATGAGCTTATGCTCCCAGTTGGTACGACTGGGCTTCTACCATACATGTAAAGATCTTATAGCATGTTTTGTTGGAGCTCTCAGCCAAGCCATTTTCTCTAGGGTAGTATGGCGTTGACTTCCTATGAATGATCACAAACTCACTCTCAAGATTGCCATGGTTTCATTGAGGAAGTGAGTTCCTTGGTCGTTGACTAACTCCAACGGACATCCAAACCACATAATGACTTGTTCATATAAGAATTTGGCGGTGGATCTCGCATCAGCCTTCATCGTGGCTCTTCCTTCTACCCACTTGGTGAAGTAGTCGATGGCCAGAATGATGTATCGGGCCCCGATCCCCCTAGTTGCTGGGCTTATGGGACCAATGAAATCGATGCCCCATTTTTTGAAGGGTTGGTCGGCCAAGATTCCGGTCAGGGGCATCACGTCTGCCTTGTGTGGGATTTGGATACGCTGGTAGGGGTCGCATTGTTTGATGAATTTGACCGTGTCTTTGAAGAGCATTGACCACTAGAGACCAGCTTGCAGCACTTTACATGTTGTAACATCAGTGACAAAATGACGTCATGTGATTCCTAAGTGGGCTTCTTCAAGCACCTCGATGTATTCTTGTTCACACATGCATCTTTGCAGTATGCCATCATTGCCCATGCGGTATAGTTGGCCTGCTATCAGCTGCTGCTAATATGGTGTTGTGTCCTTAATGAGTTTACCGGCTCTATCCTTCTTAAGGGCCTGGCCTAGGGGTAGTCCGTTGGCCAAGTAATGGCCGATTTCAATGGCCCATTCAAGAATGATGTCGAGCAAGAAGAGAGAAGCATCAGGGAGATCATCTTCTACTCCCATTGGAGCCTCACCATTCGGGATCCTTGATAGGTGGTCAGCCAGGACATGGGTTTTTCCCTTACGTACAGCGACTGTGAAGTTGAATTCTAATAAGATCAGCATCCACCTAGTGATGCGTCCCGTCATGCAGGGTTTGTTGACCAAGTATAGCAATGCTTGATGGTCCACGAAGAAGACAAACTTGTTAGAGCTAACAAGTAGTGCCTGAACTTCTTTATTGCATAGACCATGGTGAGACCTTCCCTTTCGGTGGCAGTGTAGTTAACTTCGGCCTCGTTTAGTTTGACAACTCGCAAAGGATACTGGGTAATCCAAATTATGCTCTCTTGGTTGGGCAAACACACATCCGATGGCAAAGTTAGAGGCATCAATATGGACATGGAATATTGAATTCCAGTCGCGGGTGACCTCAACACTGGTACGGTGGCTAGAGCCACAATTTGATGGTTTCAAAGGATGTTTGGCATTCCTTGGTCCACTCAAAGGATACTAGAAATTTGTATAATGGGCGGGCTATGTTTGCATAAAACAAGATGAATCTCTAGTAATAGCCCATGTGGCCAATAAATCGTTGGACTCCCTTGGCATTGGTGGGGGGCAGTAACTCCAAGATGAGTTTGATTTTATTGTGGTCCATAGAGATTCCATTCCGAGACACTATGTGGCCCAAGATGACACCATGTTTGACCCAAAATTGGCACTTAAGGGGGTGAGGGATATGTGGTATAAGCGGCACTTCTCGAGGACGATGAGATACTTCATGTGGTCATCCCATTTCGAGTTTACGCAGATGTCGTCCAAGAAGACTTCCACAAAGGCCCTCAAGTATTCCTTGAATACTATAATAATCATCCATTGCAAGGTAGCAGGGGCATTGGTTAATCCAAATATCATCACCCTAGTTGCATATACACCCCATTTGGTTGCGAAGGCAGTCTTATGTTGATCTTGGGGTGCAATCGATACTTGGTTGTAACCTGAAAATCCATCTAGGAAGCTATATGCTTCCTTTCTAGCTACCCTTTCTAGAACATGTTCCGTGAATGGCAAGGGGTATCGTGGCACCATTAACCTTTTTCAAATCCATGCATACTATAAATTTTCCATTTTTCTTTAGGACTATCACAATGGGTGGTACCCAGTCCCTATGCTCGATCTCATAGATGAATCCTGCATCTATGAATTTCTTGATTTCTTCCCTCACTATGAGTGTGTATTTAGGATTCATAGGGTAGGGGCGTTGCCGTACTAGCATGGCAACTTCCTAAATCTCCTCCTCTTTTTCTGCCAGAGAAGTGGTCTTTTTGGCCTTAGCCTTGCCTTTGGATACAGGGGATTTGGGACCTGAAGGGGGCTCTTCTATTGTACTTATAGAGCTGACGGGGGTGGTTACCCTACTTACCCTGTTTCCCCAGTTAGAGGAGAACTCATGGTGGTGAGTAGTTGTGGCACCTACGTAAGATAGCCAGTGAAGATTTGATTTAGGTTTGAGCATGTTAAACATTCTTAGGGGAACCACCGGGGTCAAACCCTCGAGCTTTGGGGAGGTGATCTAAAACCCCTCTTTATGGGACATCTATGTTGGCTAAGATGTGCATCCAGTTCTGCAAGAATTTTGGTTCGAGGAGAGGTGCACACCAGAAGTCGTCAGACTCTTTCTCATCCTCTTCCTTGTCACAAGTTTGGAATAGCTTTATGGAGGTGGTTCAGGCGGTGGTGTCGGATTCCGCGGCAAAGAGGTGTCCTGACAATGGGTGGGCCTTGTAGGTGTGCACGTCCACTCTCATGGTTTGCTCCTCGTGCTGCAAGTAGATATTATCATTGCGCCAGTCATGCACTAGTTCGAACATTCACAAGAAGGGTCTGCCTAAGATAGCTTTATATCCTCGTTGTTGAGTGAAGTCCATGACCATGAACCTGATGTAGTACGTGAATCAAAATACCTTAATGTTTATGCCAGTCAGCACTCCCAGGGGTTCAGTGGTTCCCCCATTAGATAACTTTACTACCAGATGGGTCTGCTCGAGTGCAGGTTTTCCCCATTTCTCCCAGAATTCCTTGGTGCAGACACTCACTCCTGCTCCGCCATCCAAGATGGCTTCCACCTTCTGGTTTTGGTAGACTATGGGGATAGAGGCATTTGTGTCATCACCCTCGAAGTATTGGCCTAGCTTGTTGATGGGAACCTTTGGTAGGTTCTGCCCCTTTTCTAACATTGATTGGTTGGGCTTAGGGCTGGCAAGGGTTGGAGGTAAGAATGGTATGTTCATCCAATTGGATAGATCACACCATAGGATGGGATTCCCTCTTAACAGCAAGCAGCAGTGAAGCGATCGGCATTCTCACCTCTGTCGATAGGAAAGCAGCCAATTTGGCGCTATCGCAGGGCTTTGGTGATGCTTCTTCCTCCATGAACAACATGTCATCGAAGCGGTACAAGTCTCCTTCGTCTTGGAGGTTATGCAAAATTGGGTCTTCCTAGAGCATTTTCTGCATCAAATCCGGAGCTTCTGACTGCTCCAAGCTGAGGTGCTCCTCTTCCTCCACCCTTCCTAGCACCTTGAGCGATTTTGCCCCTTGGTGGCCCATCAGGTGGGCTGGATGAATAGTATCTAACCCCCTACTGGCATTTAGTCGATGCTCAAACTTATCTTGGCAATCCTGTACCAAGTTCTGGGCATCCTTTATGTATTGCTTTTCTAATACCAGGTCGAGATAGGTCTCCTTTATGTATTGCTTTTCTAATACCAGGTCGGGATAGGTCTCCTTATAGGTGGGTGAGGGTGCCAGACCGTGGGTGTGCATTGGTTTGCTCACCTCTGGAATCAGGGGCACCTCAGGGTCACCCTAGGTGGAAGACTGTTCGAAAGCATAGGAGGTGGCAAGGGTAGCTATCTCCTCATCAGAACCATCCTGGATGAGTACTACCTGGTTGGAGCCATGACCTACTCGAATGGCCTTCTTGGATCAGGTTAGAGGGTGTGGGGGAATCTCGAGGCCAGGCAACAAGGATCCCTTATTCTTCTTCTTGAGCTTCCTCATTGCCTTGCCTAATGCCTTGGCTTGCATCCTCGCAATGACTTGTAGTGGCACTGCGGCCACATGGCCCTATTCAATGATAAGCAGATTGAGGCGGTCAGTCTCCTCGTGGGACAGTCTTGGAGCAGATGCTCCATTCCGCATCTCGCACACAAAGGGGTGGGGTTGGTCGTGGTTGGGGCAGTGGGAGTACGATCCCTATATGGACAGTCCTTCAAGAAGTGTGGGCCCTGGCATTTGAAATAGGACACCGGAGGGTTTGACGTACCTCGGTAGGGGCATTCGCTTGCTCTATGGGGACCCTGGCAGGTGTAACATTGGAGTGGGGGTCTCCAAGCGATTGAGTTTAGATCTATCACCCTTGCATTTATGAGGGCAGTCTGGAATATGGGGACTTGTTGATCCTCTGGTGGGAGGTAGTGGATCAGGGTACCACTTCCCTCCTCATAGGGGTAATAATCATGAGGTCCATGATCAAGATCCATCTCCTCCCAGTCATTGGCCAATTCTTCAACCAACACTTGATTAACTAGGGTTATACGAGGTAGCACGAGCTGTGGACATGATATGGGTGGTGGTAGCGGAGCTAGCTGACTCCTATATTAGCCATGGGCCCACCTTGAGAGATCTGGGTGTTATGCGGGGCCATTAGGGCTAATGGGTGTCTCATTTGATACATGGGTTGGGGAAGGGCCCTCGAAAATCAACATTGGTAGGTATCATGATTTCCCCACCTTTGGCAGTGTGTGCAGTAGAGTGCCGACCTTGCCCTTAGGCACAGGCACTCATTGGAGGGGTGGTTGCCATTGCATACCCCACACCAGACATTGTCTCTCCGTGGAAACAAGGGGGGGTTGCTCGGCACCTCCTTGGAGGTTCCTGTCCTCCATTTCTAGCCTAGCTGATCTAATAGATTGGATACCAACTCACTCATATCCAAGCCTTTAGGCTCGTTAGCCTCCTTCTTGATTGACTCTACACTCGAGGACCTAACCGATGGGGCTATTTCGGAGGGGGTCGAGGCCTTGTTCGAATTCACCTTGTCCATCATGTTGTCACATATACGGATGGCCACCTTGCTGTATAGATCAAAGGAGGTAGGGTTCATCACCATGAGGTGGTCGTGCAGCTTCGGGCCTACCAATTCGATAAGGAAGCGAGGCAACAGTCATTCGTCGCTCATCTGCTCATATGGCTCACAGTAGGCATTGAGGTGCTTGATCCTAGCAATGTAATCCCTCAGGGATTCCTTGTCGTTGTGTTTTACCCCATACAATTGGTTGATCGGATCCCATTTATGGCCACTGGGGGCGAACCCGACAATAAAAGTCTTTCTCAATGTCTCCCAGTTGATCTTTTCTTCTGGGGTGAGAGCCCTATACCATTGGCCTGCCTTGCCATCCAGGATGAGGCCAAACGCATTGGCCATCTCTAGGTCGTCGGGCGCACCTAAAGGCTTCGCAAACCTGCTCAAACCGTTCCACGTGGGAGACGAGGTCTCCTCCTAGGAACTTGGTCATTAGTTTTTGAAAGCCAAAATGCAAAATTTCAGAAAGGGTAAGTTCTAAGACACAAAACTACTTCAAAATTTGGCAAGAATCCTTATTTTTGTTGTTTTTTGAGGTGTTTGGACCTCACACACACCTTAGCAATCAATCCCACTAAGTTTCTATCAACTTGAAATACCAAAAAGCATCAAAGACAAGCTTCCAACACTCTCAAATGGCTTTCCTACAAGAAAAAATAGTTTTTCGTCCTCACTTTCACTTTCTCCCTCTCTTTTCTCCTACAACTCTACTAACAAGCTCCAAGTTAAGCTTGAAGATTTGTGCAATGGGAATATATCGAAGGAAGACAAGTGTAAATGCAAAAGCATACCTTTTCTCCCCGATAGCGGCATAAAAAATGTAGTGGGTCTCCGCGGTGACTCACGTGTCATGGGGATATTCAAGATATGTTGACGAAGTCTCCACTCCTAGCTACTCCTTGTGGGAGCAATGCATAGCACGAGTCGTCTGCAAGTGTCTCGCAAGCGGCCTCCGAATTGTTGCAATGTGGTTCCACGTGAGAGAGAGAGGGAAGGGGAAGAGGGGAATGGAGAGGGAGAAGGGAGTGAGAAGGAGAGAGGAAGAGGGGAAAAGAAGCGAGAGAAGGGGGATAGAGTGGCAACCACAAGGGCACTATGAAGGAAACAAGAGAACACCCAAAACACTCTCTTGGAAGAGAAGAGGGAGCTTGTATTCAACTTGTGCAAACAACAATGAAGACCAAAGTCAACCATTTGGCCTTTTATACAAGTCACCTTTTGAAGGGAGGGCCAACCTTTTTCCTTTTTAGCACTCTCCCTCTCTTTACAACCAAGGGCTCTTGGGCCTGTAGGGTGCCAAGGCATATTGCTATTCTTAGCATCTCTCCCTACTATGAAAATAGCACTTGTGTTAACCATATTAGAGCGCTTGGGACAAGCCTGGAATTAGGAGGTGGTTTAACTAGTTCCAAAAGAGTGCTTGTGTTAGCCTCCCGCCTCCTAGGCTTAGGTGATTTGGAGCTCAAACTCCTTGAGCACTCTCATGCCTTAAACCATTTGTGGTTCAAACCCCATGAATGCGGCTCAAAACCTGGAGTGGCGAGGCTTAACTTCCGCGAGACACCCAACGGTAACCCTGCCTCGGGATATTTGGGGATCAAACTCCTTGAGTTTGAGCTGTACTCCTTTCTTTCATGGCTATTTTCATTGGCATGGCTATTTTCATGGATGTGGACATGAAATGTGCACATTGCTTGCACTCCCTTGGTCTTGGTGTTAGTTGGAACATACAACTTGTGCCTGGAATCCTTGAATCCTTGGACTTTGGAGCAGACATTGGGTATTTGGGGATCAAACTCCTTGAGTTTGAGCTATACTCCTTCCGTGTGCACATGCTTGTAATCACTGGCCTTGGGGTATTTGGGGGTCAAACTCCCTGAGCTTGTCCGATGAAGTAGATCATGCGGCCTGGTCACCTTTACTCACTGATTACCCTGCATTTGGCGGCTGTACTATGTGGATATTAACACCATCACTACTCCCACAATCACCACTCCCACAGTCACCAACACCACCATCATCACTCATGCTATCACCAACATGACTACCTCCACCTCCACCTCCACCTCCACCTCCATGTCCAATTTCTCATAAACCTCTACATCTATGGCATCACCACCACCTTCTCTTCCATCACCATTACTATCACCATCACCATCACCGTCCCCATCCCCATCCCCATCCCCATCCCCATCCCCATCCCCATCAATGCTCCCATTGTCACCAACTGCCTACCACACCTTCTCTTCCACCTCTATCTTCTCTACCATCACACTATCTTCTCCACCTTCTCCATTGTCACCGCCCCATTCCCACCTCACCATTACCACCACCACCACCTCCTCCTCTTGCTCTTTTTCTTTGCCTCTTCATCGCTTACCCTCCTCCTCTATCAAGACCACACCCTCCTTGTACAATACCACTTTAATGCTAATTTAATAATCATATAATTAGAATATATATATATATATATATGCTAAGTTACTTGTATATGTATATGCTTAATTATTTATATATTTATGTATTCTAAGGGTAGAGAGGTTATCCAAAGGATATGGAAGCAACCAAGCGTGCACTTTATCCATCCCCCTAATGGGTCAAAGGCACTCACCTGCACTCAACACTTAGAGCATCTAGGTGAGTCAACAGGCTAGGCATGCCACAACTAATTGCTTTATGATCAAAAGGATAGCGATAAGAATTGCCCGATGCCATACCTTATGGTTAAGAGGGTAGCTCTAAGAACTGTCATACATATAAGAGGGAAGCCATAACAACTATCATATATGGGATGCTCGATTTCTTACCTTGTGTCCAAAAGGGTAACCATATTTCTTGCCTTATGTCCAAAAGGGCCACCATACGCTACCATATTTCACATGGGTGCCCCATTGAATTTGCAACAAACTCAAAGGAAGAACCTCAAAGATCTTGAGTGTCCTTGCTTGAATCATTTTAAAGAGGGAAGTGTTGGTGGGAGAAGGAATGTTGATTGTGAAAATTGAAAAAGCAAGTGGATAAAATCTCACTTAAGATTTTGAATATATTTAAAAGAATGATGGAGAGAACTAGTAGACAACAACAAGAATAAAGAATGGCACCCAAGGGTGAGGAGGTTCAAAATTAGGGGTTTTGACAAGAGAAGCAAAAGGGGGCCCAAAAGTAAAGGGGGAAATGTGGGAGATAGAAGGGAAGTGGTTCCTAGATGGGAGGGTTTGGTTTCAAGAGATTTGGGTTGATATTTCTAGTTTGTGAGTTTGTTTAAATTTCAAAAATGTGGTTAGGGGAGATGAGGACACTAGAGGGAGATTTGGATCACCCTTTGGACCATTTGAATTTAAAAGTGGGAAAACCATGTGGCATCAACATCCACTAGCCACAAGCCAAATTTATATTTATATTTATTCATTATAACCTTCCATATTCCCGCAAGAAGGGCTCTCTTTTAGGGCCCCCTTCATTATTGTAAATGTTTTGTAATGCGAGCTAAGGAGAATGCCAAGGATAGCAAAGGTTGAATTTTAAAATTTCCCACAAAGCTTACAATTTCATCTCAACCTCTAGAGACTAAAGTGACTTTATATGCTTTAATTAAATAAACTATGAAAAAAAAGCTAATTGTGATGTGAAGTGCTTGAGATCAAAGAATCAAAGTTGGAGACAAGAGTCTCCTTTAAAAAATCTTGGTGATATCTTTGATGAAAGGATTTTACTCAAGCCGATGTCCCTCTTGTGTTAAAACCCTCCATAGCCTAAAGCACTCATGTTACTATCAATTATTCCACAAGGATGGATGCAACCATGAGAATTTGCACCACATTCACCTTTCGTACTTTTTTGCCATACCTAATTTAGACTTTAAAACATATTGCACTTTAACAAGATTCCTATCCTATGTTTGTCAAAATTTCACAACTATTCCTACACTACTTTATTCCACCAATTGTTCCACAAGGATGGATGTAACCATGAGAATTTGCACCACATTCACCTTTGGTACTTTTTGCCATAGCTAATTTAGACATTAAAAGATATTGCACTTTAACAAGATTCCTATCCTATGTTTGTCTAAATTTCATAGCTATTCCTAGGCACAAATAAATCTACATTAGAAGATTCAATGAACACTATATATCATGACTAGTTGAGCGTGATTGACCCTACAAAAGAGCATAATCTTTGTACACTATGCATGCTCATCATACTCTTTGCACACTATGCATGCTCATCTAATTGTTAGCTCAATTAAGGCATCACACAATTTTATCATTGTTTCTCCAAGAAGCAAAAGGCAAGTAGTCTTTAAAAACATCAATTACATCTAACTAAAGACGATGTATTTTATCCCTTTCCAACCCTTCTCTCTCACTAATTCCAAATCTCTACATGACCCATCTCTCTCCTTGTGTGTGTGTGTGTGCATGCGTGCATGTGTGTGTGTGTGTATGTGTGCACACGTGCATGTGCTTACGTGCGTGCGTGCCTGTGTATGTTCACGCGTGTGGGGTAGTGGGCAACAAGCTTCCATGCAACATCACACGTTGTGATCTTAGCTCCGCTAGGATTACACACTCCCCCTAGGAGACTCTCACATTTCATTTAAGGTGCGTGCCCTTTTGAACTCTGATTAGTGCCCTTCTGAACTCTATAAAATGCTCATTCTGAAGAGAGAGAGAGAGAGAGAGAGAGAGAGAGAGAGAGAGAGGGGGGGGGGGGTGGAGGGCACCAAAAAGCTCTCTTTTTCACTTTAAAAAACAAACTTTTTAAAGCACTTTAATAATTTTTGGAGCACTTTGAATGGTGGACTTGTAGCTTTTATGCTTGGTTCTCTCTTGCTCTAGGGACATATCAACAAGCGACACATAATTTAGTTCATCCTCCTTTTCCGAGTTGCTTACAAGCTAACAAAGATTAATTACTCATTATCCCCCACTCCACTCATCACGTGGTCCAATTTGAGGGGCACACTGCGATGGACCAATGGGCACAAGGTCCATAGCCAAGGTCGAGCTCACACACACCCCATGCACACGCACCTGTTTTGACCACTAAGCTACGACACCGGGCCTTGGCAGAGAGAGTGTCGGGAGAAGTGTTCGCAGAAAACCTGCAAACTATATACAATGAGCATGCAACATTTTCATTTTCACTTGTAAAAAACATTTTCTCAATTGCAAGATTTTAGGCAATTCAACTATATTTTAGCTTTAAAAATCTGCAAATTCTCTAGAAAAACCGGCAGAATCTTGAAACCTCAAGCTTTGTTCTGTGATAAGTCAATTGAGGAAAATGTTTTCTGTGAATAGACGAGAAACAAAAATTCTGAAATCTCAAGTTCTGTGATTTGTTGAGAAAAATGTTTTCTGTGAAGCTGCTGTGCACACGGGTTGGTTTCTGTGAACTATGGTGGCAACTGTTAGAGGTTGGGCATGTGGGCAGGAGAGGGTTTACGGTAACAGTTACGGTTACGGTTAGGGCAAAGAGAATATACTCGAGGCTCTTTGCTTTTTCATTTGCAATCGCTGCTTCATCTTCTTCTTCGTCTTCCTCATCGTCTCTATTTTCGATCGTCTCCTTCTCAATCTGCTCGCCTCATTGCAACTCCATAGCTTCTCCAGGTTTGTCTGCTTCTCCATTTCCCTTATTCCTCTTGTTTTTTGCTCCTTTCCCCACTTTTGTTTGCCTCTTCCGTTCTTTCCTTACCTTTCGTTTAGAGGATGATGATGATTTGATCGCCTCCTCGCACGGCAGAGTTTGGCTCTGTCCTTGCTGCATCAATGGCGTTTTTTTGCTTCATTTGTGGTTTCTTGAAGTAGGTTGCGCTCTTCTTTGACCCTGCTGTTTTCCACCAATGGTTTTCTGGCCTATCGGAATGCTGTTTGTGACTGGCCTTTAATCTTTTGTTCGTTTCAATTCACGGACTTGTTCTTTCTTCCAAGTATTGATTTGCATCTGCTTCTGCTTGCTCCTTCTAGAATCTTCTGCTGCCCACCATGACTGGGAAGGCGAAGCCAAAGAAGCATACTGCCAAAGAAATTGCTGCGAAGGTAGATGCTGCCACTACTAGCAGGGGAGGGGGAAAGGCCGGTTTGGAAGACCGCACGGGTGCTGATAAAGGAGGGCATGCCAAATTAGCGTGTCCTATTTGCAAAGCGACTGCCCCAGACGTGAAAAGTATGCAGATACACCACGAAGCGCGACATCCAAAGATGCCATTCGAAGATGATAAGCTGATCAACATGCACGCTACGGCTCCTATAGAGAAGGGCAAGCCTGGGGTTCGAGGCAGTTTTAAGAAATGAACCAGTTAGAGTGAAGGCCACGGCTGCAAGTCAGGCGGGGGCTCCTTCTAATTGGTTAATATACTTGTCGTATTGTACAGGAATGTCTGTGATGCGTTTTAAGATGTCATAGACTGGATGGAGCTGCAGTCCTCATTTTGAGCTGAAAGTGGGCGCTCTTTGGCGTTCCTCAGGTGCTTTACGTGTATGAGCAATACTAGACCTGCTATTCTCGAAGGCGACCTATCTTGCTTTTGTGAATTTCACAAAATTATCAAGAAGTTTATGGAAAACTCGGTAGGAACGCTGGAGAAAATCTTTGCTCTGTAGCTTCAGGCTGAATGTAGCTTGAGTGTCGTATTTGAGCTCATGTCCCGCTGTTTTAGGGGGTTTATTGTTTATATGAACCGTTATATTCTCCTCACGAGTTTTTCTGCTACTTCGCTTGTTTGTGGGTCTTTGTTTATGAATTGCATCCTATGTGTACTCGTTTGTGAGTAATCGGCCATCTCACTTGATACTGTCTGACGAGGAATCTCTGGTTATTGCTATGCTGAACTCTGTTTGCTGTTACGGAATGCCCAGCGAGAGGGCAATGCCCACTTTAATTAAAGCTGGTCTAGCAATACCTTCCACGTGATTGTGGAGCAACTATACAAATTATGCTGAGCTACTCTATGGTCTCCCTATTTTGGGGAAGCGTTAACATTTTGCTGTGAACTGGAAGGTGTTTCCCCTCCTGACCCGCTTTGCTTCCTATAAGTAGTTCATGTAATCCAGCTCTTTCTCAAATATCTACAAGTACTCCTTTCTTTGAGCCAACCTGGTTCTGGGTGCTATATGGAACGATTTATAGCCTTTTGTTTTTAAAAAATCCTGGCGGCCACCTTGTTTCTGCTCAGAAAGGTTTTGACATTTAGGAACTTGGCTTTGAGCTGGCTTGAGAATCCAGAAGGTAGAAGCGGTCGAAGCTGGTTGTGCGTTGATAGGCCTACCAACGAAAGAAGGGGCAAAAGAGCATATGGTATAATCATGAGAGCCATCCCCTGGGATTCTTTCCTGGGTTGCAAATTTGAAGATTTAGAGGTTTATGATCGTATGTCGATGTATCTTGTAAACTGATGAGCCAGAGTTATCTCATGCTTTGACAGTTTGGGATACAAATGTTTCCGTAGAAAGTTCATGATCATTCGTCCAGAGTTATCTCATGCTTTGACAGTTTTGGATAGACCATATGCTGGATAGACCATATGCTAAAAGATGCATTTTATCAAACTGCTCATGTCTAGGAGTTGGAATCAAGCTGGTCATGTCTAGGAGTTGGAATGTTACGTAGAAATTGGCTGGGGAATGCTTGTTGAGTAGCAACCTTCCCGGTTGTTTTAGTCTCAGTTCCTGCTTTGTTGTTATTGCTCCTTCCCCTTTTCCTTGCTTTTTTGTTCCTTGTTTTCCTCCCTCTTCCCCTATCTTGTCTGCTAGATACATTAAATCATCTTTGACGATATTATGGCATCAGTTTTTTCTCAATTAAGGTGTTGCATTGCCAAAATGGTTGGTAGTTTCCATTTTAAGACGTCTTTAATGGTGGCCTTTCCATGTGTGAAGACAGGACCTATTTCTTAAATGAATGAGTGCCTCTGCCATTCGCAGCATTTCAGTGCAGTTAACAAATGCAGGACACAGAAACGCTGAAACAGATCATTGCATAAAGAAGCTTTGTACAACTTATTGTAGGCTTCCCAAGACCAACAGGGCTGGATGTGTGAAGTCCTTTGCTAAAGAACTTGGGAATCCTCCTTGCTTGTATTCAAATTGAACTTAATTAATGTATGTACTTACAGTGGACTATCAAAGTCTACAAGTGTCATTCATCCTTTCCAAGGGTGGCATGAGCAGATTCTTGTCTGACAGATGTATCTGTCTCATAGCAGTCCTAGAATGAAATGCCTACATATCTACCCAAATGGATCAAGCCAAATATTTAGATCGTCTACTAAACACGGCCTTTTTAATGAAGCTACTGGGTAGACAAACTGAGGTGCTTTCCTCCCAGATTGAAGGGCTTTGTCCTCAAAATTTGGAAGAACTATCCAGCGATCACCATCAAATGGCTCTAGCTGTAGATGGTTGCCTTTGAATGGATCAAGCTATGGAAATCAATGCTTCTGCACAGCAGCTTCTGGTCAACATGGATCTGGGATAGTTGTGTATCAGCTGTATCTGCTTGCTGGAGTGGCTTAGCCATGCTGCTGCCCAAGTGCAGGTGCTGAATTTGTGATAGTGTGTCCCATAGTTTTAAAAAGAAACCCTGGATACATGCAGTCATAGTTGCATTAGGAAATCATGCGAATTCGCGTTGAATCTGGTTGATAAGTTGTGTAGGATTCAAGGCATTATGAGTAGCTTCAACCTTTCCAACTGCAGGCAAGTGGTTCAAGATGTGACAGTCTTGAAAGCTGCATCACAAATTGAGTTGCCACTCTATGACAGCTTTTTCTTTCTAAATGATATATTGTTGAATGTACCATCTATTGTAAATTTTGCTCAGTGTCATTGAGGGATTGTGCTAGTTTAAGGCAGATGGTTGATTGTAAAATACATTGCTATGTCCAACCTAGGTCACAACTAGCAGTTTATTTTTTAAGGCTTGGATCTTACAAATCAAGGTTCTCCAATTGCCCACAATATTCTGCATAATCCTGAATGGCAGGGTTGATTGAAGTCCTTTCGCCCCTACTCAGATCTCCAACTTATTTTGAGCGAGTGCCATTAGCTTTATCTTCATGCAGACCATTCATGTTTAGTGAAGTCAAATTGCTGTTTATGGCCACCACTGCTGACTGACAACATTCATTTTTGTCATCATGAATTATCTTTCAAAGTTGTGGCCTGTGTGAGTTTTCCACCACTGTATACAAGTTTTCCTCCTCCTTACAATGAGAGATTCAATTTTCCTACCTTAGCTGAACATTCATAAACTAAGGTTTCCCTAGGCTAGACCCTAGGTAGCTAATTCAAGAGGGTCTAGCTTGGGGAACTCCATTTCCAGTACTGCTTGAGGATTTCCAGCCATTATCAAATATCAAATATGACTTTAGTGTTGTATTTCAATTTCTGGTCCCAAAACATATAGCATCTTTTGGATCACAATCCCATTCAATTCACATTGGAACTTCCCTCTCTTTTGTCTCTACTCCCCATTAAACTTCGATGGTGTAAGGAGCTTGTAATTAAAGCTCTATCAAGGGATACTTCACAAAGCCATTGATCATGTAGATAGCGTTTCTTACACCTTTCGATAAGTATCCTTAAAGAACAATTGGGAGAATAAACCCCCTGCCTTGCACTTCCTTGCCCTCTTACTCCACAAAATAAGATTTTTTGCCCCCAAAGGAGCATGATGTTTAGATATGCAAATGCAGGAGGCCCTTGCACAAAGTGTCTTCCATCTCTTCTAAATGGCTAAATAAAATTTTTGGATTGTTTTTTTGAATTTGGCCAAATATTGTAGTACTTCATGAAAGGCAAATATTTTTGCATATTATAGGGATCATCCATTTTCATACTCCCAATGCGAGATAGGGCTTTAGTTGTTGTGTTCTCTTTTTCTAAGACCATACGTAGTAGCATCAATTATGAGCAAAAAAGGCATAGAAAATTTGGTACACTCTTACAAGAAGGCACATCCTTCTCCAAAAGATAAGTGTTTGTCATCTTTTGGGGTGCTGCATATTGAGCTAGAGCTGTCACTAAAGCCAATGCTAGCTTCTCAAAGCTTGATTGTGCCCCACTCCTACAAGAAAGTTTCTCTCTCTCCAAGAGATGACGAGTTATCATCTTTTGGGCTGTTGCAATTTTTTAGAAGTGGTAATGAATCCCCTAGGAAACATATCGATAGTCCAATGTTTTAAGGTGCTTTCAACCACCTCCATCTTCTTGTGTTCAACCTTGCTTACTTCTTATGTGACAATATGACTTGACTCACATACCTCATGCGGAGCAAGCTTACATTTTTTATGGCTTGGCAAAAAGCTTTTAGTTTGTCAAGATTTGTAGTACCGCTTCAAGGTAGTATGCATGCTCCTTGTTTGATTTCATCATTGGTTTTTCTTGGATCTTTCTTCAATAGAGCGGGGGCTTTAGCTTGGGTCCTCTTTCAACTTGGGTTGGCTCTTGGAAGTCTTCAACAGGCTAGGCCCTCGAGATTGAATCTAGGATGGCACAAAGGACCGGCTTGAGAACTTAGTCAAAGGAATCTGGGCTTGATAATTGCCTTCCAAGATTTTGTTCAATGCATGGTCGATAAGCGAGGTGCTTTGTTAGCCTAGGTAAAGTGTAGGGTGGTGCTTGTTTGCATTACATGGAAGGATGCATCCCCTTCATTTTCGTGCACCAACTTATGAAGCCAATAGGTGAATCTTGGTGGAGTTTCATAGGAACTTGTGGTTGCTAGCTTGTGAATTGCCACCACTCAGGTAGACAAAGTCTGATAACCAAAGGTGGCGAGTCAAAGCTTAGTAGGCGAATCACACTAAAGGAGGACAAAGATAACAAGATGGCAAAACCATTTTGCCCTACTTTAGTGACAGAAGGAGTGTAAGAGGCATTCCTAAAGATGGTCCTTTTAGGCATTGGAAACCTTAGTAGAAGCACCAAACATGGGAAACCTTAGGTTTGGATGCAAAATGCATGAGCGTCGAATTCAAAGTACCAAGAATGTTTCCCAACCTTGTTCCTTCTTAAACCACAACATCATGGAAGCTATATATTTGAGAGAATGCGCAGAGTGTATTGCATGAAGGGTTGATTGTGATTGGACTACAATGATAATAATTGACGATTTGTATGTGAATAAAGAGTGCAATATCACATAGAACTTTAGATTCTATGGCATGCTTTTGATTTGTGCAATGCAAGTCTCTTGTTGCTTCACTAAACGTCTTATCACTCTCTTCTGCCAACAAATTTTTTTGTGATGTTGGGGATGGAAAGTGAAACCTTTTTTTTTTGTTGTATTGGTCACAATGGAATCTTTCAGGAGAGTGCAAAATATGTTCATTTGTAGATATAAATCATTGCTCTGTCTAGTATGCGTATGCGATTCCAGACTTGGTCTTTTTTTGTGATATGTTGGTCTGTATGGGATCTAGTTATGTTGTATATATTGTTCTAGAGTAATTGGACGTACCTTGAAAGTAGGTTTGATGATTTTTTTGTTTTTTGTGACATGCCAATGTTGAAGTCACCTAGTAATATAACAATATTATTCTTTAGAACGTTTAGGAGGAATTTTTGTAATCATGTAAAGAACATCTTATAGTTTTTAGATGGTGGTTTGTATATGTTAAAAAATGTGTGTTTTGTTTTTAAGTTTTATATGAGCTATTGCTATCTCTATTCCATAGTGTCCAATTTTTTGTATGTTTTCAACAATGATAAATTTTTGTAACAACATGGAAGTTGAGTGATTATTTATGTAGTGGAAGTTAGTTGTCTTCTGTTGTTGTTGTGTAGAGTTTCCACTTTGATTCATCTGATAGTCTTTCCATTTCTTTGTGGACATCTTTTTCAACGAAGAAATTTTCGTGTTTTCGTGGTTGGAGTGAAACAATCATGGTTGTGGAAGATGCCCTAGAGGTTAAAGGTGAGAGTGCACATGGTTCTAATGAAAAGAGAACATGGGTTCCATGAAAAGAGGCACATGAGTAAAACATGGGTCTCATGAATGGACTCACATGGAACACGGCCAATGTACAATCCCTTCAAGAATGTAAACAATTGTGTGGACTTGTGTAATTAAGTATGTGGTGCATAACCTGGAGCTCTTGTCTCTATTTAGAGAGCCTAAGAGTGTCTTTTCATGGACTGAAATACAAGGTCCCTAAACTAAGTCTCCTTTGATGTCTTTATTCTTTTATCTTTTTCATGCAAAGTTTATGTGCTCTTTGCTCTAGCTCTATAGACATGACTATCTCTCTTTGTGTCGCTCACCTCTCTTTCATTATGCACTCTCCTCTAGAATTTCGAAATGGTATAAGAGCCCTATAAGGCTTTCCTCTAGTTCTCTCCTTCTTGCTTTTCTCCCTTATTGGTCGCCATCTTTGCTTCTACCTCTTGCAAAGTATACTTGATGTTTTTGCTATTGTTAATAGTGACACCAAGCCTAGCAATGCAAGTGAAGCAACTATTTTAATAGGCAACAACAAAGCCAATGCGTAGTAGATCAACAATAGATCACAAACAAATGAGGCAACTGTGGGTCCAACACACAATATTTACTGAGCAAAACAATGCAGCAACACAATAAAAGTGACAATAGCAAAGTGTAACAAAAAGGCTAGTAGGTAACAAATCAAAGCATGTAGCAGCAAAAAGGTGCAACCAGCACCAAAAATCAAAATGCAAGTAGAATTAAAAAGCCAACACATTAGAGCAAGTGATCAAAAGGGCAATCAAGCTATAAGGAAAGCACAACATAAGCATAGCTAGTGCAAAAAAGTAGGACAGCAAGACAAAGCTAGAATAGTAGTAGAGGTGATTGCAATAGATATAATATTTATTTCCATCGTCGTTTCCCCCTAGAAATCACTTACTATCTATTTTCACGAGTCCTCCGAAGACTATGTCTTTTGTTGCTATGCTACTCTTGCTTTGTGGCTATTTACTAGCCATCGAAAATTGAGAATTTGGTTGTAAAAGTTGCAAGTGGTCTCTCTTAGCTAAAGCAAATAGTCTTTGAATGCTATAACTTATTGTAAGACCATATTTAAGCATGATTCAATTGCTTCAGGGGGCTGCCCATCAATCCACGGGTTTCTGTGATTATTTTTGACGGTGACTCATTTCTTATGTTTTCTGCTAAGGTTTTTAGAACCTTCTAGGTTGCAAACATGTGGATTCTAATTTTTGACCCCTTTAAGAACTTTGCAAGGTTTCATAATCTAGTCAACTATATAGTTGACTAGTTGTTTCTTTATAAAAGTGACAAGGATACAAAAGCTCTTTCAAAAGAGAGTAGCAAAATGCATAGCTGGATAAAACTCATTTCTATGATAGAGATACAAAAAAAAGGTTCCAACAAAGTGTAGAAGAGAAGAGAGAAATATATAGTCACAAATTGGCTCGATACCTTTTTGAGTATCATGGAATCAACATGCACATCAGCGCCCTTTGTAACTTAGAGTAGACACTACCCTTGACCAAGCAATAAGTGAAGAGGTAGGACCCTCCTTTGTATCTCATTGCCATTTTTTAGAGGAATGCCCTCATTGCCCACGGAGCCTTAGTTACTATGCCGCATTGCCAGACTTCAAAGAGTGAAACCACACTACCATCAAGGACATCATACAATACCATACTTGTAAAATTCAACCTTGTACATGCCTAAGATACAAAGGAATTAATACTTGTAATCTAGGTAAGCATGATTCTATGCAACCAATGTAACTCTCTCCAAGTGTTACAATGGGGTGCTAAAAGTATCATGTTTGTGCAACATACTCTAGAGGTTAAGGGTAAGTGTTCTCACGCAAAAGGCACATGAACTCAAACATGATTGGCTCTAGGGAACATGGCCAATGTACTATGTGGCCACAGATGTAAACAAGTGTGTGGGTATGATGTAAACAAGTGTGTAGTGCATAATCCAAATGGGTGGAGTTGTTACTTCTATTTGAAGAGCCTAAGAGAGAATTTTAGTAAACTGAAATTCAAGGTCCCTAAACTTTGTAAATCCAAAAGTCTCCTTTTTTTTCTTTATTCTCTTATCTTCTGCATGCAAAGTGTACATACCTTTTTCTCTAGCTGAAAAGACATTAGGGGAATTTTGGACTCAAAAAGGGCCTCTTGGATTAGTCCCTTAAGATTTGTGATTAGCAAACTAGCCAATGGGAAGGCTTGGGCATTAAAAGAATGGAGGATTCCATATTGGCCTCTCATTGGTTGAGAGACTTCCCTTGGTCCCCACTAGGCTCCCACTTGCCTCCTCTTTCCCCCACCACCTCCTGGGGCATTTACTCCCCCCCAAGAATTTTTCATGGTCCCCCTACCCTCCTCCCTCACTCCGTGGGCCCCCAAAATCGTGAGTTTTTTTCCCTCCAAAAAATCAAAAATTTCCAAAAGTCTCCCCAACCCCCCAAACACCTCCCAAGAGGCCCCCCAAAATATTCCCATTGACTCTCGACCTTCCTCCTAGCCTCTTTCTCCTCTCAGCCTCCTCTCAACCTCCTCCTCTCAACCTCCCCTCAACCTCCTCCTCTCAACCTCCACTCATCCTCCCCCTCTCAATATCCTTATCCTCCTCTCAACATCCTCACAACCTCTTGTTGCTCTTAGCCTTGTCCTCTCAATCTCTTCCTCTTTTCTTTCTCCCATTCTTTCCATATTTATGAAGCGCTCCTCTTCCCCTAGACCAGATGTAAGACACATTTTGAAGGAGTACTTCATTTTGGGATTGCTCAAAAGGGGCTTGTATGGGAGCGAGGGTAAGAGGACTATGTTGTGGAGAGAGAGCAAGAGAGAGAGAGAGAGAGAGAGAGAGAGAGAGAGAGAGAGAGAGAGAGAGAGAGAGAGAGAGATGGATTCCCATGCATTGTGTGTGTGTGATTTCACTAAAAAAAATGTGTGTGTGTAAGAGAGAGAGAGAGAGAGAGAGAGAGAGAGAGAGAGAGATGCAAATGGATTCCTATGGATCATGATGTAGTGGACACAATAAAGATTTGATTTGATTCCTAGGCTTTGTTTGATTTGAAGTTATTTTGTAGATATTCTCTTTTCTATTACTAAGTTAATGATTTAAAAGAAATACTAATGATTTACTTACTGCAATTGTTAGGATGCATTAATATTGACCATTTAGGGACGTGCCAAGCACCGCTACTACAATATCTATGAGAAGTGAATTCACGACCACAATGGGGCATGCCTTACAATGATTATTATTTTCTTTTATAGATCAAAAAGTTAAAGATCAAGAAGTTATTGAAAAGGTAGATGGATGTAATACTATCTTTCATTGAATGGAAGCATTCATGTACATTGGCTAAAAATGATTTGATTGAATATGCCAAGAAATTTTTTATACCACATTGGATATCTATATTTTGTTCTGTAAATTACCGTATTAATTCTTTCATAATGTATTACTTTAGGTTAATTGTTATATTTAGTTAGCCAGGACAACTTTGAATTACTACATGAATCAGTGAGATGAAGAACAATAGGTTGTGCATGGATGAGAGTAGCTAGGTTGTCTATGGGATCTTGTCGATGAGGTGTAGATGTAAGTCTTGATAACAACTGATGGGGCATGGATTCCTTTAGAATGAATTCCTTTATTAGGTAGTAGGTTGTCTTTGGTATCTTGTGGATGAGGTATAGATGTACGTGTTGTGTTTGGGGTTTTGAATCAACGGGTATATGGTCTTTGAAAATGTACTACTTTTAGAGATTATGTAGGTTCAGTTAGATATGAGTCTTTATTTACTTAATAAATTCCAATGGTGCCAGAATACACCACCTCATGCATGGATGAGACAAATTAATATATATTATGTTGTGTATATGAAATATGTATGTAGCTATTTGGAAGTTATATTTACTTCTTGGACATTACATCACATTTGAAAACAATCATACATAATTGCATGTGATCACTTGTATTTATTATTTACATAGAATGGGAGTTGGCAACTTGAACCCCCAAGTAATACATGCTTTGATGGAATACTCCAAGTAACATTTTGGGAAGGTTCTACTCAGGTATTGCTTATATTTAGAGCTAGATTGATTTTTTAATTCAATGAATAACTTTGACTCATTAGAGGGGATATTATAATTGAATATGTATTAAAAAACTTTGCTTTTATAATTTTTGTCAATTATATAACATTTTTTAAAGATCTTCTTCAAATGTACCAAAAATTTGGATGTAATAAACACAATGCATCATTTTTAAATTAAAAATATGTGGAAATCAAGCATGCAAAGATCCCGTAAGAAGATAGGATAGGACAAGGGTAGGAAAAAAATGTTCAATTTTATTTATTAGAAGAAGTGGAAAGCTTTAAATGAAGGTTCAAAGTTAACATATCCATCAAGACTCGATGAATGATATCCATATCATATCCTAATGTTTGGCATCCAAAAGTAAAAGTATTCGAGCATCTAAAAGAAGCAACACCTATAGATCAATTGTACCATAAGCATAGAACATGTCCATGCATATCCATGATATTGAATTGAGGTACAATAAGGGGCATACATATGTATAATATCGATGATTCTTGTATAAGGTAACAATTATCGATAATGACAAATTGTTCTTATTGGTTTTAGTGTAAACACTAAAACAATAACTAGAGAAGGACATAATACATAAGAAATACATATGATTGAATTTATGTAATAGTTCAATCTTGGGGTATAATATGCATATGCATGCAAAAGTGAAAGGGATGCGTATGGGACATATATAAACCATGAATAGAGTTTGTAGACCAACCTTATAGAGTATAATATGTATACTTTTTGTGAGTACCCATTGTGAGGCCATAGGTCATTGCACTGTATTTTTGCTTCCATGATCTGTTTTCACAATTTCATCAACATATTGAGAGTGAGCACTTTGGAAAGGCAAATATGTTTGAGAAGACGATTGATTTTGGGAAAAGTTTGTAAGAGAGAGTTGTAGATTTTACACCAAGCTACAACTTTGATACTTTGTGATTTACATGGTTCAATCATTCAGATGGGCAAATAATGGCCCAAAGATGTAAAAAAGGCACTCTAAAGTGTTTTCTTGGCTTGGATTTGTGTGCCCAATTCTAAATGCAAACTTGAAGCCTTAGATGGCGAGTTTGGGCAAAAAGAGATGATGATAAAAGTTGTAGGGAATCAAAAGACTGTTAAAAGTTATACTGTGAATTATTTTCATATCTTGCACCATTTGTAAGATATGGGCCTCCAAATAGGGCTGTTTTTTCCCAGTGTAAAGAAAAAAGAAAAAAGAAAACTTGCTAGATCAAATCAATTGCACCTGCATGTAGGCATGGGGACCAGTATTTGGGGCATGGAAAGACATTCCCCTTAAAAAAAATTGAAAAAAATGGCCAGATGGCCCCAGGTTGACTTTCAACATTTCTGTGATACATGTGGGATTAAGAGGGAGCTCACATCCCCTCGTACTCTAGAGCAAAATCCAGTTGCAAAAAAGATGAATCGTACCATTCAAGAAAGGTTGCAATGCATGCTTTCCAATGCAAGTCTTTCTGGTGGTTTTTGCACTAAGGCAATGAAGACTGCAGTGCATGTAATCAATAGATCACCTAGTAAGATTTTGGATGGTGGTATTCCTGAAGAGGAATGGAGTGGCAAGAAGCCCTCTTACTCTCATTTGTGTATATTTGGGTGTGAGGCATATGCACATGTGCCAAAAGAGCTTCAAAAGAAGCTAGATCCTAAGTCTAGGAAATGCATCTTTCTGGGTTATGGTGAAAGTGGAGAGATGGGCTATCGTCTCTGGGATCCAGAAGCAAAGAAGATCATACGCAGCCATGATCTAGTCTTCAATGAGAAGAAGATGCATAAGGCACCCATGAGGGATGTTGAAATGAGGAGAATCACTTTCCAAGATGTGAATCCACCTACATATGTTGATAGGCAGTAAGCTGTCCATGCACCAAATGTGCAAGAAATGGTACCACCAAATACTCCCATAGGTATACAATCAAGGGTAGATGATGGATCATCTATTGGTGCAAATGATGAGCCAAATGTGGCTGATATGCAGGTGGGACAGCAAGCTGAAATGCCCTTGAGAAGATCATCTAGAGTGTCTAGACCGCCTGATAGGTTTGTTCCAGGGGTAGACTATGTGATGCTTACTGATTGTGGGGAGCCTTCTTGCTACAGAGAGGCTATGATGCGCAAGGATCAACGCAAGTGGGAGTATGATATGCAATCAGAGATGAGTTCACTTATGAAGAATAAGACTTGGGACTTGGTTTCTTTGCCACATGGAAAGAAAGCATTGCCATGTAAATGGGTCTACAAGATGAAGGTCACAGGTGATGATATGCCTAGGTACAAGACCCGTTTGGTCGCTAAAGGATTCAAGCAAGAGAAGGGTGTGGACTTTGATGAGATATTCTCTCCGGTTGTGAAGATGACCATACTTAGATGCATGCTTGGACTAGTGGTAGTAGAGGATATGGAACTTCTGCAGATGGATGTCAAGACAGCTTTCTTGCATGGGGATTTGCATTAGGAAATTTACATGGTGCAGCCGGAAGGCTTTGAAGAAAAGGGCAAAGAGCATTTAGTTTGCAAGCTGAAGAAGAGTCTCTATGGTCTTAAGCAAGCGCCTAGAGAATGGTATCACAAGTTTGATTCTTTCATTTGGTCTTAGGGTTTTAGAAGAGTGAAATTTATCATTGCCTGTACACTAAAAGGGCTAAGGATAATAGCCTGATAATCCTGGCACTATATGTGGATGATATGCTATTGGCTAGCAAGAATACTTATGAGCTAGATGCATTAAAGGCCAAGTTTCATGAGGCCTTTGATATGAAGGATTTGGGACTTGCAGGTCATATTCTTGGTATGAGCATCACGCGTGATCGGAGTAGGAAACTCCTTTGGCTTTCATAGAAGGAGTATCTTACAAAAGTATTGCAGTGTTTCAATATGGAGGGGGGGAAGGTAGTGAGTACTCCATTGCCTCCATATGTGAAATTGAGTCATACAGATAGTCCCAAATCAGATGAGGAGAGGGCCATGATGGCCAAGGTTCCTTATACATGAGCAGTTGGGATTCTTATGTATGCTATGATAGCTACTAGACCAGACATTGCATTTGCAGTGGGAGTTGTTAGCAGGTATATGGCTAATCCAGGAAAGAGACATTGGGAGGCAGTTAAGTGCATCATGAGGTACATGAAGGGTACCAAGGAGATGTGCATCTGCTTTGGTAAAGGAGACATGCATGTACTTGGGTACATAGATTCATACTATGCAGGGCATGTGGATAGTAGGAGATCCACTTCTGGTTATGTGTTCACCTTGATGTAGGGACTGATTCCCACTGATGTAGGAGCTAATTGCCACTTATCTAGGGAAGGTATTACCTTCTCCCCCTTTCTGTAAGAGAGAGTCCTCTCTCTCACAATCATAATAGTGAACTACCATCTTTCTTTCATTGTGCTCTCACACATCTTGCAAGATGCATCTATTCTATCCTACGGGATTCTACACTTGGTATCAGAGCATTAGGTTCTAGATCTAGCCTAGCATAGCATTAGATGCTTTCTCTAGCATAAACTACTAGTTTTCTCAAAGCTTCTTCATCTTCTCCATTTTCCTCCTTCTTCCCCAAATTTTGTGAGAGCATGTTCTCTACCTACAAGCGACCATTGCTGAAACCCTTTGAGCTACAGACTCCTAGTGTATGGGTGACCTTCCAACTGCAAGCAATTAGAGAGTTCTCCGTTGTACGTGCAACACCAACATAAAGACTACTCGATGATCTATCGTGTAATGTTGCCTCTGTGCTTGTCCTTTTGCAAATTCCTCTGAGCCCAAGCTGCATGACACTCACACAAGTTGCAGTTTGTGGAGCCATTTGTCCAACCGAAGTCAGAGATAGCATAAGGCAAGTTCAAACTTCACTTGCCATGGAACGGTCCAAAGGCTATCAAAGCAGCTCCCTTGTTGGTGGCTAACCAAGCCAAGAAGCGGGAAAATTCTCCACAAAGGGAACCGGGGTGAACGCATTCTGGAAGCATCAATCCAGATCTCACTAGGTAGATTACTCAACTTGGTTCCTAGATTCCACCAAAAGTTGTTGCACTCCCTCCACACAAATTTGGAGCTAGAAGAGGTGGATTTGTGCCAAGAAGACTCCTCTCTTGTACCAGCGGTCCCTCTAATGGAATTGAGAATTCGGGTGATATCAGCAAAAGCACAAGGTCAGACTTCCACACAGGTTCTGGTAGATGGAGGTTCGGGGGTCAATATAGTCACCTTGAAGACTTGCCAAGAAATGGGATGGGCACCATTCTTAGTCTACATGGCTGATCAACGTCGAGTTCAACCACTTAGAATCTTGCGAATAGTGGTCTTGGAGGTGCGGGCATCTCATTCGTGGTTTCATTCGTGGTGCTCAATATGGAAGCCTCGACACCGGAGTATAGTGTAATCTTGGGCAGCCCTGGTTGTGGCAAGCAAAGGTCAATCAGAACTGGGAGCCGAATGTCTGTGTGGAGAGGCAAAAAGAAAATTCAGGTCACAATGGGAGTGGTAGCACCTTTGGCTGATGCGGTACAACCTATGTTGGCCGAGATGGTGAACATGGCTGAAGGACTAGAGGATGAGGAGGAGGAAGCCTTTCTCTAAGAAAATTCGTAGTTGGTTCCAATATTCACCATCGATGTGGAAGGCATTACGGAGAGATACCTACATCATAATCTTCTGGCGACTGCAATCAGCACAGTTCTAGAGGAGGTGATCGAACCTCAGCAAGCAGTAGCGAATCTGGATCTATGGGATCTCCTACAGTAAGAGAGAGAGTTCAAGAAATGCATGAGCTGACGAGTCACATGGGTACAAGAAGATGCTCTAGATATGATATATCTAGGGGATGATGGTGAATCTAAGCCAGTCAAAATTAGCACGTTGTTGACGGTAGATTTCCGCAGCAAACTAATAGCCCTACTGAGGGATTTCTCTGATGTGTTCAAATGGGATTATGCTAACATGAAAGGATTGGATCCAAAATTTTACCAACATCGGGTTAACCTCAAGCCGGATGCCGACAAAGATGCAGTGCTATCGCATGAATCTGCATGTGGCCAAGCAAGTGCGAGAGGAGCTGGAGTGCTTGCTGCGGGTGGGATTCATTGCACTGATGGAGAACCTAGAATGGATTTCTCCTATTGTCATCCTTCTGAAGAAGAATAAGAAATTACGGATTTGTGTAGATTACTGCAAGCTAAATGCGGCCACCATGGTACCAGATCCCTTTCCTCTACTGTACATGGATTCTATGCTGGATGAAGTGGCAAGGCATGAGGTATACTTGTTCTTGGATGGGTATAGTGGTTACAATCAAATCAGGATGGCTCCAGAAGACCAACCCAAGACAGCGTTCATCACATCATGGGGAGTCTATGTCTGTACAGTCATGTGGTTTGGATTACGGAATGCTCCCTCTACTTTTTAGCAAGCAATGCAGGATATTTTTAGCTCGTACTTGACAAACATCATGCGGATCTTACTTGATTATCTCAATGTGTTCGGAACATTCACCGAGCACCTGGAGCATTTGTGGAAGAGTTTCCAATGATGTAGGGAAGTATCCTTCAACTTGAACCCTATGAAAGGTGCATTCGCAGTACATAGAGGCCATCTCTTAGGTCACATAATGTCGGCAGAAGGATTGCGGTGGATTTGGACAAAGTGGCAGTGATTCTACAAGCACCTACTCCAACAACGCCTAAAGAATGCTTGCGCTTTTTGGGTCAAATTCGATGGCATGGCAGACATCTACGGTTCTTGACTCATATGGCAATTCCCTTGAATGCACTTGCTCAAGTGGAACCGAAGGCATTTTTGTGGACCACGGAGTGTGACCAAGCTTACCAATAACTCAAAATCCAGCTTTCCAGAGCACCGATGCTGATCTCTCCAGATTGGGAAAAGAATTTTCATGTATTTTTTGATGCTTCAGATAAAGCTATTAGTAGTGTCCTAATGCAAGAAGATGTGGACAAATGGTATCGTCCAGTCTACTACGCAAGCTGACGGCTCTCAACTACCGAAAAGAATTACTCTATCATGAAAAGAGAAGGACTGAGCATGATTTATTCAGTCAAAAAATTTTGGCGTTATTTGTTGGGCCGATCATTTGTATTCCATGTTGATCATTCTGCATTGTTGTATTTGGTAAAATAGCAAAGTCTTATGGGTCGATTGGCACAATGGATGTTACTGTAGGAATATGACTTTGATGTTATTCATCGGCCGGGCTCACAGCATACGGTAGCAGATTACTTATCTCGATTGGAGTCTGGGGAGCTACTAATGTGAGTGGAAGATGAGTTCCCTGATATGGAGCTAGTGGCTATTTTTCGAGCAGATCCAATCAAGGTGGAGTCCGAAGTAGTTCCGGAAGGTCCATGGTCATGGTATGATGAGATGCTCCATTCCTAACTACTGGCTTAATGCCCAAGTACATGAATAGGGACCAAAGGAAACGATTGGCACTGTGGAGCTGATCTTTTGAAGTAGTCTTAGGATAGCTATACCGACGGCATCTAACGGAGGCCCAGTTGCGGTGTGTTCAGCCTCATGAACAGGAGGCAGTGCTGATGGAAGCCCATTACGGGGTTTTATGTGGTCATTTTACAGGGGAAATAACCACAAATAAAATTCTACAAGCAAGCTTATGGTGGCCAACCATGCATAAGGATGCTAGGTGGATTGCAAAGAGTTATGACCTCTACCAGTGGTTGGGCCAACCCACAGTTTGTGATCGAATGCAACTTAACCCCATTTTACCCCACCACTAGAGCCATTTCAAAAGTGGGGTCTGGACTTCATGGTTCCATTCAAGCCAACAGTTGCCCACACACGGAACTGTTACATGTTGGTAGCAATTGACTACTGTACCAAATGGGTGGAAGCCTAGGATTTGTAGGATAATAACGCAAATTCAGTTGCAAGCGATATGTTCATCCGGTTTGGCTGCCCAATTGAAATCGTCAGCGATGACAGGGGGACCCACATTGTCAAGAAGGTCATTAAGCAGATGAATTCCTTCTATATGGTGATTCACAAGAAGTCTTCCCCCTATTATTCGCAAGCTAACGGATTGGATGAATCTACAAATCATACTTTCAAGTGGATTATTTCATTGTTAGTGAATGAGCACCGCACAGATTGGGATGATAAGTTGCTGGCAGCACTATGGGCTTACTGCACATCGTTCAAGGTGGCAATTGGGTTGACTTCTTTTGAAATTGGCATTTGGGCTAGAAGCAATTACACCAATTGAGCATATCGTTCCGAGTTTGCAGATTACAATGGAGGATAGGCTTCTTCTACAGGAGTCTATGGTATTACGGTTGGATGTTCTAGATCAGTTGGATGATATGCGGCTTGAGAGCCACTATCTGACTCTGGACGTTCAAGTAAGGCGGAAGCGGAGAGTGCATTTGGCTTCAAAGAAAAAATCATTCGAGCATGGGCAATTGATGCTTCTGTTCAACACTCGCCTTGAGCGGATGCTAGGGAAGCTAAAATTGCGATGGTCTGGTCCATTTCGGATTTTTCATGATTGCGGGTCTACATCGTTCTATCTTGCGGATTTGCAAGGGCACATACTTCCATATCCAATTAATGGTTTTCGACTGCGTCCATATCGTCATGATGGTAGTATTCAGTGCCCATTTCTGATATCTAATGAGGCACAAATTTCCTGGGTTGAGGTGGAGGCAGCAGATCAATCCCATGAGGACATGTGGCAGAAGGGTCCGAGGGATGATGACAACAATCTTTTGCAAGGTCCTATCCCATCCGCCATGCAACTACCTGTCATCAAGGCAGGGTATTGGCAACCTGGAATGCAATTCTTGGGCATTTGTTTGCATGTACCAATTGCTTGCTTGCTATTCCTCATCACACTTGCAGTTCTCTTCAGCTCCTTTGACTTCTAGCTTTTCTTTGCATTCAGCGCTCTTTGCTTCCTTCTACTTCGCATCGCTATGGTGATGGCACATGTGTAGTTTCACCCCTTCATCCCACTGGTCTATATTGATTCGCAATCTATTGATGCTCATCTTCAATGTCTTTGCCTTCGTTGCTTCAACAACATTAATTGGCTAAGGGTGAATGTTCATCCAGTAGTGTTGGTGCTTTGCCAGTAGTTGGCTATGGGATCAGCGGTGGAGTTTTTGGGTGAGCATCGAGAGCTAGCCATTCAATTGATCTATTAATGACTATTTTTGTCGATGGATCGAGCATTGTTCGTGCAGCCGACTTGTTCAACAAAGTCAATGTTGGTTGAGTTTGGGACTCCTTCCAGGGGAGGGTACAAGCTCAGCTCATGCAAGGATGTTCAAGTTCAGAACCTGTATCGTTGAATTCTTGAGTCAATCTTTTTGTAGGCAAAGATGATCGTGGTGGCTGAGTAGCGAGCAGTGCCATGGGCATGTGTGCTAAAGGAGCACATATATGCAGAGGCTCAAAGGGTGGCGACGGTGGTTGATAAAAAGCAAGTTGTGAATTCAAAGATCGGCCAAATTTTGGAGATTTTATTTCCTTTACGGCATGAGTCTACGGCACCTCGACGGAATACGGCCTTAATTCTTACTCTTGAGTCCGAAGGACCTTTATAGGAGGAGGCTGAAGGTTCAACTGGTGGAGCACCGAAGAAGCAGCAATGTCAAGGGCCTCGTATCACTCAGGGCGTGGTTTCTTCTCTTGCACCCTTGAATCCTTCTCATGCAGGTGGGATGGGGAGTTTGTTATGCAATGGGGTGGCATCAACTCAAATCAATATTATGCCTCCACCTTCCCCACCAGTCATGGCAAAAAGTGTGAAGGTGTTGGTAGCTCTTGTAACCACTGAGATGGGTGTTTTCGGAGGCAGTCCACTAGTGGGGGGATCACTCACTCAAATATGGTTGGAGCAATTTCAGCACACGGCAACGACCATTGCAGCAACCTCTACTACAGTGGTGGTGGTGGCGTCTGAAGCAGTGTGGGTGTCTACAGCAGAGGAACTGGCGGTGATTTCTGAGCCTGGGGTGGGCCTTTCAATGCCCTCAGTCAGAGTGTCCTCCTTTTGATTGCAGCCAATGAATGTGCAGCTGTAGTTCTATGCGCAATTACTTGCTCACCTTGCAACGCAGTGTTTTGCGGGGAGCCATCCATCAAGAGTGACCAGTTTGGAATCTAAGGTGCAGAATGAGAATGAATTTTTGTGGAGTCAGCAGGCACGAATGTAGCAATTGGAAGACAGGGTTGTGGTTCTGGAGGCACAGGTGTAGGTTGCAAAAGCACACTTGGAAGCCACTCAACAGTTACATTCGGAGTATGTTTTTGACATTCCGGAGGAATTTTTATGCCAACATACTACCGATGACTGGCTGAGTATTTGTGGGCTTTTTCAGGTAATGTCAGAGTTAATATGGAGCAGATGGGCTCGCTCCTTGTTGCTCTCCAAGGGGGATGTTCATGCGGAATGGGATAGACAATTTGTACACTAGCGTGAAGCTGTGGTTCCGCAAACATGTCGAGAGATGGGGATGCGGGTGCTAGTCCGCAAAGTGTTTCGTAGGTGCAAACAGTGTCTGAGCCGATGGGTTCCAGTAATTCCGCAGGTGGGAGATGTGGTACGAATAAGCAGAAAGGAGTGGTAGCAGAGTCACTACCTATTGGGGAGGATTGGAATGCAAAGTATGAAGAGTTGGCTAAAGGCATTGTGGAAGCTGTTGTTCGCTCTAGCAAAAAAGTTGAGGTGCTGAAGCGACAAAGGCATTCTCTGTGTTTTTTATTAGAACTATATGCCCATTCTTTCAGTTTGTCATTACCTCCTCGCCCTCCTTGGTGGCATGAAGCGAATCATTTTTTGGAAAGGTCCTATAATAAGCACACCTCTTTTCCTGGATTACCTAATCCTCCTTTGTATGATCCTATGGTAATTCAGCGACTAGCTACACAAGAGGAGGGCTGGCAATAGCAATTGCCACAGGGGGCATGGATTGAGAAGGTGGTGCCTACTAAACAATGGCCTAAGCATCAATCAGTGGATTGGTCAAAGTTGCATCCTTTGCAGTGGCTGATGAATATGGAGCAGGATCAAAGGTTGAAGCTTTGGTTGTGGAGGAGGCAGTTGGAAACTACTCGTGCAAGTTTGACTGGAACGAAACCTGCAAAGCAGTTGCAGAAGGAGGCAGTGATGTGGGAACGAGCAAGGTGGGGGTAACTTATGCACCTATTCAGTGCATTTCCAGTTCGGATGAAGAGTAGAGATCCGACGATGGATTTTGGGTGGCCTTACAGGATAAACAGCACCCGGAATGTAGTGTGCTATTGCACATGACAACATAGGACGTTCAAAGATAGGCATTAATAAGTAATGATAGTTTGATGTTTTTTTTCAATTCTAGATAGATTCGGAAAAGAGATGCTTCTGTTCATGTGTACTGAGTGAAGGATTGAGATAAACTTACTACACTTAGTTCTCTACCGAGGCTATGCCCAAAATTATTGTTGCACTGATGCACATATACTATTTGTATCTATCGTAGGGGATGGGTATCTGTTGTGGATTTGCACAGTCCACCGTGAGTGCCATGTGTTATTGCATAATCATGCGGGTTAGCAGGAGTGACTATGAGGGGTGTGCGAGGGTAAGTTAACTTAAGAAAACAATGAGACAAAACAATAACAAACTAATAGATGCATAAAATGCATTCAGAAAATGCACACACATCAAACACTGTAAATGCTTCCATGAGACCACCACAAGATCATGCGTTCCCTCATCTATACTATGCTAATTTGGAAATTAATAGACATAATGAAAAGGTATGCAATAAGGAAAGGTAAAGAATACAACATTAAAGCAATCGACAACTTCATCCTCAACACTTATCATTCCTCTAAAATATTGGAAGACCCTAAAGCAACAGACATACTAAGAACAATAATACAAATAAAAGAAGGAATGTTGGTTGAGTTGTCCTCAAGAGACATTAACCAATAAGATGGTCTAGTAAATGGTGTAGATCAATTTTTTATGACAACAACAATGATATTGTATGGATAGAATTTTAAAATATGAAAATAGGACACGAAACAAGACACAAAAACAAAGATGCATGTATAACAAAGATTAAAGATAATTAGACACCAATACTTTGAATTACAAAGGAAGTACAAATTGGTCCATCAAGAACAAGTATTCTAATTCAATTACAATTTCCAATCCAACTAGTTGTAGCTAAAACAATTCATAAAGCTTTCCACCAAGGGGGATTCACAAACATGGACTTGCATATACAACACTATCACATGGAAAAAAATGTGATACCTTAATACTTGCTCATTAGGGGAATTTTGGACCCAAAAAGGGCCTCATAAGGAGTGGATTAGCAAAATGGATTAAGAACTAATAAGGTCTATAAAGGGTCCCATCACCCCCATATGAGTCCAAAAAAGTACACCTCCCTAGGCTTTGGTGGTCCCAAGAAGTGCACCTCCCTCTCCCACTTAGAGGATCCCCACCATGTGCAAGAAGTCCACCCTCTTTATACCCCAAGGTGGTCCTTCCTCCTAAAAAGTATCTCGCAGGTACTACTCCCTCCAAAAATTTAAAATTTTTCAAAAGTGCCAAAAATGACCTGAAACCCTTCCAAACCTTCCCCCAAACCATGCATATGCACCCAAATCCCTTTCTAATACTTGAATCCTTCTTCTACTCACCACAGTCCTCAATCCTTCTTCTTCTCACCTAATCACTTTCTAACCCCTGAATCCTTTTTCTTCTCACCATAATTATTTTTCATCGCTTTTCTAACCCTCTCATGGCTCCATTGCAAGATTCTCCTACAATGTGGTGCTTGGTAGTTGATAGTGTAACAACAAAGCTATTTTGTAATCTAATTTATTTAATTACTTTCACTCAGTAACTCAAATCTATTTTCTCACATCTCTCATTGTTCCATTTCAATGTTACCAACAAGAAGTAGAAGTGTTCCCTGAGTTACAAGCACATGTGACAAAATGTGTTCTTGGCAGGTTGCGGTGGAGCAAGCAATCAATCAAAGGGTGCAAGCCACATGGTGCATGAGGGCTACGTCTAGGAATTATGAACTACCTTCTCCCTATAGCTTATTGGATAAACATTATTCAAATCTTTTGAAATATGTGGAAGTAATCTCGATTGGATTTCAAGAAACTTGAGCATGGATGGATATAACATTGAGGCAATCAAAGATAGAGGGAAGAATCTTCTTCAACATGATGGAAGTGGTCATTTTTTAGCATTTACCACTATACCCATCAACATTTATCTATCTTGTATGTGTTCTTTTCCTTTAGAGGACACCTATTATATTATATTGTGTCCTTTTGTAGACATTATATTTCGGCTCCCCAATGGAGGTTGCTTGTACTTGCCCTTTCTATGGTAATTGATATTATTTCATTCTAAAATAAATAAATGTTATCATTCTCATGAAAAAAGTAAAATCATAATCTATGTTGTTTTATTATTGTTGTCTTATTCTTGCTGCTTGTTGAAGTTTACCCAAAACTCAATTTCAAAAAGGCCTCTTGGCCTCAATGTGCATGTGGGTGTGCAATTGGATCAAACAATGTAAGTTTGGCCCAAATGTATGCTTGGCCAAGAGAACTTTGTTGTGTCTTATGACATTACTTCTTTCCCCTAATCAACCCCTTCTTGGTGATTAGCAAGTTTCTCTATAATGAACACCAATACACCCCATTAGCCACACATCTATACAAAAAAATCAGTCGAGCCAAAAAGAACAAGTATTGTGTAAACAAAGAAAGGCAACCACTTGAACTAGGCTTCAACAAGATTCAGCTCCAAACAAAGAAGTGCTTGGCTGCTTGGTTATTGCAGCAACATGATCAAATACCTCTGATACATGTAAGGGATACAAAGTCCCACACTTGGCACCCCTGGCCAAAAGCATAGAGCCCTTCTGAATTTTCCAACTTTGAAAGCCAAAAGTGGTGTGAAAACCAGCATCATCTAGCTGACCCACTGAAATAAGACTCTTGGTCAACTTAGGCACATGTCTCACATGTTTCAAAATAAATGCAGATCCATTTGCAAAAGAAAACTTTATGTCACCTACTCCCACTATGTCACATGCATAGTCATTTCCAAGATGCACACAACCTGTCTTTCCACTGTCATAAGTGGAGAACCATTCCCTATGGGGAGTAACATGGAATGAAGCACCAGAATCCAAAATCCAATCATGGTAATATGCATGATCTGAAGTGGTAAGCAACTCTGCATATAAAGTAGACATGAAGAGAACGTCATTGTCACTATCATGTGTGACTACATTGATCTCCTCGATCTTCACTTTTCCTTTGTCCTACCCATGACTCTCTTCCTTTTGATTTGCACCCCAATTTGCATTCTTTTTCTTATCCTTTTGCTCTCTTTTCAGCTTGTAGCAATCCTTTTTCATATGGCCCTTCTTGCCACAGTGGTAACACTCAATGTTCCATGCCCTGGATTTGCTACAAGACTTCCCTCTTTATTGGGACTTCCCCCTGAACTGTGATCTGCCCCTTTGCACATTTAAGGCTACATCCTACTTGTTGCCGTCCATAGACTTTTTTCTAATCTCCTCGACCAATAAGCTACCCACAACATCATCAAATTTCAGTACTCCACCAGGTGCGGAGTTATTGACAGCTATACGAAAGGTATCCCATGAGGATGGCAATGAACATAAGAGAAATATTGCCTTAGTCTCCTCATCAAAATTCATCCTCTGAGCCTGAAGCTGGCTGAAAATAATATTGAATTCATTCAAGTGAGAAACAATGGAGATCCCTTCCTTCATCTGCAGCTCAAACAACCTCTTCATGAGGTAAACTTTATTAGAGGCAGTTTCCTTCTCATAAGTGGCACACAGTTTCTTCCACAAATCTTCCATAGTCTGCTCATTTACTACTGTGAAATAAACTGACTCTGCAAGATGAAGTCTAATAGCAGACTTTGCTAATGCATTCAACTCATTCCAATCATCCTTAGACATATTTGCAGGCTTAGCTTCAATCCCTGCCAAGGGTTTAATCTACTTCTTTTGAATAAGCACACCCCTTATCTGTTCTTTCCACAAAGAAAAGTTTGTCCCATCAAACTTTTTAATGTTGAAAAACTCCTTTTCAGACATGGAAGAGGATGCCATGATGCAAATAAAGCAAAATCCCAAATGCTAGTGCCTGTAAGAGAGAATCACACCAAATACCAGGTGCATCCAAATGTGTATGTCACAATAGACTGAAATATCACCAAAACGTAAAGCTCAAAGCATCAAAAGATGCAGCTGACTCATGTGCATGTACTATGCATCCATATGAGCAAATCTGGCCCAAAAGAAAATGCCAACTACAATGGCAATCCAAAATGCCAATAGATGCCAAATGGCTCAAGCATAAACACCATCCATGGGCATATGCATTAATAATATCTCATCCAAGAGAGCATAACACTATCAATGCATCACCTGCAATGTGTCAAAGTTGTCCCTCAGCATAATATAGCATCCATGTGCAAAGCGTCCATAAAAATAGCATCCCACAAGGCAATCTGGGCCTATTAGCACATCCAATAAGGATCGCAATGCATCCAAATGGCCTATAAATCATCCACTACAACCCAATGGACACCACAAATGAGCGCACATGGCTCAAACTACAACTAGAGTGATCTGCATAAGGTATGCTCAAGAAATCATGGTCCCATGAAAAAGACTGCCACTGAAAATAGAACCTGAGATGCCTCAAAACATGGGTGCCATTGCATAATCGAACTCAACAAGAAAATCTGCAAATATCTCTCTTCCATCGTAACTCCAAAATCCCAACCGATGAGAGAAATGGGAGTCAACACTTATCCACTACCATGTGGCATAAATCTAAGGTTTCAAAACCTTAGAGTGAAAAATGCATAACAGAGAGACAAAATCGAATACACAGAGATCTATAACTCTAAAAATACTCCACTGAATCGCACTGACACCTAGGGGTTTTTGGGCGTTTGGAACGCAATGGGACAGACGGTTTTAGAAACCGTGGTCTCAATCACTGGGTCCAACACATGGGCTGAAAAACGTTTTTGGAAATAGAGCTGTTTGTAAACTCCACCAGAGTGCGAATGATGAGCAACATAGAAGTTTTAGGACTTCCTGAGTCCACTGGAACTGATAGATCTGCAAATGGTTGCTCCAAACTAAAGCTTCCCACAGAGCTTCTCCTTCCTCCCACAAAGCTGCTAAGCTTTTAGGCATTCACACATGCTCAGCTAGATCACCCGGGCTCTGATACCAGTTGAGAGTGCTCTCAATGGAAGCAAGAACAAAAGAGGGAGAGAGAGAAACAGAGAGCCACACAAGTTTTAGTGGGTGTAGAACAACCTATTCATTCATTTTTATATGCATTTGGGTATTGTACATAACCGGGGTAAAGGCACAGTGACCTTTAACCCCCACAGTTGGAGACGAGGATGCACTCAACACCCAGTGTCCATCCAATGAGACCCACACCCGTTGCCCTGACCGTAGTCATGGTGATCAAAGTGAATGAGAAGGCATCCCTTGATGCCGATCAACTCCTCCCAGAGAGCCTTGTGACATGACGTCTCCATGCTCGGGATCACTACTTTGTCGTCACATAACCACATCGTTGGTGTCAAAGGGTCATGAGGGATTTGAGAGCATGTGTGCATGCATGCCTATTGGAAAGATAGCAATTGTAGAATGCACTGCCACCAAGACCACCAGATGAGGTTCTTCACTAGGATTTTCGCACTCGCTCGACTGTAAGCAGGGTACTGGGGATCGGTTTGCATTTGCCGCTGGAGTTCATATTGAAAACCATAGATGTGATGCTGCACCACTGCAATCTCCTCTTGAAGCTTCATCGGAGTACATGCTACTACATGCAAACCTCCATGTGAAGTGCCTCTACAGTGACAACAAGGAGCGAATGACATGAGCTTGCCAAAACATGTGCCGGACACAAGTTAATCGCCAGATCGCAAATCCCTTTCATGATGGTAAGAATGTGCATCATGATCACCAATGTGTAGTGTCATAACTTAGCGTAGATGCTACAAAAAATAGAGATAAAACAATACGTGCAACATCTATAGATAGAATACAGAGAACACAAATAGAAGACACAACACTGTAGAACTCTGTATTTCAGAGCAAGAGCTCTCTTAACAAGTGCGCTCAAGAATAGAGTTGGAATGCTAGTAATAGCATGCATACAAGAACCGATTATGGGTTAGAGACCATTGAAGACTCAACCACTTGGAGGACTGAACCACCAATTGTTGTGGCTAACCTACCCTTGCACACCCCTCATAGTCACACTACTGCTAACCCACATGGTTATGCAATAACAAGTTTTAGTTTTTTTTCATGTCAAATGTGATATAATAATTGGGAAAAAGATTTTCTTCTATATGATGAGTGTTGGCAATTTCTTTATGCTCATTCATGTTATTTTCTTCCATAGTTATTTAAGTCTTCAACCACATTGAATTTTATAAATCTTATGTTCCTAGGCATTGATTTTTTGAAATTGTCCCTTTATTGTACTTACATTTAGAGGAAAATGTGGGAGGGCAAATATTGTCCATGTTTTATCGTTTATATGCTTGACTATGATAGTGTCACATGTTATATTTGTTGATCCACTATGTAGTTTTTATGATTGGTGCTTTCATTTAACAATGGATGCTCTATTTTCTTCTTTATTTGTGTTTATAAGTTAGAATTCTCTTGTTGTTCTATGCAATGTAAGGATAATGTGCTAACTGTGCACTCATTAGTGGTTGTGCATCTAGAAATGCATTTACCATTTCCCTTAATCTCTCTTGCATACGTGGGTTATTTTGCATGCATGTTCCCATTTTTTCTTGAAGGCTTTTTGTTATTGAGTTATACAATTTTGTGATGTATGACGTATAGTAAGTTGTTTGTGATTGTATCAAGAATTTGTATGCTGACATATCTATTTTAATCAAGTCTATCCATTCTCCAAATGTCAAATTCGTTTCAAGATCAATAGAGTTAAAATATATTTCATTGTAATTATTTTTCTTACTATCCTCTATTGGTGTTGGTCTCACATAGTAGAGGTTTGGGATAGTGAAATCTATAAAATTTATTCATTCTTTTGTGCAATTTGATGTGTGATTCAGAGTGAAAACGTTATTCTATTTCTTTCAAAGCTTTTAGATCTATTTTAACAAATGGAAAAACTTATAATAGACATGCTATTGCAAATGTGAAAGCATGAGAAGGAGGTGGAATATGGTGTTTCTTATTTTCATTCTAAGAGGTGTGGGTTGAATTAAGTATGTAGAAGGTTTCAGTTGAAAGGGATAGCATGACATAATTGGATAAAAGCAGAACAATCATAAATGAAGTTATAGATTACAACCCCATGAAATGAAGATCATAAAGGCACTAACAAGACCTAAAGCTCAAAGCTATTTATGGATTACAAACCCATGGAGATTTAGCAACACAATTAATAAGAAGTCATCAAAATAAATAATTACTTAAGGGGAAAAAAATTGAATGTTTGACAAAAATAACCCAAAAGCTGTCCAGATTTCTACTCTGACATGATAGTGGTAGTGCTAAAGGTTACTGTATTGAAGGCCTAGGAAATATTCTATTAGTGGTTTAGAAGATAACATTATTGCCACACCACACCAAAGACAATTGTAACTATCTCTCTAACATAGAATTATGCCCACTTGTGGAAAGTACATATCAAGAAGGACTACATTGAACATTTGGTTTTTGGATGAGAGGTATTGTTGTGATTGTGCTCTCACACACCCACGTCGACCATTATTTGTATTTTAATATTTTTCTTTATTTCAACTAGGCATGCATTACTTACCCCATTCACTAACATAGACATATGCTGATGTAGAGTAATATGGCTAGGAATCTCTTCATAGAAAAAATCATCCTTTTCTATTGAACTTTTTGGAAGTAAGTTTTGTTCACCTATTATTTAGCCTAGGTGCAGGACCAAGCACTCCCAAACTATAAGAATGAACAACATGGTCCTTTCATACTAAAAGCATCAACAAATGTATAAACATATAATTTAGAGAATTCACTTATATTTTTCCTTTTCATTTCTAACTATTCAACATATTCATCATGGATTGGACACTCACTCCAAGACTTTAATGCTTCAAGCACAATAGTAAATTAGTTCATAAATCAATCAATAAATGGTAGTAGTAATGGATTTCTAAATCCAAAAATAAGAGGAACTTATGGCAACAAAATATAACCCAATACATGTGAATCAAGATGAAAAAGCAATAATGTTCTAACAAAAAAATATTTCCAAGTTAAAAAATAAGAACGAAGTCAGTTTTTGCCTAATCCTTGGATTGCACATTTCCATTCATTAGAGCTTCAAGTCTAAGTGTAGATGGATTTCTTATGTATCCACAATCTCAAATAATAGTGTCTTTCTAAATCAACAAAAAGAAGTCCCAATGTCAATGTGGATAAAATATCCAAATATGTAGCAAAGCCCAAGCCCTAAACCAATGACTATATCCAAAAAACTATTAAGTGATATGAGAAGTGAAAAGAGTGATCCTAGTCATTTGATGAGAAATATGCTTCATCATCTAAAATCCTATTTCTCCTACAAGTCTATTGACTAGTCTCTTTATCAATGAAGTTCAGCTCCATGTGTCATGCCATTGCCTCGACGTAGGTAGGAAGCATGCTACAAAGCACATGAAAATCTTAGTGCATCTAGCACAATAACATTTATGGTATGCAAAATATAAATCAATATAAACATTGCAAGAAGTCAATTTTTAGCCTCACGAGGTCTCAAGGGATTCCTAAAAGTGAGAATGTCCTCCTCCCCCTCAATATAAAAAACATTTGACCATGCATTCCTTGGTTTTGATGTGGATTTAGCTATTAATGGAAGAACATAATTTTCAATCATCGTGTGGTTGTTGTCAAAGGAAAGGAAATATCTTCTAGAAGCCTTGTATACTCTAAGGAGCAGAGCAACAACAGCTAGGGGCGTCACTCAAGAAAGATGTAACATAGCACATTAGTGCAAGGAGGGGTATTTTTTTAATAGGGGGATTACATGCCATTTATATGCATGAGAAGATTTATAAAATAGGTAATTTATATGTGGAGGTTCACTAATTACATAAGAGAAGGCCAAAATGCAAGATTAGGGGTATTATTAATACATGCTTGCTCCCACGTGCTACATGGAACCCCCGGGTAGTGACACAACCTATCTCCAAGACTATGCCATTGAATTGACACAAATATTTAAAAAATCAACATGTCAATATCTCGGTCTTCTCTATTCAACCATAATAGAGTCAAGAGTATCTAAGACAAATGCTATTTGTGAAGCTGGCAAGATGTGAGGATAATATCCATGGATAGATCAATGTGCAAGTCCCCTGGGGTGCCAACTCCATTTAGTAAGAAAGCTATCAAGATCTTGAGTATGAGATGAACTTAACAATATGCCATGAGTAGAAATTATTCAAATTCATATGGTTGTGTTATACACTAAAACAGCTTCAAATATGTCTTTACATCTTCAAATTTGGGTAACACATGAAAAAGTTACATTAATTTGAAAGGAGATGGGTTTTTATATTTTAGTGTTTTTTTTGTTTTACCCCCCCCTCATCCAAAAGACCCCCCCCTTGGGCCTCACATATTATGAAAAATATGCACAAATCTTAAAATCTTGCATATTTTTCAAGGTATATACCTTATATTTTGTGGAAGGGGGGACATGAAATTTTTATATTTTTTCCCTTGCATATTTGAAACTTTTTAAGGAAATACATGCATATTATATATGGACCTTGTCCCCCCATACCCTAGATTTTGGATAAGGGTAGTAACATATTACATATTGAGTTGGTGCCCCAGGGCAAACCACTACTTCAACTCCATAGGTAAGCATGGAGAATTTTTGTTTCTCTTCTTTATTATGAATATAACATATGGTTGCCAGTGCAAAGGTTTAAATAATAGCATTAACTCTCTTACTATATATTTAAAAATAGCAAGAATACAAAAGTTTATGAATGATTAAGTGGAGAGAGAGAGAGAGAGAGAGAGAGAGAGAGAGAGAGAGAGATGGGGGGGAGGGTTACACATGATATAGCTACTTCTACATTATGTTGTATTGAACATAAACATGAATATATACATGTGAACCCCTTAGGGTTAGGGTTAGGGTTTGTCCCTAATGCCCTATATAGATGGTGCACTTTGCACCATCCTTAACTGGCCCTCTTAAATTGCACTGGGTAAGTAGAGGGTGCATGTACAAGACATTTTTGTGGCTTTTGTTTGGTGCACATGATAGCATCCAAAACTAAAAAGAAAACTGAAAAGAATCAGAGTAGTATTGCATGTGTGGGCACAATGACTATGTAGCAGAAGCCTATGCAATGAGTACAACTTATATGATCTTGTACATAACATACATTTTCCCCTCTTAAGTTGTAGGCCATCCTTCACCTTTGGGAATAAAACCCAAAAAATGATAGGCCGAAGGGAAGAGGAAGGAAATATGTATAAAGTCAAGTACACCTGGATCAAAGACTGGTCGATCGAAAGATGACTGCATGAAGAATGGTGTGTATGGTTGTATGTTGAACATGTCAAAGCTGAGCATGTCATGAGTCGCTATGGACTATGCAGCTGCTCTATAGAAGAAGCATCGAGATGTGAAGCTAGTCGATGTAGCTATGAAGAAAAAATCCAGGAGGTTGTGACATATGAGGGTGTAACCAACCCAAAAGAATTGACAACAATGTCGGAGGTATGTTGCAGTAGAATGATAATCTCTGTCAAATGATGCAGGGTTGAAAAAGACCAGCACATAGTCGATGTGGATAGAGTGATCTAGGGGCTGAAAAATTGGGGCTGAGGGTGCAAATGTGGTACACTGTTCTACTGATAAGCGGCCCATAAAACTGGCAAGGTATGGCAACTTGTCAAACCTATATGCTCAACTATCATGAGCTGAAGGTCGTCGTCAGCTGTGTGCATGGCTAAACATCCATTGGCATAGGATGAAGCATTTGTCAATGGCTCATCAAGAAGGAGCTGACAGTAAAAAAAGCCTAGAAGCTCCTAGAAATTCACAAGGTGTCCCTGAGGCATATGCGGTACCAAATGCTAATGTTGGGATATGCTAATTTGTGTCACTCATGGGACCTATGTCCAAGGATATGATAAGCTCTGTATCAAAGGTAAAAGCATGAGGGATCGATGATGAAATGAAATCACCTAGTAAAGAGCTTGATGCATCATGGCATGTATCTCTGCATGTGGTTGGAGATGTGAGTGCCTCATACTGAGGACTTACCTACTGAATAACTGCATGATCATAACTGCTAAACTCCTGTGGCATATATATATCATCTGTGGCAAAAGATGGAGTTGGATCCATGCATGAAAGTGATGGCCGTACATCACTAAAATCAGACTGTGATGATGAAGATGGGACTGCCTCATGCCCTAATGATGAGGGCTCACCAAGAAATGTGCATGATTAGAATGTGATGGCTGATCCATGATAACATGTGGAACATTTGCATCCAACTTGCTCAAGACCAATGAGTCTCGAATTTGCATCATAAGCTAGTACATATCCTATGGCAATGAATAGTGGAAGTAGGTTCTCTTTCATGGATCTCGTCTGGAGTCATGACCGGTCTATCATCAACTATGTGATGTGGATAACTCCATGCTGGAGGTGGTCTGATGTTCTGTGCAAGAGGCTTACCTGTGTAATGTTGAGAGTGTCAACCCATGAGAACATTGTGTGAGAGCTACCATTGTAAGGCTTATGTGAACCAACCATGTGATGGAAGAACATGTGTATGCCAAGGATCAAGCGTGTAGTAAAGTGATGACAACTGTGTGTGGGGAGTAGCCAGGAGGGTGTACAAGGATGATGTTTGTGTGTAGGAACTAATGCAAAAAAATAGTCAATAATGTGTGACTTTACATGGATGGCATGTCTGTGCAACAATCCTGAATCCAAGGAAGATCACTCTGCCAAGTGTCACAAAGTGTGATGAACTACCAATTGTTGAGAATATTGAACTGGAGCTAGATGTGCGAATGTGCATACCAATGATAGAACCACATGGATTGATGTTGTTGGGGACTAATCGGGTGATATGGCAATGGCTTACTTGGCTTGGTGGAATTGAATCTCCTCTATGGCTATGCTAGTCTATAGTTAGACTGCATGTCAAAGTGCAAAATGCAGCAAATTAATTTTATCTGGATTTATTTTATGTGCTGGGTACCCTGCAATGGAATAGGAGGTGGTTTTGACGATGAGTATTTGATGATTTTAACCTTTGGATAATGCAAAATTTGGGGTTAAGGTGCTCAGCACCGCATAGAGCACAACTTAGCGATCATTTTTGCTTTTTGGATGACCTCCAGATTCTACCTGGATCAAAAGTTATGGTTCTCGAACGGATGGCCAAACTTTGATCCCAAGAGGGTAATCAAAATGATGAGGTTGATGAAGGGTGATGTGGCATGAGAGGTCACATGCTAATTACAACTACACCTATGATGAGACAAGTGTACCTAGCTGGCACTGATGACATGGCATAAGCTAATTGGGCATGCTGAACTAGGTTGCTGACATGGCGACACTATTGATAGGCTAGTATGATGATGTGGATAGATGAGAGGATAGGGTTGCCATGTGGCCAAATTTCAACCATTGGTCAAACCCAAGGTGAATTTGGCCTAACCTTGGTCAACCACCTAGCATTCTTTTAGATTCCGAGAGTACTACTCCAAGGCTCCTTTTACTAAACCATGGATTAGTAAATATAAAAATTTAAAAATCTAAGATTATCTATCCACTTTAAGTAGATTAAACAATCATTGAACCTACCAAAACTTTCAGGTTCCTCTTGTATTAGGAAAGAAGTGAATGATCTTCTTCACCACATCTTGGAGGTTTGTTGGCAAGCTCGAAATCTTGACTCCACCATCTTTACTAATGTAAGCCTTGGAGCATGTGTCTAGAATATCTTGTCTCTTCCATTGCTTCTCAAAAACGTGTGCTTGCAAACTGTCTCCAGAAATTCCTAGAGCGTTTTCAATCACACTTTCATTGATGGTAATCTTCTGATCTTGATAGACTAGTTGTCCCTCCTTCACGTTCACCTCCTATACCAACCTGGTGAAGTTTTTGAGAGCATCCAAATTGGGCTTTTGAAGAGCGAGAGAGGAGCTCCCATATGTCACGATTTCAAGATCAGGGAGGAGGGGCTCTCGCACTATGCTGCAGAGTGGGAGGAAAGATTGTGTGAGGAGGAGCTCCTAGACTATGCAGGGTCTGTTATGAGAGGGGATAGAAGTTGCAAGAAGACTGCAAGGGAGATAGAAATGGTTGAAAGGGATAAAAGATGAAACAGTGAAGGAAATGGAATGGTGGAGGCTTGAATTTAGAGTCTCATTGCAAGGGAGAAAGAAATTGCACAAATTTTGAATAATTCAAGATGGCCATACTGACTTGCATGGTAATGAATGATTAGAGGTGGTGGCATCTAAGATTCCCAACCATGTCTGTGGTGGTGGTGGCTAAGACCCACCGAGCTGGTAGTTAATTACTAGCCACCGCAATGGTGCACAATTACGTAGCTTTCAGTCACCACCATCGGGCTTGCATGCATGATTACTATGAGTGTAGTAAATTACCAGTCACTGAGCTTGCATGCTCAAGAGAGTACTAGAGTGCATGGTAATGAGGGATTAGAGGTGATTAGGCTTCATGATTTATCTTTGTGGGAATTACTAGTTGATGGTGGTGGTTGTCATCAGCTACGTCTATCGCAGCTATGATTCTACCATGCCACCCCTCACCCACCACCATGCTTTAGCATGCATGATCGCTATGAGTGTAGTAAAAATTACCAATCACCGAGCTCGCATGCTCAGTAGAGAACTAGAGTGCATGGTAATGAGTGATTAGAGCTTCGTGATTTACCTTTGTGGGAATTACTACCCGGTGGTGGTGGCTCTCATTAGCCATATCTGTTGTGGCTAACATTCCACCAGGCTAGTAGTTAATTACCAGAGCCATCGGAGTGGCATCACATGGTGTCTTCTTCATGATTACCAACCCGTCTAGGAGATTCCACCGCGGTGCCTGTAATTAATATGGATGGAACCTTGAACTCGAGCCACTGTGGTGGCTCGAACTTTATAATATGTATAAGATCCGTGGCATTTGGCATTTTTCTATGTTGCTCCGATCCGCCCATGCTCTGCTACTCTGCTCCACACGCTCTACTACTTTTCTCCACACCCCTCCTCTAGCTCTTTTGTGCCCCTGCTCTACTTTGCTCCATGCTCCCTCCTCCAACTCTCGTCACTACATCTACTCCCCTTCTCATCACTCATCTTGCATGCCTACTACCACCCCCCCTCGATGCTCTGTGATCCCAATAATATTTGCCTTCTCATATAAGGTGATTGTGTTGCACTCACCTGGAGCAGAATGCTAGCACTAGTGGAGACCGTCCGTTCCCATAGGTGATTCCCCACACATCTAAATGTCATCACCTTAGATGACATGCTCACAGAGGGCCTCTTTATGGTTGTGTTGTATGGGTTCCCCCTAGATATTGATGAAGGCCTCAATATTTTTAGAGTAGAGTACTCTCGACTTGCTGGGGGGGCCGTAATCTGAGTCTTGGCAATGTGCATGGTCTTCGGCCTCTCCATCGTATCCTCCTTTGGCTCTCTGGAAAATTTTAATGCAACAAGCTAGACTGGCAAAAAACTGAGTTGTACAAATTCCCTCTTGCTCACACAAGGCTCTCAGCAATGGCTGGATGTAATCTTTTGGGCTCTCAATGATCTTTTGTCTCACTGGGTGTAATGTTTTGGTCTCTAAGGCATTTATGTAATCTCTTTTTGTTCAATTTGAGGCTCTCAGTATGCACTGTTGTTAACTTTTATATTTGTATTTGAATGGTTATGGCTGCTACCTATAATCTTTTGGCCTTTAAGGCTCTCAGCAATTGCCGAGCTTTTACAAATGTAAGATCCTTTGTTCAATTTTTGCTCGGTATAAGTTGATAATTTTTATATAGCCTATTATTAGATATAGATGTACATTGTAATAAATTTTGCTCAATTTTCACTCGATAAATTGTATTTTTGCCCTCATTTATATTTATTGCAACAATGACTAAAATACTAGGAAAGAACTACAATTTCCTTAGTTTATGACCAAAATAGCACTAAAATACCTCCGACCCCACCGTTGTGGTTGCATGGAAATACATCTAGAAAAATACAATTAAACTTTCAAAAAATTCAATTGATAGTATGGCCCTTGAGGGGTCCCCTCTAGGGGCAAGGGCCATATCGACGTGCATTATACAATATCCAAGATGCCACTAGACAGAAATGGCATGTCGATATGGCCCTTGCCCCTAGAGGGGACCCCTCAAGGGCCATATTGTCAATTCCATTTTGCTTGGTTGCACAATGGAATACATTTTCCTTGGTACACAAATATATAACTCCAAGGACTAGCGCGGTGGCATTCATAGATCTCCTTTTGTTTGCCAGTGCGCTAGTTGTCATAGACCTCCTCTTGTAATATGTAAAAATAGGTAATGGAGCTATAACTCCAAGAACCAACGCGGTGGTCTCTCCAAGACAACCTTGAATTCTGGGCAATGATAGGTCATCAGGCTAGATAATGCATTGAGGTGATGCTCAAAATGATAGATTGCATCTCATTATTATGCCAAAAAGTAGCATGGTGTCTCTCCAAGCCAACCTATGATTTGCATGGGCTATGGTCAAAGAAGCGGCAAAAGCCTGCATGATGACAGGCGGTCAAGCCACTGGCTGAATGATAGATTGCGTCTAATTATTACGCCAAGAACCAGCATAGTGGTCTCTCCAAGCCAACCTTCAATTTTAATGATCTGCATGGGTTCGTGCCCAGTGAAAGGTGGCAAAGCTATAGCAAAAGGCTACGCAATGATAAGTGATCAGGCAGCGTAGACTAGAGACTATGTTGCACAAAGCAGTGCGGAGATGCCATGTGTCAAGCTATGCGGTGTTCTGAACAAATAGATTGCATCTCATTATTATGCCAGTGTGCCTTCATGACGTCGAAATTTTTTTTGACAAGAGTGTGGGTCCATGCAAAGTTCAAATATTCACCTAGGAGCGCATCACATCACGCCCCAAAATGGCCCCGAAAATAGTTTCGCGATTGGCTACATCCAAGCAAATGTTGACCCGAGAGATGTATTAGATGGCCATGTCCCATCATCATGGTTGAGGTGACATATCGTAGTGGAAGACTTGGTCTACTTTGTTGGAAGCTTAGCTGTGACAGCGGAGGATGTGGGGATGGGGGAGTCATATATGTAAGCTCTATATATCACATGTGCTCATGGCCTTATTTTCAAATTCCTTATTTGTGGATATTGTATGATTCAAGGATACCCTTTTTCTATATGAATCTACACCTTGTTGGAGGACCAGCTACCACAATGGAGCTTGTGGGGATGGGGAATGTTTAGTTGCATAATTGCATTTGTAGATTCATGTGGATCAAAAAGTAAGGATGAGCTTTTTCGAAAAAAAAAAAAGTAAGGATGAAACACTAGTCCTTGATATTTTGTCGAGTATGCAGAACTTGCAACCACAAAGAAATGGTTTGGAAAAATATATATATAAAGGAAAAAATATTATGTCCTACCTTCCAAAATATTTGCCATATTAAAATAAACTACCAATATGCAAGAAAAAAATTCCATGCTTTTCAAGCACCTTCACTCTGTTGTGGAGTCAGCATCTAAGTCAAAATCTGTTATGTGAGACAAAATTGATAAATATCACTTGTATAAAATGGTGGGTATCTTCTTTGAGGAAACCTTCTTCAAAAGGTTACCTCTTGAAACTCATGACTATACAATAGCATCAATAAATTCCCAATGGGGAGGATCACTTTTATTGCACATTCAATTCTTGTTCCAACAATCTGCATACACCTCCTCAATTATTGCATTCTGCCTTTCGCAAATAGGTTCCAAATATTGTGTGAAGACCTTCTACGAATGTTTAGATTTATTATCCTTCCATACATCAATTTGAGAAATGCCTAGCCAAATTGGGCAAATTGTTTCTACTAGTGGGACTGAAATAAGTGTTCTTTTTATATTGTTATGGATAAATTTGACTAAAGTAAAAAGGCATAAGTATGAGTGTGTGTTTGTATGTGTGGCAATAGTATAATAAAATATGGTGTGCATAGGGCCCAGGGTTGAGGTGGCAGGGCATGACCATGTGCCACCCTTCCACGTAAGAGGACCCATAAGGTGTGTTGTACATAATCCATGGTAGTAATATTATAAAACGTAAGCTGGCATGGCTCCTCCATGTGCCACCCCTCCACCTAGGCGGTCCCATGCCTACATTTAGTGAGATACGGCTCAAAGTCCATGGGAGAAGCAATATAAAATAGGTGGAGACGGATATTATATTGGGTTATTCCCTCCATATAGGATAGGCCCATGTGGGGGAGGTATAGAAGGTCCAAGAGTGCAAGTTAAATAATGGGGAAAGTAGGATGAGGTGGCAAGATTCCTTGTGCCAACCCTCCACTTGTCCTCCTAGAGGTTTGAACGTATTATAAAATTGGGAAGAGACCAAGGGAGTATCATAGACTTGAGATATGGGGCTTGATTTATGTGGAAAAATGAGGCAAAGGGTTGTCACACACAATTGGGAGTGCGTAACCGCCTAGCCCACATGGGAGACTTTTCCACACACACCATGCATGTGGGAGGATGCATTTATTGGGAGAGACCCCTTCTCTTGGCTATAAAAGGAGGGGGCTATTCCTTGATGGGACATGCTCATTCTTGTAAAGCCACCTAGCTAGTACTTTGATTTCCCCTTCCCTTGCTTTCAAATAAAGCATGGTCCTCTTTCCTTAATGTCTCCATCTTTACATTCCTCCTCCAATCATGTACATGCTTCTCTTCCCCCACTCCCTTTCCCCTTGTGCCATAGTCTCCCTCTTCATTCCCTCCCCTTCTAATCCCTTTTCCCCTCCCATGATAACGTTTTGCCCTCACGTTCTCCTTTCCTCTATGGCCCTTGTGTGTCGCCATGCTTAGTGTCTAGCCTCTTGTCTTGATTTCTTTTCCAGCCAACAGAATTGGTGTGGCTGCTGGGATTGAAATCTCCATGGCTAGTGGTGTAAAATCTATTATTCCTACAACTGGGTGCAGCTCTACAGCCTCTTCCGTGTGTAGTTCTCTACTTTTGAACCTCCAAATTGTGTGCCTTCCTTGTCCCTACGACTGCAAAACCTCCCTGCTTTTGCACTTCCAGTCTGCCTGCTTTCTGCTTGCGGTTCCTACGTGTATTCTGGCTGGCGAATCTTCTACTTGTACCGATCGCATTTGCAGAACTGCAACATCTGTGCTCCCTCTAAGCTCCTATGCGTGCATTCGCACATCCACTGTGTACACCCATGCACATCATGGATAGATCGTGATGGTTTTTTGGGCTCCTGCATCTTCTGGTCACGAACAGTTTTTTTGAGTTTCTGCAATACTGTAACAGATCCCGCGCCCCCCCCTCTTTCTCTTCTTCTCCTTCTCTTTCTCTTCTCCTTCTCCTCTCCTCTCCTCTCTTTTTATTAAAGAGTGGGATTTGAACCCAAGACCTCTCCCTTCACAAAAGGGAGACTTATCATTGGGCCAACAAGTAGGAAGTAATGAAAATGTAATGATTTTTGCTTATATATTGAAATCTCGGGAACTGTAACTCTCTAACCATGGGGAGTTTTTTCTTGCTGTAAAAAGCAAAAGTATTTCGTTTCATGTGCTCTATTCACATCTCCTACTAGATCGCTGATTCAGAACTTTTCCAAGTTCACTTCATGGATGCACGCCACATGAGGAGGGTGGATATTTATGTCACTTCTCGATGAGTTTAAGGATTTGGTGCTTGGTCCTCTACTCATTACGGCTACCAATTGGCGAAATCTCTTTCTTAATCTTCATGTCGACCTTCAACGGCTAGTGCATTGTTCAAGGAGATGAGAGGTGGGATGATACACCATGGATGATTCAAGGTGAAGAACTAGTGATACACTGGGAGAACTTTGATTTTAATTCTACTCATTGTGCGGTGATTGAGCTACTTGTTGCTTCGGAGGTAATTAAAAGGGTGTCCTCTTCGAAGGGTGGGATGCTCCCCAAGCTTGGGGGGAGATTTGGCACATCTGCCTATTAATTCCTATGGATAAGCTCATCTTGAATGGTTTATTCTCAATCTCACTACAAAGGTTTCTAGGCCTCGGCTATGGTTGGTAATGTTTTGACCAAGGAATCCATTTGTACCTAATCAACCTTTTGTGCCTCATTTTGAGCTTCAAGTTGTAATTCTTTTTGGTCTAAAGATAAACTATCAACAAAGGATTGCAAGTTTATTTGGTGCTGAATGGTTGGATCAAGTATTGAATTCTCCCCACCCTCTCCTTCTACCTATCTTGGACTACTGAGAAACTTGGGATGTCCGAATTTTAGTCTTGGTGTGATGACATCTTGGATCCTTTAATTTGATGGAGCTTACAAACCTTCGACCAAGGGGTGCTGGCGTGGGTGTGAAGCACACTTCACCAGGTGGTGAGGAGTATTGTTATAGCAAGTCTGCACCTGCAAGTACTTGCAACTGCAAGTACTTGCAACCAAGCTGAGTACTCGGCACTCATTTTTGGGCTACAAAAGGCACAAGAACATCACGTCAAGCAACTTGAGGTGCAAGGAGATTCTCAATAGTGTGTGAATAAGTTAGTGGAAGGTGGAAGGAGCGGAGCAAAGGCTTGGTTCCACGACATCAACAAGCATTGGAACTGTGCAACCAATTTGAAGAGGTAAAAATTCAGCATATCCCTCGAGCTCAAAATATAGTTGCTGATTTCTTGGCACGTGAAGCTTGTACTTCAATCACGCATGACGCGAGTGGAAGCACCACCCAACAAAGCTGCAAGCCACGAAGGAGGGTGATCATTTGTAAGGAATGCAAAGGTTGTGGTCATCATGAAACTAAGTGTTGGGCATATTTGATATGAGTTTACCGACTTCGGAAGATCATCAGAAAGGTCCTCAAGGACATTGCTCAAAAGAAGGATGCCAGACCGCACACCCCTTGAAGAAATAGCATGGCAACTACAAGAACTGGAAGAAGTTGAAGGTGATGTGCAAGCTCTCCAACTATTGACATTTGTCATGGCATTCTTGTTTGCCTTGATGAACAACCTCATGCAGCGCCGCATCTCTAACCCTCACTTGTAAAGATGGCTGCGATATCATGAGGGTTGGTCCTTTTAAGATTGTCTATGAGCTATTCTATGCTGAAAATTCTTCCCGGGTAGTATTTCACAATACACCAGTCACACCCTACCCTGCCTATGTGTGCTTTGTGGATGTATCTTCACCTGATTTTTAGTTCAAGCTACCTCTTTCCATTGTTTGCCCATAGATAAGCCTCATTTCGTCTCTCTCTTTTCCATTTTCCAAGCATGGCTGACATTCTCGTGTTTTGTGGATGGGTTGAAGAAAATTCAAATGAGTATCTTGTGGCCTTTAAGCGCCGTTGTGTTTCTCTCAACTTTCTTACTGAAGACAGATGGCTGTTGGTTCTTCCCACATTTCTAGAGGGTTTGGCTCAAGTGTGATATGAGAAGCAGGCCGAAGATGTTTGCCAAAGCTGGCCAAGGTTGACAGCAGCGATGATTGAGTATTTTGGCAAAGAAGAGGAGCTGGAGAATGTGTACCTGCAGGTGACAAACTTGAAGCAGTCAGAAGGTGAGACGGTACGACGATATGTGGATTGAGTGACCGTGCTCCTAGACCGTATAATTGCCATGCAGGCGGACAATGCCAAATTTCGAGCTGGAATGACTCAGCATGTGTTGGGCTACCTTGTAGCAGGAGCAAGTGACGAATTTCGCCTCAAGCTTAAATGGGAGAATCCAGAAACTATGGTGCTAGCACATGAGATTGCTCAAAAGTTTGATAAAGTTCAGTCTGACCCTGCTTCAAAAAAGATGATTGTCCCTCCACAACCCCCTCAATTCTTGCAACAACAACCTGGGGGGTGTAACTCAGGGGCATACTCCCACCCCCATCAGGGATGTATCCATTGCCTCCACCTCAAATGTGTGGTCCTCCCTTAGATGCTTACCCTCAACAAGGTGTATATTCTCACCCTTTGCCTCGAAGATTTTCCTAGTCTCGCCCACTAGCCCCCCTCCTTTCTACTCCCTCGGCCCCTCTAGCTAAAGAGGCCCCCTGTAAAAGAACCCAGAGTCAATGACCTTGCCAAGGCCCTGAATGATCTTCAGCTTGAGATGGTGGGCATCAAAAATCAAGCCAACCACCCCCCAAGAGACCGTGCTAATGTTGTATGCTACGAGTGCCACCAAAAGGGTCATTATCGCATGGAATGTCCCAATATTCCAAGGGTGAATCTTTTAAGTGAATCAGGCTCTGAGGATTCTGACATAGAGATCCATGACCTCGAGAAAAGAAGTCGTACCACCTCAGACCCCTCTCTAAACGGTGGACCAGGCCGCCCTAGAAAGAAGGTCTCCTCCTCAGAGCCCTCAGATGTTGAGATGGCAGACCCACCAATAGAGAAGACTAAAAGATCTCGCAGGAGGAAGTGGTTGCCCTCTGATTTTCCCATCGGCTCAGGGCAAGAGGACGATTCGGTTGTTCAAGACCTTGCTCATCAGTCTTTGAGCATCACGCTCCCTCAACTAATAGCATTAAGCCCTAAGGTGAGACATGAGCTGCAGCAAGGTCTCTCAACAAGGAGGAACAAGAAAAAGGGAAAGGTACGAGAGGTATCTTCCATCTCTGAAGAAATTGATCAGCACCCACATATAGTAGATGTCATCATAGATAATTGCCATGTCAAAAATGTGTGTGTTGATGGGGGAGCTGCATGTAATATCATGGTGTCCGAATCATGAAGAAATTGAATTTGAAATGCACAAGGCGTTCCTCCACTCGAATCAAGGTAGCAGATGGTCGACGACTTGCCACCCTGGGAGTCATTGAGGATTTGCCCATCACTATCAATGGGTTGACCACCACCATCAATTTCTATGTAGTGGACATCGAAGATACAGGCAGGAGTTACCCAGCCATACTCGGGAGACCATGGTTGAGAAAGAGTGATGCAGTCAGCTATTGGAAGACAGGACACATGTCTTTTGGTGCTTCTAAGGAGAAGATCCCGGTGCAACCAGGTGCCACAGAACCAGAAGAAGAAGAGGAGCAAGACAGTGGTACTCTCTCATCCTCGGTGTCTAAATCAATGGAAAGATCAGATGGGGGGAGAGTTCTCAGATGAGAAAGTTTACATGATGGGGGTGTCTCCAATCCCACCACCTGCAGAAAAGGTAACAGCTAGAATCTATGCTTTCCCCAAACCTCACTCCAAGTAAGAAAGATGAGTTCCTAGAAATGTTCAAAGATTTCCCTGACCTTTTCGCAACTAGCTACCGCCACCTTCGCCATGTGACTGCCATAGAACACAAGATAGAGCTGATGCGAAGCCTGTGGCTCAGAAGTATCGAAGATTAGGGTCCCTACAGACCGATGCTTTGTGCTCAGAGTTGCAAAAACTTTTTGAAGCTGGGTTTATCATTCTGGTTCACAATACTGAATGGGTTTCACAAGTGGTAGTCACCCCAAAGAAAAACAACAAGTGGCGGGTCTGCATCGACTATAAGAAACTCAATGCGGCCACCAAGAGGGACCATCATCCTCTTCCCTTTCAAGACCTCATTCTTGAGAAGGTAAGTGGTCATGAGATGTATACTTTCTGTGATGGTTACTCCAGGTGAGCTCCGGGTTTTATCAAATCAAAATTGCCGAAGAAGATGTGCTTAAAACCACATTTGCCACACCCTGGGGGACCCCCGTAATGCCATTTGGCCTCACCAATGCTCCTACTACCTTTCAAAGATTTATGCAGATGGTGTTTGCTCCTTATTTGGGGGATTTCTTGGAGGTGTTTTTAGATGATTTTTGTATATTCTCGTCACGTAAGGAGCACGTCATGAAGGTTAGGTTGGCCTTCCAAAGGGTCAATGATGCGAATAGAAGTCTCAACCCTGAGAAATGCACCATTGGAGCCACTCAAGGGAGGTTACTAGGACATATTGTCTCATCTGAGGGCGTCAAGCCTACCCCAAGAAGGTAGAAGCCATCCTCAAGCTCTCCCCACCAACAACCAAATGTCAGTTATGCTCATTTGTCAATCTAGCAGATACTATCGCTTCATTGATCAATATGCTGCTTTGACATGAACCATGACTATGCTATTAAAAGATGGGGCTGATTTCTCTTAGGATGAGGAGTGTGATCATGGGTTTGCACAAATCAAGAATGCTCTAGCTTCATAACCCATTCTACGCAATCCAGATTGGTCAAAGGCTTTCTATATCAATCCTGGGTTTGGTGAGCACACTCTGGCAGGTATTCTTCTCCAGCAAGGGGAGGATCGGTTCATGTATCCCATTCGATTTGCATTTTGACAATTGCTCAACATTGAGCCACGCTATTCAGAGGCTGATAAGCATGCCTTGTATTTGGTGTTCTACATTGAGAAATTTAAGCATTATGTGGCTGGGAAGTCCTTCATTATACTCACTAGCACTGGTCTTGCAAAGCAAGTTCTTCAATCACCAAATCCCATGGGCTGGTTGGCCACATGGTTGGCAGTTTTACAAGAATATGAATTTTCTTTCAAAATTGTAAAAGGGGGTTGTTCCAACTTGAAGAATGCTTTGATTGATTTAGAGGAGTGCCGTGATGTAACCCTTGTAGCGGCCATAGAAGTTTGGGGATCCATGGTATGGTGGTATCTACAAGTTTCTAACTGCTTTCTCCTTTCCTCCAGAAAGTACTAGCTATGAGAGAAAGAAGATCCACAGAGATAGTAGGCACTACACCCTATTTGATGGGGTGTTGTACCGTCAAGGCATGGATGGGGTACTAAGACGGGCCATTGATGTAGATGAAGTGCCTAAGGTATTGAAGCATTATCATGATGGCTTTTGTGGAGGCCACTATGCCAGTGACTATACAGCTAAGAAGATTTTACATGCTCCACTATTGGCTAACCTTGTTCAAGGATGTCACTTTGTATTGCAAAACCTGTGAACCATGCCAATTATTTGGTAGGAAGGATTTGCGTCCTGGGCAACATCACCCAGTGATGTCCATCCATCTGTTTCAGAAGTGGGGAATAGATTTTGTTGGGCCCTTGCCCATGACTGCCCGCAAAAAGAAGTATCTTTTGGTAGCCACTCAGTACATCACTAAGTGGGCTGAAGCTATCGCCCTCCCCGCTGCAAATGGTAAGGTAGTTTCAAATTTCATATTTGAACGTATCTGCACAAGGTTTGGGACACCCATGGAAATAGTCTCTAACCATGGGAGTCCATTCTTAAATGAAGTAGTGGAGTAACTCATGGATCACATGGGTATTGATCATCGCACTTCTAGCATCTATTATCCAAAATCCATGGGTCAAATGGAGCAGACCAATGGCCTCCTTTGTAAAACCATGGGGAAAATGGCCACAGGGAACAGGAGCCAGTGGGATCAGAAGGTCACTGAAGCCGTGTGGGCTTACAACATCACTCATAAAACGTCTACAGGTCACACTCCTTTTGAGTTGGTGTATGGTACTGAGGCAATTTTACCACTAGAGATAGAGATTCCGGCCTTGAGATTGGCACAAGAACAGAGGATGACAAAAGATGAACATGTAGAGGCCAGATTGGTACAACTTGAGAAGTTAGGTGAAACCTGACGCCTTGCACTACACCAAATAGACATCCAAAAGAATCGACAAAAGGCTCGCTTGGATGCTAAGATTCACAAGGGATGGGAAAGACACTTTGCTGAGGGGGATGTTGTGCTATGCTTTGATAACAGATTGGACCACCAAATGGATAAGAAGTTTCTGCCACTGTGGACCAGTCCATACAAAGTCATCAAGGAACGTAGCAGTGGGTCTGTACAAGTTTAGGAGTTGCATGAGCCATATGGCAAGAAGGTGATCAATAAGCATTACCTCAAGCCCTTCTTTGTGCATGATGGTCCCAGGCATGGAAATGTTGTGCATTCCCAGCCTGGGGGGGGGGAACTATTATGGATAAATTTGACCAAAGTAAAAAGGCATAAGTATGAGTGTGTGTTTGTATGTGTGGCAATAGTATAATAAAATATGGTGTGCATAGGGCCCAGGGTTGAGGTGGCAGGGCATGACCATGTGTGCCACCCTTCCACGTAAGAGGACCCATAAGGTGTGTTGTACATAATCCATGGTAGTAATATTATAAAATGTAAGGTGGCATGGCTCCTCCATGTGCCACCCCTCCACCTAGGTGGTCCCATGCCTGCATTTAGTGAGATATGGCTCAAAGTCCATGGGAGAAGTAATATAAAATAGGTAGAGATGGATATTATATTGGGTTATTCCCTCCATATAGGATAGGCCCATGTGGGGGAGGTATCGAAGGTCCAAGAGTGCAAGTTAAATAATGGGGAAAGTAGGATGAGGTGGCAAGATTCCTTGTGCCAACCCTCCACTTGTCCTCCTAGAGGTCTGAACGTATTATAAAATTGGGAAGAGACCAAGGGAGTATCATAGACTTGAGATATGGGGCTTGATTTATGTGAAAAAATGAGGCAAAGGGTTGTTGCACACAATTGAGAGTGCGTAACTGCTTAGCCCACATGGCAGACTTTTCCACATACACTATGCATGTGGGAGGATGCATTTATTGGGAGAGACCCCCTCTCTTGGCTATAAAAGGAGTGGGCTATTCCTTGATGGGACACACTCATTCTTGTAAAGCCACCTAGCTAGTACTTTGATTTCCCCTTCCCTTCCTTTCAAATAACGCATGGTCCTCTTTGATGTCTCCATCTTTACATTCCTCCTCCAATCATGTACATACTTCTCTTCCCCCACTCCCTTTCCCCTTGTGCCATAGTCTCCCTCTTCATTCCCTTCCCTTCTAATCCCTTTTCCCCTCCCATGATAACGTTTCACCCTCACGTTCTCCTTTCCTCTATGGCCCTTGAGCGTCGCCATGCTTAGTGTCTAGCTTCTTGTCCTGATTTCTTTTCCGGCTAACAATACATCAACCATTGGGTTGAATGATTGTTTTGGCTTTTTCCTTTGAGGTCCATAGTAGTGGTCATTCAACTCTTCAATTCCTTGAAACTCCTCATTTTCATTATGAACTACTTACACACAATCGATGTGTTGAATCTTTGGCCAAAACCTCTCATACATGCCCTCTACACTATTGTTTTATCAAGAACATTAATCATGTTCTTCCAATACTTCACCACCAGCTTGTAGAACTTTGTGAAAGATGATTTTAATCCCAATTGGATCAACTTGAAAATCCCTTGAGAAAAAAGAACTAATAGGTATGCAAACAAGTACCTACTTCTTGTTTCCCAAACTGCAATTACCCATACTACAACAATAGGTGTTTGGGTAGTTTCTTGTAAGGATTTTATTGATTGGAACTTCCAGGTCCAAGGTCTTTAAATGTGCCACCCACTACTTTAATATGAAGTTGCTACTTATCATTGGAGACATAGCCAATGCTTCTCTTTAGGTTAGTGCATTTAGGAGAGCATTGTTAGACCATGGCATCCCACCATATACCGAATCTCCAAGTGTATGGTTATCAATTCTTTCAAGATTCCTCAAACACAGTGAACCAATTGTGAAGTTAGGATCTGATGGCCACAATGATAAAGAAAAGTGACCATAATGTCCTTAACCATGTCCATGTGTTATCATGACAGTCAAAGACAAAGGAAGTTGAAAGGACTTGTCTATGTCCTTTGATCAATTATGTAATCTAGGGATCAATGTCTTCTTTTGGTCCATATTATCATGTATAATGCAAAAGTATGTTTGAGGACACATTTCAAAAAACTTGGCCATGTGTAGTACACATTTCTACAACTTTTTTATTGTAACAAGTGCTTTCTTTGATCTTCCATCATTTTGTTATGTTCATTTTGACACTTTGTTGCTACAAGTTGAGCCTTCATTGCACCACATAAACCACACTTAGAGAATTCACATGTTTTTGAAAATTTTACATGCAAATTTGGAGTTCCATATGTGGTTGAACTTAGAAGTTGACATGCCCTTGCAACCCAAACTATGCTTCAACTACATGTTGAGCTCTTCAAACAATGGTTATTGCATCATACAACTAAGAAAAAACCACAAAAAATAAAAATTGTACTTGGTCCTTGCATGTTCTCCATCTTCAAAAAACCAAGATTTGAAAGCAAGAGCCTTGAAAAGTATGAAGTGTGATTTGAAATAAGCCACTATACTATATGATTTGAAAGTAGGATTAGTGTGATTTGAAAGTAGGATCTCTAGTGTATGGTTTGAATTTCAAATTTTGAGTTTTGAATTCGGAATTTTAAAATTTCAATTTTTAATTTTGAATTCTAAATTTTGAATTTTGAATTTTAAATGGGGAGATTTGGCCATCCGACCAAATCTTATGGGCTACTTTCAAAGCACTAAGATCTTGGCTATAAGGCCTAGAGAGATTTGGCAGGGTGGCCAAACCTTGTTGCCTTCTTTAAAAGAACAAACAACTTGGCCACATGGCCAAACCTCTTGAAACCTTGATGCTTTGAAAGGAGCCAACAAGATTTGGTTGCACGGCCAAATCTTCCCATATCTTGGTGCTTTGAAAGGAGCTAGTAAGTTTTGGGCACATAGCCAAATCTCCACATACCTTGGTGCTTTTAAAGGAGCCAGCAAGATTTGGCCGCATAGCCGAAACTCCCCAGAACCTGTGCTTTGAAAGAAGCCCACAACATTTGGTTGCACATGCCCAAATCTCCGCAGACCCTGATGCTTTAAAAGATGCAACACCGAGTCATAAAAAACGACAACAAAATCATGCAAATGACAAGTCAACTTCATTTTTGGAAAAAAACCCCAAAAAATGTGCATTTTTTCAAAATTAGAGGGACAAAATATACACTCATATCAAACATTTTTAAAAACTAGTACTTTTATTAAAAAAGAATGCATATAGTATTACTTACATTTTACTCCAAAAGCCAAAAATGTCTATTATTATCAATTGAAAAAAGTGTTCTCTTCTTTAATTTGAAAAGCACGACAAATTACAAAAGAGAAGAAATTGCTTCATTCAACTAAGAGAGTCATTTTGCTTTAAAATACCAATTGTTTTTCATGAGTGTCCATTATTTTAACTCAAATCCATATACAAGGATTTCTACATATTGCAAATCAAGCATATCCACACCTCGATGAATTCCACTTTTTTTCCCTTTTTTCGCATTATTTAGATGATATGTTCCCTTAAGTCCATTGGTTGAAAGAAATTTTTATGAATTGACTTCCACATAAGTAACAACATGCCCTCATGGTGGATAAGTATACATTTCTAAAATACTTGTTGTACATAGCATGCTATCCAAAAATTGATAATTGGTAAAATGATGTTACTTTAAGATCTAATACAATTTGATGAAACACTTTTAGTGCATTATCTAACAAAACAACTTTTCTTTTTTATACACAATTGATCAAATGGTTGAATTTTAATATATTTTGACATTAAGATGGGTAGGTATATATGGAGTCCACGACCATAGAAGCGGTTTATTCAAAGCAAGCAAGTCTATAGATTTAGATAGAAGCCCATCAACACAAATGGTCAAATTGTAAATGGTCGTGATTAGTACAATTTATCATTTACTCTATTTCGGTCTATTAGTTCGATTGAAAGCTCTAGCCTTTGAAAAAATATAGATTTTAGTCTAGATTTGGAAGCATGAGCATGTTAGCAATTGTCTTTTTGAAAAATTCATGAAATTTTGGATTCTGGAATCCACTATGTTGACAAGCATGAACATAATGAATTTTTTGTCTGAAAAAAAAGAAAGTTTTGTCAATAGAATAAATTTTTCATATGAAAAAATATAAAATTTGATTTATGAATGAACAAAAATATCGGGAAAAAACTTTGTCACGTAAAACTTTCATCAACGAAAGAGTTTTGTCAGTGGATTTTTTTCCCTGTTGACCGAAATTTCAATTCGTCGACAATAATTTTTTCCATCAAAGAGTTTTGGGATTCCATAATCCAGTGGGATTCTAGAATCCCAAATTTCATTGATAAAAATGGATTTTGGAATCCCAAAATTCTTTGACAAAAAAAATTCTGTCAACACGAAAAAAAATCCTACGACAGAAATTTTCTATCGATGAAAGTTTTATGTGATGAAATGTTTTTCCTTCTAATGGAATGACATTTGCATTCATTCATGTTACAAGTTTTCCTTTATGTGGATGAAAAGTTTGTTTCATTGACGAAATTTTTTATCCGTTCAACTTTATCACAACAAAGTGGATTCCAGAATCCATTTTTAAAAAGGACAACTATTTTCCTCTTCATGATTCATATTTAGATTAAAATAAAGTAAACCACTAAATTGTACTGCTCACAATCATCTAAAATTTGGTTGTTCAGATATTTGATTTTCTTTCTACATCTATCAAAATATTTTCTTTCAACAATCCTCTTCTTTGTCTATGGATGACATATACCTACTTATCTTAACACCACTTATATTCTCTAATTCAATGACAAGCATGAACTTCAATGATTGGGATGAAGTTTTTGTAGAAGAAAAATCACATTTTTATAATTCTAGTAAATATTGTATTTCACTTTACGTAGAGATGCATGAATTATTAGTAGTTTCAAAGAATATTAGATCGTATCATTGATCTTGGTTTTTTCAATTTGTCATTTGATGTGAAAAGTAGAAACTTTTTCATCTTTCAATTAGCAATATGTACATTTTTCAAAAGAAGTTTGAAACTATGCTCATTTTGTAAAAGTTATGAAAATAGTTCTCACTAATGTCTCCAAAGGATTGTAAGATTGATCAATACTTAAGACTAGTGAAAATCAAAATAGCATGTTGCAAACGACAACTCATGACTCATTATCATTTTTCATGACTCGCTGTTATGCCTAAAATATTTGGTTGCATAGACAAATCACCAAGATCCTGGTGCTTTGAAAGAATCCCACAAGATTTGGTCACACATCTAAATCTCCCTAGGCCTTGGTGCTTTTAAAGAAGCCCACAAGATTTGGTCACATAGAATATCCCATATGAAGTCTAATGTGGATAATAACATGCACACAAGAGTCTAGATAAGTGCCGAATCATTTGATGGAAATGACAGTCACACAGTGCCAACAATCATAGAATCATATCACAAAGTTTTAGTGATACTAAAAAATCACAAGAGTGTGCTTGTTGGCTCTTTCCCATGGCTTCCACAAGAAGAGTAGGGTATTCTCAGTATGCAGGGTTCTGAGGCTTTTTGTCACCTACAGATATATCGGGGTTGTCGTTTGTAGTATACGTGTAGCTTAGGACCGCAAGTCATATTTCGGTGAGACACGTAGGCTTAAGTGTGGTAAGCAAACATAGTGCATGCATGTATAAAAGGAACGTGTATCATCATGGTTGAGGTAATGAAGGCTTTCCCCTTCATTGGAGGCTGTAGGGTTTAGGAGGAGTTCAAGGGTTAGAGGGAGGTTCAGGGTTTAGAAGGAGGTTTTAGGGTTTACAAGGAGGTTCTAGAGTTTAGAAGGAGGTTCCAGAGTTTAGAAGAGGTTCAAGGGTTAGAAGGAGGATCCAAGGTTTAGGGTAGAGTACATGGTGGAGAACTCATCTCCCTCGTAGATCATGGAGGTTAAGGGTCAAGGAACTAAGGGTTTACGGGGAGCATAGGAGTGGGAGAGGAAGAAGATGTAAGAGCATGGCGGAAAGAAGAAAGAGGAGGGAGGAGGAGGAGGGAGGAGGAGGAGAAGAAGGGAGGAGGAGGAGAGAGGAGGAGAGGGAGAGGATGGGTTGCAAGGTTGGAGGAGAGGGGAGGAGGAGTTGCAAGGTTAGGACATGCTTTTGGATGTGGAGTGCAAGGAAGCATGGACACTTGAGACAATTGCTTGGAATACCAAAGTAGAACTCAACACAATGACCCAAAGAGTGTGGGCTTCATTCCATTATGGGGTTATACAAGTTGGAGAGCTTCTCTCTCTGCATGTAGGAATTGTAAGACATTCTCTCTACATGTAGAACTTGCATATAGAAGTTGCATGTAGGAGTTGCATGTTGAACTCACATTTAGAACATGCATGTAGGAATCACATGTAGGACTTGCATGTAGGAATTGCATGTAGAACTTGCATGTAGAACATGCATGTAGAAATCGCATGTAGAACTCACATGTAGAACATGCATGTTGAGGATTCCTAAGAGAGGTTATTCCTAGCCTTATGCAAGTACAAGCGGAGCTTTGCCGCTACTCTACACACACATTCTATACTACCTAAGTTCATGTTGGCACAAAGACAACATACTACCGGATCCATTTTATTACCCATCCTCAGGTTATGGCTTATTGCGAGCATGTAGCTGGGTTGCCATGTCTTTAGTCTAGTGGCTATGGAACTTGTGTCATGCCAATTGATCCTACTGTAAAGCCTTGGCACCATACAAATTTTTCTCAGTTTCCAGGTAGCCTGTATCCACCATTTGTTCAAACAAAGATATGTGGCCTGCGTCTAAGAAGATCACTCTTTGATAGAGTTGGCTTGTAATCTGAGCATTGACCCGTTCATTGGGATTGAAACTGAGTGGAGGCAAATGGCCATCGAGGTAACATGGGACCTCCAGAATGTATTCCAATGTTTTGCAGAAGATAGCACTTAGGCGAAGGAAGCGATCAATGTTGCCGCACATTATTTTCTCATGCTGCTGAAGTGCTCAGATCATTGTGCCTTAGATATTCCATTCTACACCAGAGTATGGTTCAATCATTGGCCAATTAATGGTGCGACCTTCATCCAAAGTGTGTATGTTGGCTTCCCATTTTTTACGTCGTGGAACTGCATAGAACTTGGGATGGGTGGGTTCTGAGACATGGAGGTGCACATAGGTACTCTTTCAAGAAGATTACATCAAAGAGCTTGGGACGGTGCCAATTAGGTTGTGGATCCAACTTGCTTATCCAACCTTCACTAATTTGATGCTAAAGAAGGTTGGTAGGGAAGTCCATCCACCTCGAGCTTTCATATCATGATATTTGCTCCAAAATTCCTTGATGGGGTTATTGGGAAGTGGTATCTCATCAAAATCATACCCATCATTGGAACTTGGCATGGGAGTGTGAATTGGATTATCTGGATCCTGATATTCAAAATCAAATACTGTGTCATTTTCTACTGATGGAAGCACAAGTAGTGTTGAAGGTGATGACGGGACAAGGAGAGAATTTGGGGACATGGGGTAGAAATATGGAAGAGTATTAGTTGTGGAAGGGGGAGCAGAGGGGAGGGGGGGAAGAACTGGGAAAATGGTTTGAGCAGCTTGGTAATCCTCGAGGGTAGGATTAGCAAGGGAAGGGAAGAAGCTAGATGTGAGGGGTTCATAAGTTTGTGATTGTTGGGTTAGTTGAAAATTGTGAGAGGCATGAGCAAAGAGACGATGGAGGCAATAGATGTTAGGATGGAGCTCGAGGAAGGTTAAGAGGGTGGTAGCAGCAAAGGTAAGTGAGCTTATGAGGTTGGCAGAGAGAGTGGTTAGATATGGGAAGTTGGATGTGAGATAGGCCCTGCCATCTTCCGACACTTCTTTTTGCTGGTGCGATGGGATCATCAGTTGCATGGGTGGGATGTCGGTTATGTCATGCCTTGCAAATAATAGTGATGGCATTTGTAGCAATGGCAACCAACCAGCACTAAGGGGAGGACTACCCATGAGGCATACATATGTAATGAAAGCATCCATGCTGAGTGCTATGAACCCACCATGTGTAACAGGTAGAAGATATTTTTCTTCGGACAAGTCTTGGAAAATTATGCACAAAGTTTTGGTCCCTATGGAACGTTCCCATTTGATTATTGAATGAGAGGATATAATCCTCATTTGGAGTTGCTTCCATTGGATAAGCACGCATGCGTTGAGGTGATCTTCCACTTGCAGAGCAGCCACAGCTCTTGGTACACCATCGTTGTGCATTGTAGTGGGGCTTCATTGGTGTTGTATTCCATTGCCTCATTGTTGTGCACTAGCAATTGGAGTTCAACCTTGGAGATGATTATCTTTTGGGAGTGCATCTCATTCATTTCTGGTAGATGGTTGTATATGCCTCCTTAAGCTTTCTCATTTGCAAGGTGACCTTCGCTTGTTGAAGAATGTCTTCAGTGAATTTCACTCAATAAATTTTTTCCCTCATTTATATTTACTTGAATGAGGACTAAAATACCAGGAAAGAAGGACTACAGTTTCCTTGGTTTATGACCAAAATAGTGCTAAAATAACTCCAATGACCCACCGTTGTGGTTGCATGGAGATACATCTAAAAAAATACAATTAAACTTTCAGAAAATGCAGTTGACGATTTGGCCCTTGAGGGGTTTCCTCTAAGGGCAAGGGCCATATCGGCATGCATTATACAATATCCAGGATGCCACTGGATAGAAATGGCATGTCGATATGGCCCTTGCCCCTAAAGGGAACCCCTCAAAAGCCATATCATCAATTGCATTTTGCTTGGTTGCACAATGGAATACATTTTCCTTGGTACAAAAATATATAACTCCAAGAACTAGTGTGGTGGCTGTCATAGATCTCCTTCTATTTGCCAATGCACTGGTCATCGTAGACCTGCTCCTATAATACGTAAAAATAGGTGATGGAGCTATAACTCCAAGAACCAGTGCGGTGGTCTCTCCAAGACAACCTTGAGATCTTGACGTGATGACAGGTCGTTAGGCCAGAGATTGCACTGAGGCAATGCTCAAAATGATAGATTGCATCTCATTATTATGCCAAAAACTAGATCTACGGGCGAAGATGCTACAAAAGGCTGCATGATGATAGGTGGTTAGGCCAGAGACTGCTGCACTGCGATGGTGTTCAAAATGATAGATTGCATCTAATTATTATGCCAAGAATTAGCACGGTGGTCTCTCCAAGCCAACCTTCAAATTTAATGATCGGCATGGGTGTGGTGCCCAGCAATGACAGGTGGCAAAGCTATAGCAAAAGGCTGCATGATGATAAGTAGTCAGGCGACAGACTGCGCTGTGCGAAGTAGTGCAAAGATGATGTGTGTTGAGCTATGCGGTGTTCATAACAAATAAATTGCATCTCATTATTATGCTACTGCACCTTCATGACGTCGAGAAAATTTTTTGCGAGAGCATGAGTCTGCACAAAATTCAAATATTCACCCAGCAGCGCATCACGTCGCAGTGGCCCCAAAATGGCCTCAAAAATAGTTCCATGATTGGTACACCCAAGCAAACGTTGACCCATGGATGCATAGTATATGCACATGAGTTAGTTGCATTTTGATCAGTGCTTTGAGCTTTGAGTGTTGGTGATATTGCACTCTATTGTGGCATACACATTTGGGTGCACCTAGTATTTGGTGTGATTCTTTTTTGTAGGCACTAGCATTTGGGATTTTGCTTTATTTGCATCATGGCATCCTCTTCCCTTTCTGAAAAGGAGTTTTTCATCATTAAAAAGTTTGATGGGACAATCTTTTCTCTGTGGAAAGAATAGATAAGGGATGTGCTTATTCAAAAGAAGCAGATTAAACCCTTGAAAGGGATTGCAGCTAAGCCTGCAACTATGTCTCAAGATGATTAAGTCTATTGTTAGACTTCATCTTATAGAGTCAAATTATTTCATAGTAGTAAATGAGAAGACGACGGAAGATTTGTGGAAGAAATTATGTGCCACTTATGAGAAGGAAACTGCCTCTAATAAAGTTTACCTTGAAGAGGTTGTTTGAGTTGTAGATGAAGGAATGGGTCTCCATTGCTTCTCACTTGAATGCATTTAATATTATTTTGAGCTAGCTTTAGGCTCAGAAGCTGAATTTTGATGCGGAGACTAAGGCAATGTTCCTCCTGTGTTCATTTCCATCCTCATGAGATACCTTCCATATAGCTGTCAGTAACTCTGCACCTGGTGGAGTACTGAAGTTTGATGATGTTGTGGGCAACTTGTTGGCCAAGGAGATAGATGAAAGTTTATGGATGGCAACAAGCAAGATGCAACCTTTAATGTGAAAGAGGGCAGATCACAATTCAGGGGGAAGTCCCAAGAAAGAGGGAAGTCTCATAGCAAATCCAGGGCACAGAACATTGAGTGTTACCATTGTGGCAAGAAGGGCCACATGAAAAAGGATTGCTACACGCTAAAAAGAGAGCAAAAGGATAAGAAAAAGAATGCAAATTGGGGTGCAAATAAGAAGGAAGAGGATAGCCATGGCATTGGTGACAAGGATTTTGATACCCATATCCTATAGGGATTGAATTAGGAAGTCCCACTCCAACCAAGGGAGGACAAAGGAAAAGTGAAGATCGAGGAGATTAATGCAGTCACTTATGATAGTGACAATGACATTCTTTTCATGTCTAGCCTACCTGCAGAGTTGCTTATCACTTCAGATGATGCATATTCCTAGGATTGGATTTTGGATTCTGGTGCTTCATTCCATGTTACTCACCATTGGGAATGGTTCTCCACTTATGAGAGTGGAAAGACAAGTTTGGAAATAACTATGCATGTGACATAGTGGGAGAAGGTGACAAAGTTTTCTTTGGCAAATGGGTCCACTTTTGTTTTGAAAAAGGCGAGACATGTGCCTAAGCTGATCAAGAGTCTCATTGCAGTGGGTCAACTACATGATGTTGGTTTTTAGACCATCTTTGGTTTCGGGAGTTGGAAAATTCAAAAGGGATCTATGCTTTTGGCCAGGGGTGCCAAGTGTGGGACTTTTTATCCCTTACATGTTTCAGGGGTGTCTGATCATGTTGTTGCAATAATTGAGCAACCAAGTACTTCTTTGTGGCATTGCTGGTTAGGCCATATGAGCCAAAATGGAATGAAACTCTTATGTTGTTTGGGTTATGTACCACATTTGAGTTTCTCTGACTTTGAATTTTGTCAGCATTGTCTCTATGGGAAGCATACTAAATTAGCCCATAAGAGAAGGGGGAAGAAAGAGCTTGAAAAGCTTGATTTGGTGTATTTCATATGTTTTGGTCCCATGCCTACACGTTCAATAGGCAGGGTTGAATACTATGTGACATTCATTGATGATGCAACTAGGAAAGTGTGGGCTTATGCTATGGCTCAGAAGAGCGATGTGTTCCAAGTATTTTAGAAATGGTTGGCTTTGGTTGAAAATCAGTCAGGTAATGCCTACGAACTGAAAATGGTGGAGAGTATCTCTCTCATGCCTTTCAGCATTTTTGTGATACACGTGGCAAGAGGGAGCTCACATCCCCTTGTACTCCAGAGCAAATTCCATTGTGCATAAAAAATGAACCGCACCATTTAGGAAAGGTTGCAATGTATGCTTATGCAAGTCTTTCTGGTGGTTTTTGGACTAAGGCAATGAAGACTGCAATGCATGTGATCAATAGATCACCTAGATAATACCTCTTGTTTTAGTCGAGTAAAGACATAGTGAAATGAAATACTTCTTCACATCCTCATTGAAGAAGAGATGTGGGAAAATGTGATCAGGTGGACTTATTTGAGGTAGTTTAAGTTAATGTAGTTTATTTGTGATTATGTGGATGTCTTGTTTCGAAATAAATTCAAGGCTTGCACCAATTCCTCATCATTTTCTCTAACAATGGTTGTTACCTCAAATGATTTTTGAGTAATTCTCCAATACATGCCTTGAGAATGTCATAATTAGTTTTGAAAACCCAAACTTAGAAAAGTGTCTGCAAAAAATAACTTCAAACCTACGTGCATGCAAGTCTTTTAAAGATTGTATGCTTTGTGTGTGTGTGTGTGTGTGTGTGCGCGCGCGCATGTGCATGAGCATGTGTGTTTGCATGCATGCGTGTGTGTGTGTGCGTGTGCATGTGCATAGGTGTGTGCATGCATGTGTGTGTGTGTATGTGTGAGGCACACACACACACACACACACACACACACGCAGAGCATTTATGCCATCATAATACCCTATAATGGAATAAGCAAAGCCATGTATCTCACTCATGAAAATAGAGGGGGGAAAATTTATACCTTTAGATGGCCTCACATCCAATTGTCCTTATGCTAAAGTGCTTTCAATTCATCACTTGGTTGCTTTGCAACTCCAAATTCATTTCTTGATTCCAACTAGATTTTAGTCTTAACTTTGTCTTTATGAAGACATTTCAAATTTCTTTCATTTGTGCTTGACCAATAGTTGGGTGGAATGACTCCCTTCAAAGCTTTAATTAAGTTACATTAAAAACCTTTGAGAAACAATTTTTATTTGTAAATTTCTAGATTAACATGTAGGCGCTATTGAATTCTTGAATTGAAAGCTTAGCCTACCATTGTCATATATTATCCATGGTGAATTTTGAGTAATATAAGTCACATTTTTTCATATTTGTGGTGTTGATAGTCTTGGCCCATAAGTGTAGAATTCAGACCTCTAGTCATACTAAATCATATTTTTGTAGATTTCCAAGTTGTATTGGACAAATCATGCTTTTACTATACTATACAATTCTCTAGTCATAGATTCCAAGGTGCAAAGACAGAGTAATGGAGCAGTCAAATCTTTTACACGAAGTGATGCAACTAACAAGTTTAGCTGTGGCATTCCCTCTCCAATGTGGTTACTTTTTGCTATGGAGAGTTAGTTCCTAATGCTAGCAATGGCCTCTTTATTATGGAGATTGTTTTGAGCTAGCAAGCTACTGTTGCATGGTATAGAGTCACAGAGTGCACTACTATAGATTTTTTGAAATTCTCTTTGACCCATTAATATTAAAATCCTATTTTAGTATAGATGTTAACTACTAACCCCAAAAACTGGAGGAGGTCCCAAGACTACAATTTGATGTATGAAGAGATGTCTAGTAGCCCAATTTATTGCAAGATTTTGTTTTGGTACTATTGTTGATTACCACTCAGTAGACAATTTGAGCTAGCAAGCTAGTGTTGCATGGTATAGAGTCGCACAATGCACTAGTATAGATTTTTAAAAATTCTTTTTGACCCCTTACTATTAAAACCCTAATTTAGGAAATATGCTAATTGCTAACCCTAAGACTGGAGGTGGTCCAAACACTACAATTTGATGCATGAAGAGATGTTTGATAGCCCAATTTGTTGCAAGATTTTGTTTTCGGATTGTTGTTGGTCACCACTCAGTAGAGTCGCACTACATTGTGTAGGCCTTACAGAGCTAAAGTTGGGAGCCATGGAGGCTCTAGGATTCGGGTCCAAGTTTTCTCTAATTTCAGTGTCGAAGCTCATAGCATCCTCCAAACTTGAGCACTCCATGTGTGCGGGACCGTACATCGAGTATGAGCTCAAGGTTGAGATCCCGGACGAAACTGACAATGCAGCACCATATGGATCGAAAGTGCTATCCTTTGGTTCAAGTACCATCTATCACCCTCCTAGACCTCATGTGCATGTGTCGCCTACTCTGCCTGGCTACCTAGTGAGAATCAGTCTTTATGTGTTTTCGAACCTTAAAGCAATAGTCGTTACGTTAACCTTAAAGCAATGACTTAGTGAGTCGCTGCATTGTCAGTTCTGCATTAGCAATATAGTAGCACGGGTGAATAACACAACAAGTGAATAAAGCAGCGACTGAATAAAGTAACAAGACTGATTATAGCAATGACTAAATAAAGAAGCGATTGATTATAGCAGCGACTGATTAAAGCAACGGGTCACAAGTCATTGCGTTAATAATAAAGCGTCAAGTCACCAATCACTACATTAGCATTAAAGCGATGTTTGACATCTAAAGTGACAGTTGTGAGTTCATTAACTGCCACTTGGTGTTAGGTGAGGTGGGTGGCCAATTGATAGCCCACGTGTCAGTCGCTGTGTTATATAGCAATGATGATTCACTGAGTCACTACGTTAATTTTATAGCAGCAATGACTCACAGTCTAGCACAGTCGCCAACATGTTTTTGGTGCTCTCTGAGAATTTTGAAGTTTGTGTTCAAGATTTGTGAGAACAAATGGAAGCTACACTATCTATTCTACCTACTCCAGTAAAAGAAACACAAAAAACCGCCACTTAAAAGCATCAAAATGAAGATTTTTTAAGGTGGTGGTGGAGAAGACCTTAAACTGATTCAAACTCATTTTTTGGTACACCTTAGCAATCATCCCTACTACTGCTACAATGTGACAACAAAAAACATGAAACAAGATGAATGCTCATAAAGCATTCATAAGGCCTGCCTCATATGCGGAGCTTGGAAGAGAAAGAGAGAGAGAGAGGACTTGGATGTGCAGCAAGGAGAAGAGAGAAGAGAGAGAGAGAGAAGGGGGGAGGGGGCCTTGCCTTGAAATAGAAAGAGAGAAAGAGGGAAGGTGGAAATTAGAGAAGGCACAAAAAATGGATTAGAAATTATTTTCGCTTTGCCAAGCTCACCCACCGTCAATAAGGCTACCACTCGAGTGGTCACTTCTAACAAATCTAGAAGGAATGTAACTATGGTGTAGAAGGCAAAGTTCATCAAGACAAAATCTGTTGTTCCAAAAACACCAAAACCTACAATGGCATAGTGTCTTCATGGAAAGTCATGAAATGCACCAAAATTTAATATAGGGAAACACAGAAAAAGAAATATTTACTAGGAGCGGCAGGTCAAAAACAAGCTCAAATGAGCAAATGACACTCTATGGAAGGAAATGGCAGCTTCTACTTTTCATACTCCAAAATCACACTTTTCTCCTTGAAAACCAGCCTACTCCACCAACACCACCTCTAAATGAGTTGTTAGTGAGTGGGCGTGTAGCTTGGAAATTTATGAATGCCCTCTTTTAAACATAATAATCACAATGAATTCCTTGGTGGAGTCACCAAAGGCAATGGCAGAAGAAGAGCGATCCATTACTCAATCCTGGCTCCAGCTCCATGCGGATCTCTACCAATCTGCTACTCGCCATCCCTTCATACTAAGCATTCGCGATGGTTCCGTTGACCTGGACGGTTTCAAGCGTTGGCTGGTGTGTCTATCTTGTCCCCTTTTCCCCGCCTTCCCTTAGAATGAGAATTTATGGCAATGATACAATTGGGGACTATGGGACTCATGAAGAAGCCAGTGGCAGCGCATATCTTGCGTGAATTTACATTTTCCTTCAGGATTCAAGACATTATCTTTGTGTCGTCGTTTAGCTAACTTCCTACACCAAAACCGCATGTAGAGAGAAATCTGGAAATCTTGGCAATTACTCCATAAGTATGATATGACATGATATGGTTGTATTAAAGTCCGCTTGACACCCTTCAGAATATATGAGAAAGGTGACCACTATCCAGTGAAAGAAATCTTTACAAAGCTTGCTATGTTGTGAGTACTTGCTTAGCTAACGTGTGCACTAGCCTGAGGACTTTGTTGCGGTGTCCCAGGACTTCCTTTAGGTTGCTCCCTAGCTTTTTGGCTGGTTGTTCCAACTGGGTTTTCAAAGGCACAGTGGGGGTTGCTTCTTGATGCAAGTTGAAGCCTAAGCATGACGTCAATTGTTGAAGGCTGACCCAGACCTTAGACTCCTTTTGACAGGATCGTTATTGTGGTACAGACTTGAATCACCCTCTTCTAAGACTATGCAAAAGTTGCCAGAGGGATTAATAATGCTTGGTCCTGGTTGCACTGAGAGAGAGATTGCTTCATGTTGACATTATCAAGGTATAAAGAGCCATCATATGATGCTGCTAGAGGTCTGTATCGGAAAAATCGAGTCACACTTAGACAAAGGACTGGTATCTTTGTGGTTGGGATGTATATACCTTGTTTTTCTGTGATTATGAAAATTTGAAAAAATTTCATCTGATTTGCAGAGATTTCTTCACAGCCCGAAGAATATGGCGAAGTAGGCAGAGCACAAACGCCAGAAACAATTGTGTGGAATCGGCCAAAGCTGGTGGTAGCCCAGCTAAGGGCGTTTACAAGGGACTTGTGGGAGTTAATAAAGCCCAGCACGGCCAAAGAGGTCAGTCTGTGGGTTGGCCGATCCACAGATCAGTCGGCTATTGCAGACTGAGCAGTCTTGTTAGAAAAACTGGGTGGCCAGAATATGGAGTGGAGACTGGGTCCCTTCCTCATCTATATATAGGGCATTTTGGGCCCTTGCCGAGAGACACTCCAATAGGAGCACCAGGTGAGCACAGTTTGAGGCAGAATTAGGAATAGTGAACCACCTCATCATAGAGCATCTAAAGGCAGCAGTTGGCTGCCCTCTGGGAGCTTGAAGGTTCTTAGGTTTTGACCTTTGTTTTGAGGAATATAGTCTGAGTTATTTTGGCTTTTCTACTGCTGTCTATTATCTCAGATTTAGTGTGATTCTTGTGCACACACGTCTGTTGAAGTTGAATCTACCAGAGTCTTTCCATTTGGTTCAAAGATCCTTCCTTTGGTTTTGTATTCTTCCACTGCATGGAAGGTTTAGCACAGTATCAAGGTCAATTATGGTACATGCCTAGATCCTCTAACGTCAACTGCCTTTGAGAGACTGATTTGGTACTTCAAAGAGACTCCTGTTTGCGTGGTTGTTATGTGACTGATTGAGGGTCTTCTTGTGCTAAGTACTTATGGCCTGATGTTTGTAATCAAATAGATTTCTTTCTATGGTATTCAAAGGCGTTTACTTTAGGAGTGGGGTGCCTTAAAAATTTGATGCGTGGCAGTGATAGAACAATTGAAGTGGGACATCTATGTAATTTGGAATGATTTGTAGACATCTGAGTACTCTAACGGCTCGGTACGTCCTAATTTTAAGATTATGTGATTATGTAGAGTAAGACACTTGCTATACAATAGTGCTTTTGGATGGCTAGAACCATTGAAGCTTCTATATACTACACAAAGGATATAAAAACTGTGGCAGGTCTAAATGCTGTATTCTGTGTTTGAAACCTGCAATGTTCAGGGCCAAGACTATATCTTTGTAAGATCGTTTGTGAGGTTTGCTGCAAGCCTTCTCGTGAAGCTACCAATTGAAGCTGATGAGGCTTTTATGGACACATTGCTAAGTGGTATCAGTGCTCTGGAGCAAGAGATCTCATGGTTTCGAGCTGAGGGATCAAGATGGGGAGTGCAGTTCGGCGGTTTGGCTCCTCAGGCTGCTAATAAAACATATTGCAGGTGCAGCATACCATTTCAAATCTTAAAAATGTGGGAAAAATATTGTTAAACAAGGTCATCCTTTCTACTCTACTATGAAGACACGAAATTCTAATTTAGATATTTGGATTTAATCACAGGTTTCTTGATGAACTAGCTGATATGCATACCGAATGTGCCGTTGCTTTAGCTGCATTCTGGGCTATGGAAGTTGTTTACAATGAAAGCTTTGCAGCCTGTTTAGAGCCTGATGTTAAGACACCACCTGACCTTCTTGGTGCTTGTGAACGGTGGGGAAGCCCGGGTTTCAAAAAGTACTGCATAGCCTTGCAAAATATGGCTGATAAGTTTCTTCAAGACTCTCCTGCTCATGTACAAGCGAAGGCAGAACAAGCCTTTTTGAAAGTTCTGTCAAATGAGATAGACTTTTGGTACATGAGCATTGACAGTTCCAAGTGAGTTTGTTAAATCTCAGTGGGCCATTTCTAAAGCCACTAATGTTGACTCTCTTGGAGTTGCCCTTGAGTGATTTTCAAATGAACAAGCTCTGAAGATTATGGAGTTTGATAAGAAAGGAGCAATTAGTGAGTTTACAAACAGTATTTCCACCACCCTCCCCTTTCCTCTTTGCTTTGACACAAACGCTCTATCTATCTACTCATCATTGTAGCGAAGCTTCATGATATGAATTATGCATACATGCTATTCTAGGTCTGCGATTTTTGTTTTGTTAAGAAGTAACAGATGAGCAGTAGAAAGCAAATTTGATTTGATTTATTCAAACTACTTCATTGAGTTATATTCAATGGAAATTTCTTCCAAGAAGTAATAAATTTTCCATTTATAGAATGATGTGTTTAAATTAGTATATTGAAGCCATTGCTGCTTCTAATTGTATTTGTTAAAATTATCACGATTCTCTCTCTCTCTCTCTCTATATATATATATATATATATATATATATATCAAAAGCTAGTTCTTATGTGTCATCACATTAATAGATCGTTGTACGCTTCTACATATCACATGAAAATACTAGAACATGGATCTACATATCACATGAAAATACTAGAACATGAATATGTCAACAGCTAGTTCTTATGTGTCATCACATTAATAGATCGTTGTACGCTTCTACATATCACATGAAAATACTAGAACATGAACCTACATATTTATGTTCTAGTATTTTCATGTGGTATGTAGGTACATGAAAATACTAGAACATGAACCTGCATTAAATGTTCTAGTATTTTCATGTGGTATGTAGGTACTTCATGTTCTAGTATTTTCATGTACCTACATACCACATGAAAATACTAGAACATAAATGTTCTAGTATTTTCATGTGGTATGTAGGTTCATGTTCTAGTATTTTCATGTGATATGTAGAAGCGTACAACGATCTATTAATGTGATGACACATAAGAACTAGCTTTTGACATATTCATATTCTAGTATTTACCACATGAAAATACTAGAACATAAATGTTCTAGTATTTTCATGTGGTATGTAGGTACATGATATGTAGAAGCGTACAACGATCTATTAATGTGATGACACATAAGAACTAGCTTTTGACATATTCATGTTCTAGTATTTTCATGTGATATGTAGAAGCATACAACGATCTATTAATGTGATGACACATAAGAACTAGCTTTTGACATATATATATATATATATATATATATATATATCATGTTTTAGTATTTTCATGTGATATGTAGAAGTGTACAACGATCTATTAATGTGATGACACATAAGAACTAGCTTTTGACATATATACATGCAAATACTCAACTAATTTCAACTTTCTTTGGTATAAATTTACCAAAAGTTGTATGAATTGTAGAATACATGAGTTCTTATGTAATGGTTATTAGTTGTGTATCGAATGTATTGAGCATAGCATCCAATCTTATGCATTGGTTATTAGTTGAGACAACTCCCTCTTCTATTAGCTTCCATCATCATCTTCACCAAGCCGGAGACTAGATGCATGAATCACCAACTATAACTTCCCAACCATTTAGCTCTTCTAGCTCAACCTCAAGCCCATAGAGGTCACGAGTAAGGTCTATAACTTGACCCTATTGCCATAGAAATTTACATCCCATACCACAAGCATCCCCTTTACAAGGAAGCATTGAACTGGCTTGCTAGCTTGCCATGCCTTGGTGTTGATTAGTGAATGCCCATTACGCAAGCCCTCATGCTAATTTATAGCCTTTGGCCATGGCTAAATATATCCTAAGTGCCTTTCATTCCTAGACCTCCAATCCAAATGGTGTTTCTAAACCTTAATCCTAGGGACTTCCACCTTGAGCTAATAGTCTCACCTTGACCTTCAAGGTATTTATGTCCAAGTTATTACAAAAATCAAAATCAAACATGATCACAAATTTATGATTTACTAAAACCATAGAAACCAAGAAAAATGAAATAAGTGGGGGAGAGAAGAGAAAGAGAGAGCGACACTGCATGGAGTCCAATCTCCCTAGATGGTGGCTCTTGCTTCCCATCTAGAGTATTTATAATTGTAATTCCAAAAAGCAAAGAGCCAATAATAGTACATCCAAAAGCATCTTTTCTCCACAATCGAAGGGATTGCTCAACATAGCTTCACGAGCTCAAATGGCTTAATATGCCTCATCCACAATTAATAAAATAAATTAGCCCACAACTTAATATTCATTACTTTACAATATGGCTCATGGCCTTTGGCAACCATTCGATACTTGGATCAATCCAAATCACCTTCACCATATCCGTTTCTCGTTATCCAACTCATCATTTGTACTCGAGCCACCAATTGTGTTAGTTATTACAATCAATTGATGAATCATCATACCAAGTAATCCCAACACAATTGTACGCTTGATATACAGACATCAAAATACACACCTTGCGACCAATTGCAATAACACTAGCGACATAAGTATTAACATGGAATCACCCACAATACTAACCATCTAGCCTAGCAATATATAGGTACTTAGGTGTCCCCAACTAAACCCCATAAAGCATCCACTAGGACCCTCGCTGCGTTCGATGCGCTCCTATGGAATACTTTGCCATAGCCTAAAATAAAATAATATCCAAAGCAAGAAATATTAGAAATACGATTTTTGTAACATCCCTCTTGCTTGGATTGCAGCTGGCCTCAGTTGTGTATTTGACTTTTCGAGTCAACGAGTAAAGACGTGAAGAGTACTCTCTTGGATATTTATTAAGTATCATCATGGTCAAAAAATTTCTTAAAGAGATGTTAAGCTCTCATTAAAATGAATTTAGCCAATTTAAAACTTATGAAAGATTATTTTTATTCTTATCTTGTACCAAGAGAAAGTACCATACTACATCCATTCATTGCTTATGTTATTTTTATACAGGTCTAAACATGAGGATAGAAAAGATTCATATTCTTACAGAATGAATGATATTTGAAGTAATAGTAGCATCATGTGACTTCAAGAATGGAAGTCCTATGAAAATTGCAACAGGGATGTCGATCCCCTAAGCGAAAGACCACGGCTATTTAATTTGGAAGAAAGCAATAGGACTAAATTAAGAATCGAGAGCTAGAGATGAAACAAGGACAAATAGATACACTATATGCATGTTATTGCTTTGACAACAATCGGCAATTTCTCTTGTCAGCTTAGTAGAAACAATCAAGCATACAAGCATTGTGACGAGGCGACTAAGGCATCTCTGGATACATCTGGTAGGCTTCGATAAAGTGAACTAAATTGAAGAAAATTAAAAAGAAGAAAAAGCACAACATTTTTGCTAAGCAAGAGGGAATGCATGATTGTTCGCTTGCAACAAGTTTTTTGCTATGGGAATTTCTTATAAAATTGCTTTTATAGATAATAAAAAGTAGTTGGTATGTCAAATAATATTTTCTATGTATTTTCTAACAACTGAAGAAAATACATATTGAATCATTATTATCTACCAAGTTAAATAAAAAATTTGATGTGTGATTAGACATGACATACATCTACCCTTCTGTTGATCACAGAATAGTATATGTCACTTATTGCTACTCGCATCATAAGAAAAAAGAATTATGCTTTGTATTTTTTATTATTTCTCAATATCATACTAGTATGGGATGGTATAGATATTGATGAATATAATGAATCATTAACTAATCCCACCACAATTGTATGCTTGATATATAGACATCAAAATACACACCTTGCAACGTATGTACAAAAAAACGGTGAGTTGCACGGGCCTACACGTTGGGAGAGTCCGTATGGCGATTGTACGGATGTGCAGAGGTCTTGAAAAGAGGGAGGGGAGAAGAAAATTCACCACAAGGGCCCTACCATCCCATTGAAGGTAGTTTTGGGCTCATGTGGGGGAGGTGCACCTGGTAGGAGGGTCAAACATGGGTTAAGAAAGGAGGATGGTTTGGGTGGTCCCTAGTGTAAGGGGAGAAACCAATAGGGGCTCTTTGCAGGCCTTCCCACCCTCCACCTCAACATACCATTGCCCCACACCTTCTAGCACTCTCATTGGTACACCTCAAATCACTCTCTAATCCCTTGAAATTAGGAAACACTAATTGGAGGCGCTTTTGAGATGCCAATTCTCCCCTAATTGGTGAGAGATCAAATAAGTTTTTGTGATGAATAATGAAAGGCACGGTCGAGGCCAGTTACACCAACTGGGAGCATAAACTCTATGTAGCACTATGGGCCTATCGAAAAACCTACAAATTGGCAATGAATTGCACACCCTTTAGCCTTGCATTTGGGGTAGAGGCAACCATGCCCATGGAATTTTATTGTGCCAAGCCTCAAAGTCGCACTTAGGGATCAAATATCTAATGTGGCAATTCTTGAGAGATTACTCGAGCTAGAAAAGCTTTATGAGACAAGGCTACGAACAACCCATGGTATTAAAGTGGAGAAGCTACATCGCAAAAAATGGTTGGACAACAACTTGTGCAATAAGGATTTGAAAGAGCATGATGGACGGCCATATTAATGGTAGTAAGCTTAAATGCTACTACGGCCCTTTGACATTGTAGACATTACATGAAAAGGAACTAAAATTGGAGGTTGCAAGGGTGAAGTAGAAAGCATTAGAAGAAGCTAGAGCACGTCAGGCTAAGGCAAAAAAAATAGGGCTTTTATTGATTTATAAGGCAACTGTGGAAGGGTTAAGCCCCATGGAGGACTTAACAGTTGCCCCCATGAGGGTGCAAGCCAATTTGCAATTGTGCAGGGAAACAATATGCTCAGCTGACACTTTCATTGATCCAGGTGCTAGCCACAACTTGATTTCATACGACATGTGCACTAAGCTTCTAACCTTCAAGGTAACTCTAGAACGCACCTCTATTATGGTTCGTGTAGTAAACAACAAAATTTCCCCTACCATCGGTTGTATTGAAATTCCTTTGTCAGTTATTAATAACCATTGCATGGTGAGTCGATTTTATGTTATGCCAGAAGGTGCCATGGATGAACAAGTCATTCTAGGAAAGGACATGGTGCTTTGCAGCCAATTGCCAAATTGATTGGCGAGAACACACGGCTACCTTAACTAATGATAGTCACACTTGAGTGGTCTCAATTGTTGCAAAGTCCCCCATTCCTGCATCCCCTATATTGAGGAAGTCCGGCAAGCAGCCTATGAACCCCACAATTCCACAAATGGCTTCCTCATCAATTGCGGTCCCTACCATAGTTTCCATCATAGCTACACTAACGAGGGATGATGGTGCTACCCTAGCTATGGCAAGAGAACATAAAGGAAAGTGCTCATACAGGCTTCCGAAAGACTCAAGCATCAATTCCACTTCCTAGGTTCCGCCAAGAAAGAGTCAAAGTACAATTCAGACTACCCACTCTTCCACTATATCCATGAAAGCTAAAGCCGTACGCTCGAGAAGAAACAGTTCAAGAAGATACCAACCAACAAAGAAAAAATTCAAGAAGATGCAAACCAATGAAGATTGTGTAGTCTCAATGATGAATCACATGTTGTGGGGATATTGAAGGAACACCAATGGATCCTCCACTCCAAGCTACTCCTTGTGAGAGTAATGTAAAGCACAAGCCATCCACAAGTGTCACTCAAGTGGCTCTCGGATTCTTGCAATGCATTTCCATGAGAAAAAGAGGGAAGGGGGAGAAAGGAGAAGAGAGGGAGAGGGGCAGGGGGAGATGGGACAGTAGAGAGAGAGGGAGAGGGGAAGGCGAGAATGAAGGGGGATGAGTGGCAAACACAAAGGCACTACAAGGGAAACAAGAGAACACCCAAAGACACTCTTGGAAGAGAAGAGGGAGCTTGTATTCCAAACTTGTGCATACAACAATGAAGAATAAAGTCAACCATTTGGCCTCATATAAGTCACCTTTTGAAGGGAGGGCCAGAACTTTTCCTTATACCACTCTCTCATGTCTCTTTTGTTACAACCACGGGCCCATATGGCACCAAGGCATTCTCTCAACCACCTCTCATCTTCAAATGAGGGATGATCATGATGCCTACCTCTGTCTTAAGCCATTTAACCCATAGGACTAGGTTGATGTTGAGCCATTTGCGTCTCAAACCCCATCGGCCCATTTGCAGCTCAAACCCTATATGGCCATTTGTGACTCAAAACCCATATGGCTGGATCCGTCATCATGCTCCATGGCTGTGGCTCTTAATATGCCCCCCTTCTTATTGTGCTGAGCTAGCTGTGCTAGAGTAGGTGGGTGGAGAGGATTGTTTGGAGGACTGCGTAGCGATCCAATTGTCGGGGGCTGATTTGCATGAAGTATGAGTAGAGCTTCCAAAAGTGGATGGCATGCATGTCCTCGAAGGTGCGAATGTGATGGCCATGGAGGCGGAATCGAAGGTAGAGGTAGAGGTCCTAGAATTGAGAAGGGCCGATGTCGGGGTTGAAGACAATTTGGTTGTTGAGATTATGGAGCTTGTTGTCAATGGGCCAACTGTGGCAGGGAGATCACAGAGGAGCTAGAGGATGAGGTGGTTGAAGTGGACCGATGCAACCGTTTGTGGGGTTGAGAACAGAGCTATAGGTGTCATTGAATGACTGGAGGCAGAAGAAAAATCCCTCCTGAGTCATTTCCTTGGGAAAATTATACTTCGGGAAGTTGTAAAGAATATTGGAGTCCTTTTGTTGGAGCTCCTAGAAGTGGGCCTAGGTCCATCGTCATTCCATGAGCATATAAAATTAGGAAAAAAGGAAGCTAAAAATGGAAAAAAAAGAAATGTGGTCGAGTTTGCATTCAATGAGGACACTTGAGCTACTTTATTATATATGATGTACGGTGAAATTTTTGGTATTTTTGACATCATTGATATTTTTGGAGCCTGACAAAACCCCCGTCCAACTTGTCAAATGGCTTTCATTTGTATAGGTGGCTTTCTGGGCCTCCGAGGGCCCCTTTTTGGCATTTTAAAAGTCTTTTCGAGGGTTTTGGCCCGTTCTAGACATGCAGGTGATGTCAAAAATACCAAATTTTGCACCATACGTTAGTGGGGTTATGTCATATTTTATTTTTTTAGAGAAAAGAAATTTGAAGAAATCGTGAATTTCTCTCAGGGCCCCAAAACGAGCTCCCTTTTTTCCTAATGAGGGGTTGGATTCATCGGTCGACGTGTGTGCTGCAATAGCAGTGCCAAAATTGCTCCTTATTCAAAAAAGGGATGCAACAATGGGGTTCAAGGTTGGTGTTTGAGTTGGTGAGGGGAACAAGCACATCAAGTGCGAGGTGGTACCCACCACATGTGCGCTTTGGATGGGTTCCTCTTGCGAGTCATTGAAGGATTAGGTAATGAACTGAGTGAGGGGGAAAACTTCCATAATTTTGTAGAGATGGAGGTAAGAGTCTTTGAGTTGAGCCTTCCAGTGATGCATTAGGGCCTTGTCGGGCAAGTCTTGGAAGGAGTTGCCATTGGACATCTTTGGGAAGGGATGAGGGGGGTGCTGGAGGGACATCATCATTAGGGATATTTTTATCGAAGCAATGCTTATATATTAATATAAAATCTGGCAAAAGTTTTCAAGATAATTTTTTTAGTTTCACAATATTAGTAGAGTGTAGTATCTTTTTTATATATTTTCTTTTGAATTTTGAAGGAAAAAATGTAAATATTTTTTTGCATAAAAGTTTCAAATCGTAGAAATGTTTCAAACATTTATTTTTATTAGGGCATACAAACTTTCGACACTATAAAAGTTTAGCTTCTTAACGAAACTAACTTCAAAAAATCATCCCTGATCATCGTCATCCATGGGAATAGGTTCCTCCTTAGCAATCCCTGTGAGCAACGGATCGATGGGCATAGGTTCAAAATTCACCGGCTTCAGAAGTGTGTTGAGTGCCTCATCAGGAAGGTTGACTAGAGCATTGGAGGAGATGGACTGGGAGGTCCCCTGCTGTGTAGAGCTTGTGTTGGAGGCATCGTAGGAGTACTTTAAGAGGTTTGTGCGGGGTAGAGCGGGTGGGACCGGATTGGTGGGTTGCTAGGAGGGTTGGATAGGATCTATAGGAGGGGGTTGTGGAATGACCGGGGGCGGTGGCATTGAAGATGGATGTTGTGTCTCCTCAAACCTCGAGGGCTTCTGCTCATAATCTTCCACCCGACCACGGATTCCTTTTTCTTGGAGCCCCCTCAGCCTTCTTTCTTTTTTTGGCTCCCTCTAGAATCCTCCCTCCTAGCCCAACACTTGCCACTTGGCCTCCAACTTTGGACTCCTTATGCACCACCTCATAAATGCCTAGACCTAGGCATGACCCTAGATCTAAGCTCTTTAGGCCCTATTAATGAAAGTGCTGTCAAGCCCTCTGGCTTCCCGCCTTATACCGTGGTCACATGGTATTATAGTTGACGTAACATTCCCTTCCCCTTAAGAATTGTTTACGTCCTTGAAAACAAAATTGGGAAGCCTCCTTTGGAAACTGATTACCTTTTCCCATGTTGAACTCTCTTCAAATCTATCTTTCCACTTAACTAGACATTCTTTCCATATAGTATGTCGCATTCTTTTTTCTTGTGTATCTAAAATTTTTTCTGGTTCATGTGGTAAAGATGCGGGTTCAATAAGTTCAACTAGGACTTCATTTCCAATGAGATTATCATCATCTCCTAATTTTGTTTTTAGCCTACTGACATGAAAAACTGGATGTACTCTACATCCCTCAGGTAAGGCTAATTTGTAAGCAAGTTCTCCAATCCTCTTAAGTATTGTGAATGGTCCACAATACCTAGGAGACAACTTCGGACATTTACATATTTTTAGAGATTCTGAAGATTCAGGTACCTTAAGGTAGACTTTCTCATTTACTTCAAACTCCAACTTTCTATGGTGGGGATCTGCATAACTTCGTGCTCTATCTTGAGCTCTTCTTATGCTATTTTTAGCTAACTTAAGCATTAGATTCATATCCTCAAGAAAGTCTTTGGCCGCTTGAACCTTCTCTTTTTCAAGTCCCACGGTCATTGGGGCTCTAGGTTGAAATCCATACATCATCATGAATGGACTAAAACCTATAGCTGAATGTTTGGCACTGTTATATGCAAATTCTAATATGGGCAAATACTGTTCCCAATTAGTTTGCCGTTTATTTACATATGCTCGAAGCATATCCTCAATGATCTGATTGACTCTTTCAGTTTGACCATCACTCTGTGGATGGTCCGTGGTGCTCATATTCAATGAAGTTTCCAGTCTCTTAAACACAACCCTCCAAAAATGGCTATTGAACTTGCTATCCCGATCACTAACAATACCGGCTGGTAGCCCATACAATCTATAAATATGCTCCACAAATAGCCTAGCTAATTCTGGAGTTTTAACATCTTCATTGACAGGAATAAAATGAGTCATCTTGGTCAACCGATCCACAATTACCCACACAGAGTTGTGCCCCCTCTGTGTCCTAGGTAGTCCCACAATGAAATCCATGGAGATGCTTTCCCATTTGCTAGATGGAATCTCCAATGGGTGTAGGAGACCTCCTACCTTAAGGCATTCAACCTTAGTGACCTGGCATTTTTGGCACTTCAATACATAATCTTGGATGTCCTTACCTATTCCAGGCCAAAAGAATTGTCTTTTCAGAAGTACATATGTCTTCTGAATTCCCGGGTGTCCAGCACTCGGACTATCATGACATTCAAAAAGGATTTGGCGCCTAATGTCATTATCATCCGGGACACATACTCTGCCCTTGTAGAGTAGGTAGCCATCTTCAATAGTATATTTTCTCCACTTGAGTCCTTTATCACCAACCTATGGTGTGTCGTCATTTCCATGCGACTCCTCAGTGAAAGCCTCTCGATTAGTTGGATCCCTATTTTTAATTGCTTTCCATATTTCAGAGAAGTGAGGATCAAATTCACATTTCCCTTTTAAGGACTCTAGGAAATCATTCTGAAATTGAGTAAAACTCAATTCATTAACAATTAGCATTCGGCTAAGAGAGTCTGCTACCACATTAAACTTCCCTTTCCTATATGTCAATTGTATATCAAACTCTTGCATTAACTCAACCCATCTAGCTTTTCTACCTTTAAACTTTGGCTGATTACAAATCCATTTAATGATTTCTTGATCAAAGATGATCTGATCTCAAATTTTGCACCATATAAATAGTGCCTCCACTTCTTTAAAGCATAGACTATAGCATATAGTTCCTTCTCATATGCCGAGTAATTCCATTGGGCACGATCAAGCTTTTTGCTTTCAAAAGCTACTGGTTGACCTTTTTGTATAAGTACTGCCCCAACATCAAAATCACTGGCATCTGTCTCAACCACGAATGGTTCATTGGGATCCACTACTTTTAAGATAGGAGCTGCCGCTATAGCTACCTTTATTTTTCAAAACTTCTCTTTTGAGGTTCATCCCATATGAAGGTGCTTCCCTTCCCCTTAAGCTGGTCCATCATCGGAATAGCAATCTTAGCATAATCTTGGATGAATCTCCTATAGAATCCTGACAAACCTAAGAATATATGTAATTCTTCTAGATTTGTAGGATGTGGCCATTCCAATATGGCCCTTACTTTGTCAGGGTCCATATGAACCCCTTCTTGGGATATTATATGTCCCAAGTATTTCACTTCTTTTGCAAAGAATTCACATTTGGATTCTTTTGCAAAGAGTGAATTATCTCTAAGCAGTTGGAACACTTTTTGCAAATGTTCCAAATGTTTTTTTCTACTTTTACTATAAATAAGGATATCGTCTAAAAATACTACAGCAAATTTCCCTAGATATGGCCTTAAGACACTATTCATAAGTGTCATGAAAGTTGCTGGAGCATTTGTTAATCCGAATGGCATTACTTTAAATTGATAATGCCCATACCTAGTACGAAATGATGTCTTAGGGACATCTTCTTCCCTAATTCGTACTTGATGATATCCTAATCTTAAATATATTTTAGTAAAGTATTTTGCCCCTTGCAATTGATCAAAGAGCTCATCAATGCGAGGCATAGGATACTTATTTTTTATGGTGATTTTATTTAGTGCCCGGTAATCTATGCATAAATGCATAGTACCATCTTTTTTCTTTACCAGTAAAACTGGTGCAGACCAAGGTGAACTACTTGTTTGGATTTGGCCCTTTCTAAGATATTCCATTAACTGTCTTTTGACCTCATGTTCCTCCATTTGACTAAGCCTATATGGGGGTTTACAAATGGGGGTAGATCTAGGAATTAAATCTATTTTATGATCTACTTCTCTCTCAGGAGGTAAACCATCAGGTAAATCAGACGAAAAAACATCTTTAAATTCAAACATTAAATCCTTTAAAGAAGATTTATACTTTTTAACATTACAAAAAACAACATTACTTCTTTTCGATGTAGAAGACATAAAATCATAAAACCTCGCATTCTTCTTGGTGTAGTAGTCGTTCCACTTCCATCGAACAAATAAGAGGAGAGTTAGGCACATCATGTTCTCCTTGAATCTGAAAGACTCTACCCTCTTTTTCAAACATAATGGAGTTATTAAGATAACTCCTCTGTACGCTATGCCCAAGACTATATAGCCATTCTCGACCAAGCACTACATCTGTTTGGTCGAGATGCATGATTTGGAAATCCAAGGCATTCTGATAGCCTTGAATATCCATCTCTACACCATATATCATGGTGTCCCAAACTTTTTTATCACTGCCCTTCGCCAAAGAGACCACATATTTATGGGCACTGGGACTCTCAGGCAATTTTAATTTCTCAACTAATGAGTAGTTTAAGAAATTATGTGTTGCACTATCATCGACCATCACTCTTACTCTTTGCCCCTTAATTTTTCCATGCATCCTCATCAAATCATGAGGACCAAAGGTGGGCTACCACATTGCCAATGATAGACAGCACATGTGGGTGCTATCCTCATGATAGACCTCTACCTCAGTGTACTTTTCAGTACCATTAAGCGGTAACACTTGCACCGCATGCACTTGTTTTTGTGGAGGTCTATTTGGGGCTTTAGCTCCTGCTGGTTTATTTTTAGGATAGTTCCAAGCAGCATGGTCTTTGTCCAGACATTTGAAGCAAAGATTTTCTTGCCTGGCCCTTTCATAATCCTCTTTCTTCAAGAGAGGATGATTTTGTGTTTGAGGTTTCTTAGGTGGTGCCTAAGGAACCTCCTTCTTAAAGTGCCCCTTCCTTTTCAAATTGGAAAATTTATTGAACTTTGGAACAAATCCTATTTGCTCCAAAGTTCCAATTCTGAATTTCCCCGTCGTATCATCATATCTTTGGGCATACTTAATGGCTTCCTCAAAGGCTTTTGGAGAATTTCTTTTCACCTCAACCTTATAAGTGTCTTTGAGACCTCTCACGAAACCCCTTATCTTTTGGAATTCATCAATTCCCTTTAGCTTAAGGACTGCCTCCCTATAATTCACTATGTACTGGACTAGAGTGTTTTTTCCCATAGTGCAATTGTCCCAAGCCTCCCACGCTCTTTCTAATTCATTTTTCGGCAATGTTGTGTCTCCTCAAACCTTGAGGGCTTCTGCTCATAATCTTCCACCTGACCACGGATTCCTTTTTCTTGGAGCCCCCTCAACCTTCTTTCTTTTTTTGGCTCCCTCTAGAATCCTCCCTCCTAGCCCAGCACTTGCCACTTGGCCTCCAACTTTGGTGCCACATGTCCCACAAGGGACTCCTCTCTTTATAACCCTCTCTAGGACTCCTTATGCACCACCTCATAAATGCCTAGACCTAGGCATGACCCTAGATCTAAGCTCTTTAGGCCCTATTAATGCAAGTGTTGTCAAGCCCTCTGGCTTCTCGCCTTATACCGTGGTCATACGGTATTATAGTTAACGTAACAATGGATATGGCTTCCTGCCCTTCCTCGATGACATCTTCAGGGTAGGCTACATGAATAGTTTCAAAATTGCTGACCAAGGACTCGAGGGAGTCCTGTAGCACCCAGTTATACAAATTTATTATTCTGAAGGGATGGTAGGCAGTGGAACGATATGCAACTAGGTGCCCTTGCGTTTGGATGGTGGAGGCCCTACCATAGGTCTGCATCTAGTTGATGTCGGCTTGGAGGCTATCAAGAGTGCAGACCCATGGCCTAAGTTCATCAGGCTTCACTAGTTGTATCACTTTATCGTCTTGAGGATAGTTTGTGGACACTGTCACCGCACCTGGAAGTTCAACAGGATGGGATGGGCAGTGAGGGTCTGAAGAAACAATTCTTAGATGCATGGAGTTGTCAAGGTCTCTTGCATGCCATTGAGAAACTAATCTATGGAGAGTGGTGATCAAATGGATCCCCCCCCCTCTTTTTTCCCTCTACCCCCTCCTTAAATTTAAGTTCAATATACGAAATGAAGAGGGGTCTACCTCTAATGTATACGCTTAAGTGTCTGCTTCCAAAAACCCCCCTCCCCTTACACTCACGTGATACCATACAACATCTATAGTGAACCCCCCAGGTGGCCAACCTTAAATAGTTCTACTTATGCCCTATTTTTAAAACAAAACCAGTGGCACACACTAGAACATGTGTGGGTCACCAATGTTGGTTTTTCATAACCATGTTGGGTATTGATAGTTGAAATTGGAATAAATATTTTAGCTAGGTGTTATTGCATTTGAAGTAGTGTAGCATATTGTTTAACAATAAATAACAAATTTTGTACCCCACCATGAGCCAAAACATTTTTCATAGGGTAAGGTCAATTCAATGGCTCTATTTCTCATAATGTACCAACAGTTGGTATGCCTCTAATTCACATCGTACCCATGCAATGTACCAAATCTTGTTGCATAAATAGGTCTATACATGCCTTTTTATTTTACAAATCTGCATCGTGCACACTACGACAAGTGAGAGTCACCAACGTTGGATTTTCATAACCATGTGTGGCATCAATGGTTAGAAGAAGACAAAAATTTGTAGGAATCTACTAGATGGTGGCATAAAGATTATGTCTAGCCTCTATTGCATTTGGATTAGCATAGCATATTGTTTTAGGCTAGATAACCCTTTCTTTGGTGCACTTCAACAAAAAATACTTTGTTAGGGTAAGCTCAAATCCATGGCTCTATATCTCATAATGGATTGAGACCTGGTATAATTCTCATTAATATTATACCAAATCCCCTTATCAAATCATATCCCATAAATATTTCTATACATGGCTTCTGATTTTAAATAACCTCGTCGCATACACTAGAACATGTGTGGGTCACCAATGTTGGATTTCAATAACCATGTTGGACATCGATGGTCGAAAGAAGATGAAACTTGGTATCACTCTCATATATGATGGCATAAATATTTTTCCTAGGTTTTAATTTCATTTCAAGTAGCGTAGCATATTGTTTTATGGTAGACAACCCTTTTTTTTCTAGACCGCAGACTAAAACATTTTTTATAGGGTAAGTTCAAATCCATTGCTCTATATCTCATAATGGTGTGTATTCCCCCATTGTGTATGTGAGAAAGCTGCAAGTGAGACTCCTTACTTCTCTCCCACTCTCTTCACAGGGGAGGCTTAGACTATCTAAACCAACATACATGCTGAACCAATTTGGTAGGAAAAATAGAGTGCTAGTTGAACCTCAGGTGTCAGCATAACCTTCGATGTCATAATAAATATTTAGGGAAGTAAGTTCCATTGTATCTACTCGCAATGAACTACCACCATATCTATTGGGATATTTGTGATCAAGGGCTTGCTCTAAGGTGCATGTGTGCATCTAATAGTAGTCACATGTTTGTGTGTGTGTGTAGTGAGCACACTTAGTATTAAAACTTAGTACTAAAGTACACTTAGTACTATCTAGGACGATGAAACAGGTGATGATGCAGTAGAAGGTGCCCTCTCTAGGAGGTTCTAATGATTTAGAAAGTTCCTATTATGTAGGGCTAATTGCCTTTTATGTAGGAGAGGTGCCTATGATCTAGGACACGCTCTCTCCCACTCTATAAATGAGAGGCTTCTCTCTCACAATCAATAGAACACACTTTTGGCTTCTTCTTGTGTTATCATCTCTTGTAATGATGCATCTCGTCTCTCCTACCACTTCCCAACAGGTGGTATCAGAGCCATACTTCCCTCCTTGAGCCTTCTTGAGCCACATCATCATCTTCCTCTTCACCCTCCACCTTCTTCTTAAGCACGTTTTTGCTAAGCTCATTTTTTCCTCTAAAGCATCATTCATTGAGCCCTCTCAGCCAACCTCTACCTCAATGGGACGCACATCCTCACTGGAGGGATTTCCATAATTCTACCTTTATTGGTCGCACCGCCACAAAGACTGCTCGATGGATCGATTGCAAATTCTCTTAATCTACTTTGAATTTTTCTAATTCCTCTTAGGCGCAAATGGGTGATGCTATGAACTAGCTCTAGTCCAAAGCTGAGGTCATTTGGTCCACTAAGTGAGGAGAAAACATGAAAAAACTAGTCAAATTGATAGCAGCTCTAGGTAGTGACGTATTGTAGCATTGCACAATTCCTTACTAGGGGGTGTTTCTGCTCTTGGGGGCCAATGATGCGCCAGCGGTTAAGGCCCCCTTGGTGGTATGTCCTTGCATAGGGAGGACACATGGCAGATAGAATCATACCAGTGGTTAGGGGTAGGTAACCTTGGGTTAAGGTTATGGTTAGACAAGGAAGTTCCCATGAACAAGAATCTTCTCATCAAATACATTAACAGGATGTCACTATTTGATTTTGATATTGAGGTGCCCTTTAGAGCTACCTCACCCTCTTCATCCTATCCACATTCATAATGATAGAAATTATAGACACTTACGTACCATGATGACCCAAAATGAAGAAATATGCATATTAAACTATATGAACGATGAACCAGTTATATAAACCTTTGTATACATGAATAAACTTGCGTTCACAATGTTAGCAATTCTAGACACTTAGACATATTTGAAGCTCTGTTAGTGTAGAACACAACCATGTTAATTTGAATAATTTCTACTCATGGCATATTGTTAAATTCATCTCATACTCAAGATTTTGATAGGTTTTCTTACTAAAGGGAGTTGGCATCCTAGGATTGGGACTCCCTCCCTCATTACTCTAGTTTTCCTCCTTCTTTTGATTAGTACTCTTCCTTTTTCACTCCAACTAATTAATGCAATAGTCATTTTTTGTTGAATAGGTGATCAACCTAATTAATAATAACAAGTTTTTTCTTAGTTTTTATTTTTCCTTTTATAAAAATTAAAAAACTAATCCATACCATATTGAGATAAGGTTAAGGAAAGGGAAGGCATTGCCTAAGATACAACTCTATCTTGGTCATTCCTTGTGGGGATTTGAATGAAATCACGTAGGTAAAAGTATGCCCTCTCCATATGAGCTACCATACAATAGACAAACAAATTCTCCTTTTGCCAATTTCCATGAAAAAAGGTGGCTTAGGTGAAAGGTTATGTCAAGCTAAATTTAACTATAAGCTCTAAATAAGACAAAGAGGTACTCTATATATCTAATGGTATGTACAAGTACTTCCCAATATACTAGGAGGTAGGAGGCATTCTCAATGCTCATTTGTGCTCACGGGGGGGTCACTCTTCATAAACCCCATAGAGCACATGAGAGCAAGCATGTATTAAAAGTATCACCATTCTTGTATTTTCACATTTTCTCATTAATTAATACCCTCTTGCATGTCTTCATTTTTTCAATCTTAGAATTTATACCCTTCCATAAATCTACACATATAAATTGCACTAAGTCGCTATTACATAAATCCCCTCATGTATGCAAATGGCATGTAATTTAAAAAAATCCCACCAACATGTATATTAAAAAATTGCCCCTCCATGTACGGTGTACGAACGGCATGTAGGGAGACTTACATGCAAACGGCATGTAAGTTCCCCACATTAAAAAAAGTATCCTTCGGACAGAGGCATGTAGGGAGACTTACATGCAAACGGCTTGTAAGTTTCCCCATTAAAAAAAGTATCCTTAAGTGCACTAATGAGCTATGTGATGTTACATATTTATAAGTGACCCAAAGCTTGTGCTATGGTATGTCTTGATCTGTAAGACATGTCACATAGGGGTATTCCCGAGAATTAATGGACGAATTATTTAGGCAAAAAAGAAGATTAAAGGTAGGACGTAATGTCAATGGGAATACGGACCGACGTGCTAGCAACCGGCAGTTTACACTTCGTGATCGATGTTCTTCCGACTGTCAATCCATCTCTAGTGCTTTGGTTGCCTGTTTACATGATCACCCACTGCCCTTCCAATTCCTGCAAATGCTTTAGATCCATGCATCCAGGTAATCTGCCGCCATTGCATCTCCATCACCCTGATATTCCACCTCCTCCATCCTCATTGCCTGCCCGCTCGACTTAATTCTTCCCTCCTCCTCCTCTTCCCATTCATAAACACGCTTTCTTCCCTTGTTTCACGCACCTTTTGCTTCCCCTTCCATTTCATACAATCGCTTCTCAGCTGCATCTCGCCATGTATCTGCACCAGCAGCAGCTCCCTTTCTTGTTGCTCTTGTTGCTCTCTTGCTCCCTCGCTTGTGAGTTGTGGAACGACGACCCAGAATGGTTCAACGAAGAGGAATACGGGGCCGAGCTTAATTTACTCCTCCCCAACGGCCCAGCATTTTCTTTCGTCGACCTTGTCGACAAGAGGAAGAGTACTTTCTTCCAGTTCTTGAGAATTAATGGCGCTGAAAGCTTTACAGGACTTGCGACTGATTCTTCGGAATGGCTGCTGATTGACGACCCTGAGTTCTTCAACGATCCTTTACAAGAGGAGCTGCTCCTTCGCGTACGTGACATCGGGGCACACGCAAGACGCCTCCTGAAGCCAGACAATCCTGAAATACACACCCATCGTAGAGATCCGGATGCAATGGAGAAACATAAAGGATGGAATGCCATTTCCTTCGCGAGCGTCATCCATTCCTTCTACACTTGTCTCGGGCTGTAAGCTCTAAAGTGGTGAATGCAAAGGAGACACGTAAAGGATGCAAACCCATTTCCTCCGTCATCCTTCCTTCTACACTTGTCTCGAGCGTTGTAAATTGTAAGGGTTGTTTTCCTTGGAGCTGCAGTTGCTTGAGCGTTGTAAATTCGAACCTTTAAAGCCGTTCCTTTCCCGAAAGTTTCATTCAAGGTTGCAGAAGTAAGAAATCTGTTGCCTGTGTTAGCAACCAGAGCTAACTGCATAATGCTAAGAGAGCGTACGGTAATTTCATAAGTAGTGAAGCTCTGTTTCTTGTTACTGCCCTTAACTTGAATGCAAGAGCTGAAGCTTAACCAGCAAGCCACAAACTAGCAACAATAGCTCACCATATACTTCTGTCAAGATTGAAGCGTGCTATCTAGTGCGCCGAGTACTGAGCGTCTCATATAGTTGAAACATCACGGTCTCTACGTATAACTAGAAACCGGTTTTCTCACACATCACAAAATGCGATGTCCGGTCTCGCATTCTTGTAAGCTTTGCAACGAAGAAATAACTCTGTCAAGTTTCGGAACAAAGAATCTCACACAATTTAACACAAGATTACGGTAGTAAGATACTTTTGACGGCTTCACAAAGTGGCGCACGATCCTCATAGTATGTCTTGACTTCGTATGGGGGAACGGTCAGCCGGAGACCTTTCCTCTCGCAATTCGTTGACAGTTGACCATGTGGGGGTTAAAGGTCACTGTGCCTTTACCCAGGTTATGTACAATACTCAAACACATATATAAATGAATGAAAACGAAGATTAGCGTGTTCTGCACCCACCAAAACTTGTGTGGCTCTTTGTTTCGCTCTCTCCCTTTTCCGTTCTTGCTTCCGTTGAGAGCACTCTCAACTGGTATCAGAGCCCGGGTGATCTAGCTGAGCGTGTGTGAATGCATGAAGCTCAACAGCTCTGTGGGAGGAAGGAGAAACTCTGTGGGAAGCTTTGTGGGTGACTTTACTTGCATCCGAGTGTGTAGAGACCTTGGAGGAACCTTTGGAAAAGTCACTTTGGTTTTGCGAAGTGGTTTTAAGAGCCTGTTAAGTGTTTTCAAAGAAAAAGTCATTTTTTGAGCTTTTCCCTGTTCCGTTCGATGACAGAGACTCTGTATTGACTTGTAGAGACAACTATTGCTTGCTTTTGGTGTCCACTTCACTTCAAGAGCTTGGAAACACCTTCATTCTTGAATTTGGGATCATTTCATTGGATTTCTGACTCATTGTGTCAGTTCTTACGTTTTTCTGCCCGGGTGTTAGAACTCAAGTTTGAAGCAACCATTTGCAGATCTGTCACTTCCGGTGGACTCAGGAGGTCCTAAAACTTCTATGTTGCTCATCATTCACACTTCGGTGGAGTTTACAAATAGCTCTGTTTCCAAAAACGTTTTTCATTCTGTGTGTTGGACCCAGTGATTGAGACCACAGTTTCGAAAACCATTTGTCCTATTGCGTTTCGGATGCCCAAAACCCCTACCTGTCAGTTCTTGCGCGATTCAGTGGAGTATTTTCAGAGTTATAGATCTCTGTGTATTTGATTTCGTCGCTCTGTTTTGCATTTTTCATTCTAAGGTTTTGAAACCTTTGATTTATGCCTGGGGTACATTTTATTAATGAAAAAATTTACAAATAAGGGATTTTAAATATAGGCCTTGAACGCACGTGATATAGAGGGTTTATACATAGTGACCCCCCTGAGACCTTACCCAAAATGGCTACAGTTAAGTAAACAATAACCCCCATATGAGCAAATTTGGCCGATAAAAAAATGCCAACTACAATGGCAATCCAAATGCCAATAAGTGCCAAATTCCTCAAGCATAAACATCGTCCACGAGCATATGCATCAACAATATCTCATCCAAGAGAGCATAGCACTATCAATGCATCAATTGCAACATGGCAAAGCTATCCCTCAGCATAAAGTAGCATCCATATGCAAAGCATCCCATCAAAATAGCATCCCACAAGGAAATATGGGCCCATCAATGCATCTAACAAGGACTGCAATGCATCCAAATGGCTTGTAAAGCATCCACTATGACCCAATGTAAACCACAAATAAGCAACATGGCTCAAATTACAATAAGAGTGATCTGCATAAGGTATGCCCAAACTCACGGTCTCATAGCAATGAACAATGCTGCAAAATAAATCATGAGATGCCTCAAAACATGAGCGTTATCGCATATCCAAACTTAGTGATGCAATCTACATGTTTCTCCTTTTTGCCGCATCTCTAAAATCTTATCCCATGAGGGAGTAAAAGCCAGTCAACCCTTATAGTTGACTTAAATTAAACCTTTGAATGATTTTTTGGCAGAGAGAAAAAAGAAGATATTTCGACGTCTCAAGGAGACAGAACTTCTCCAAATCTCCACAGGATCATGTAAGAACTGACAGGTAGGGGTTTTTGGGCCTCCGAAATGCAATGGAACAGATGGTTTTGGAAACCATGGTCCCAATCATGGATGATTTTTTCCTGCTAGTTTTGTTAAGAAGAAAAACTTTTATATTGGTGTTGAAAGTTTGTATGCCCTAAAAAATATAAAGTTTTGGAACATTCGCCAGGATTTGAAACTTTTACGAGAAAAATTTTATAGTTTCACCAAGATTTATAACTTTTTCTCCAAATTTCAAATGAAATGATAATACATTGGAATACATTCTATCAATGTTATGAAACTAAAAAAAACTAGCTTGAGAAACTTTCACCAAGATTTTATAATATTATATAAGTAGAGCTTCAATAAAAACATCCCTGGTCCCAATCACCGAGTCCAACACTCCGACCAAAAAATGTTTTAGCAAATAGATCTATTTATAAACACCACTAGAACGCAAATGATGAGCAAAAAGGAGATTTAGGATGTCTTGAGTCGGAACTGATAGATCTGCGAATGGTTGCTTCAAACTCAAGTTCCAACAAATTTAGACTTACTGTCCCAAAAGAAATTAACTCAGTTGTGTGCGAAACAAAGGCCTATAAACATTATAGAATACAGGCTTTAAATTCAGACTCCCAACTATCTTATCAACCTCTCTATAGCAAGCATTTCCTAGCTCTGTAGGCCAGTCTGATGCACGATTGCAGACCTCATCACACACTTGGATTACACACTGCTTGCTTGACTCTGTCGACTTGTATGCCCATAGTAACTCCTCCTTTCGCTGGGGATCCTCTTCATCCTAGTCTTTGCACTCTATACATCTTCGTACCTCTATCATGTGCTGCCAAAAGAAACCTACATCATGAGCTTGTTGACAAGCAACTTAAAGGAGCAGGAAAAACCGTAACTAGGGAAATTAATATTCATCGTCTTTGTCGACTCCAAGTAATACACCCACCACCAAAGCATGTCCTCCTTGTAGCTATTTTCCTCCTTCTCTGGGTCGGTTTCTGCGAGGATGGCATTCAACATTGTTTTCAGATAGAACAAAAGCATTCCAAAGTTATTTGTGTATGCCATATATTCGCTGTAGGTGGATCGATGTACAAAGTTTGGATCGATGTACAAAGTTTTGGGGCTAGATTTTATAATGGGCTCTTAGTTGTGTTTGCACTACACTTAAATAGGGAGAGAGTTCATTGAGCCCAACCTTCTCAATCTTCGGTCTCATGTTAGTTTAGTAATCAAAATCTTTGAGTTCATTGAGCCCGACCTTGTCATTCGTCAATCTCATGTTAGTTGTCTAATCAAAATCTTTCGTCTCACATTAGTTGTCTAATCGAAATCTTTCATCTCACATTAGTTGACTAATCAAAATCTTTCAATCTCACATTAGTGATCTAATCTAAATATTTCGTCTCACATTACTTGTCAAATCAAAATCTTTTGTCTCACATTATGGTCCTTGGCATGGATCAAAGGACACTATCTAGTCACATAGCTAAGAAAACATTGCCCAAGTAAACTCTGTGTTGGAACACTGAAAGGAAAGAGTAGAGTGGACACAAAATCAGAATACTTGCTTATAGAATGAAGAAAAGAGAGATCCTTAAGTATTTACCTCATACAAGGTCACTGACATCACTGATGACCTCAAAGCTCCACAATCATCTCCTCAATCTGCTCCTAGATTCACTCAATCATCCTATGTGGCTTTTCCACCACCTAACTGTGCTTGTGGGCACCTAACTGTGCCTCTAGCACTCACACATAGAAACATAAGGTGTGCCTGAGGCATACACCTTGAGATATCCCAACAAACCCCCCCTCAAGGAAATGCCTCAGGCTATGTCAAGGATACATCTAGTCTCATAGTTTCTCATGCCATCTCATGGTGGTCAAGGATTAATCTATGGCTAGGTTCTCATGCTAGCAAGGGTTCCCTTGGGTGTAAGGTAAACAAAAAGGGATACAAACAGACCTTCCAATGGTTATCTCCCCTGCATGTACATGCACACAATGTCTGCAGGAGGTACCATGGAACAAAACATACACATGGCCTACATCATAAGGTGACCAGAGGTGTTTACAAAACACAATAAAACACAATAGTTTATTTCATTCATTTTGGAGGACTATCCAGGCTGAGTACCTTGACATAAAAAGAGAGATCTGGAGCATACATAGAGATGAGTTTAAAATGCATAATCTTCAAAGGATGCCTCATCTTGTGGAGGCTCATTCACTGTAAGTAGATTTGAATTTTCTGTCTTTGCTTTGGCTCTGCAAAACTTCTCACTATGGTTGTTTTTGCCACAGTGCTTGCATGGATTAACTTTGAAGTAGTCCTTTGAAAGGTGATTTGTCTTTCCACAGTGATTGCAAGGAGTATACTTGCCCTTCTGGAATTTCATAACATAAGCAGTGTCATTGCCTTTCCTTAGCTCCATATGCCTTTCTTCTTCTTGGAGAGCAGAGATAATGCCTTCAAGGTTAGGATTGGGAAGATTCTTCAAAGTGCTAACAATGTGATCAAAACTTTCAGGCATACTCTTAAGTAACACTGCCATAGCATCATCAGGGGTGATAGGAGAGTTGATAGAAGCTAATTGAGTCATAAGACTCCGCATATAGTTGACATGAGCAGCTAAAGTAGTATCACTTGCCATCTTTAATTCAAAGAAAGAGATTTTAAGTGATAGTTTAGAGATGTGAGAGCTTGCACCAAAAATCATGTCTAGCTTCTGCCAAGCTTCCGAAGGAGACTCTAAGTCAGAGATATGATGTATGTAATCATCACCCAAAGCTAAAGCAATTATACCATATGCTTTTTCTTCTCTTGCTGGATCCCTTGCCGGTCGTGTCGGTGTTGAAGATTGTCCAGCATTGGAGGCCGTAGAAGAAGCGGTAGGAGTAGGTTTGACAAGTCCCCATAAGTTCTCCCGCATCAATGCAAATTTCACCTTCATTTGCCATGTATGGAAGCCCTTTCCATTGAACTTCTCAAGATTATATAAGGTAGCCATGAGAGGGTCTAACCCAAATATTGGGCAGTGTCTATCTCTCTTACAAGGCAAAAATAACTAAAATACTTCCAAAGTATGAGCACTTGATGTAGCAAATAGTAGTGACTAGATTTCAAACAATGATGCTTCTTTTACATGCTTCATAGAAGTGGATGAAATAAACACTTTCCAATCACAACCAGGTCTAGCAAGTCAAAACAAAACTGAAGCAACACTTGTAGTGAAGTTATTGAAAGCTTCAAAAGACCAGAAATGCTAGAGTAGCATTTTATGTAGCATCATTTTTAAAAGCATGTCAAAACTGTCAAAACTAGAGAGCTGAACTTGGAGGGCTCATAGCACACTCTTCAAAGCAAAAGAAAGGGGGCTTTCTAAGGCAAAAGAAAGCTGGTATACCACAGTAAGTCCTCTGGGAAGAAGAGGCGAAAATATGCGTCAGGTCGCCTTCACCTTCTTCAACAAAGTCGACTGGTTTTTCTCTGTTTTCTCCTTTAATATGTAGCCATTGCTACTCAGATTTTAGCACAAGGTAGCTCTAGGTATGGAGAAGCTTGCCCTGAAAGGAATTAGACAAAGACGGAGCAGGCACAGAGAAAACGTAGGAAGAAGAATCGACGACTTTTGTACAATGGCGACCAGCAGAGCGTGTAGTTCTTCAATTGCTTGCAGCCCGAAATTCGCCCAACAAGAGGGATCTCCAGCTGGAAGGGCATGGGAAATGGGTGAGAATTGGAGGAGAACAAGCTCAAGCAAATTTTTGGAAGAAGAGGGAGAGATGGTGAAGAAGAAGAAGAGGAAGAAGATGATGATGTGGCAGAAATGGGCTCAAGGGGGATCAAATGGCTCTGATACCATGTTGGAACACTGAAAGGAAAGAGTAGAGTGGACACAAAATCAGAATACTTGCTTATAGAATGAAGAAAAGAGAGATCCTTAAGTAGGCACCTCATACAAGGTCACTGACATCACTGATGACCTCAAAGCTCCACAATCATCTCCTCAATCTGCTCCTAGATTCACTCAATCATCCTATGTGGCTTTTCCACCACCTAACTGTGCTTGTGGGCACCTAACTGTGCCTCTAGCACTCACACATAGAAACATAAGGTGTGCTTGAGGCATACACCTTGAGATATCCCAACACTCTGGAGAAGATTAACAATTCAATAGATTACACTCAAATTACATATATTACATCTCAAAGACTCCTTTCCTTCATATCACATCTCAAGGACTCCTTGTTGAGCTCCCTGATTATAGGCTTTGCCCTCCTTTCCCCTTTCTAAAATGGGGCTGTTCCTTCCTGCAAGGGCCTAGCCCCTCCCTTCATGTTGCTTCCTCTTTCCTTGATTTAAGCTTCCTGGTTGCAGGCTCGGCCCTTCTTGCTCCTTTCTTGAAGGGGCCTAGTTCCTCCCTTCAGGCTCTTTTCCTCGTAGTCGTCTTGGCCTTCTTCAATTTGAGCTCCTTGTCTTTTGTATCTTTCGCCCAAATGGCAAATTGAGCTCTGCAATATCTACTTTCTCATCGTAGATAACTATAGAAGGTAGGCACATTTGATTTGTCCATGGCTTGGGCGATGGCAGATGGCATTCTCTACATAGCAAATTTGTATGCATAAACACCCCAAAGCAAAAAAACTGCACAGGGTGGTAGCACGCAGGCCATCGGATACAACAGTCATCTATGATGCTGCATAGTAGGATAGGCATCCGATTTAACTATTGTAGCTATCAATACTAGAGTCTTGCTCTGTACATGATGAAGTTGCTTCTTGATTCTTTCCTCCCTCATCCTAAGGTTGTGGATATTCTCCTTCATTTCCTCCACTTTTTGCTCACTCTATGCAACAGCTTCATCTAAATCCCTCAGCATCTGTTGAAGCTTCTTAAATTACTCAAAAACATCTTCATGGGCCCTTTCCAAGACTTCCACTCTAGTTTAAAAATCTCTCAACATGACGGACTGCTTTTCATAACTATCAAAAGCCACGGCAAGCTTGTGCATAGCCCTATCGTAATCTTGTTGCAGGGTGTTCTAGCTTACTCTTTGGACTTCCAATAGTGTTTTGAAAAACAACGGTACCCTCACCGGCTACTACAAATTGCTCCACCATGGATGCTACAACTTGCTCCATTGTGGCTACTCTCTGCATCCTTCCTGGCCTGGAGAGCTGCCTCGTTTATCCTAACTAAGGAAGACTTGGTTTCCCAAATCTTTGTTTTTATCGGGGATGGCTTGCGTGTTGTTGTTGCTAGAAACATTGGATGGAGTCCAATTCAACACAACAATAAACGGGAGCTGGCTGAAGAACTACTACTCCAATGGGATTCATCTTTCTTACTTGGTAGGGTCCTTGACCTAGATACTTCACTTTCCCCTTGTGTACTTTGGCATTGTATAACAGGACCAAGTCACCTTCCTTGATGTCTTTAGCTTTAAGATTTCTATCAAACCATGCCTTTCTTCTATGTTTTTCTATTGTCATGGCATAGTAGGCGACTAGTCTTGTCTCTGTATGCTTCTCCAACTGATAGAGTCTTTCTTTCAAGGATTCATGGTCTCCCATGCGTTCCTATACTGATATGCATAGGCTTGGTATTACAAATTCTAGTGGAACCACAACTTCAAGGCCGTACACCAATTGAAAAGGTGTGTTCCCTGTACCGACCTTGAGTGTGGTTCTATATGCCCATAAGGCTGCATTCAACTTCTCTGCCCAATCAGAACGCTGTGGTTCTACTACCTTGGTGAGGATAATGCATAATATTTTGTTGGTGGATTCGGCCTGTCCATTGCCTTGGGGGTAGTAGGGTGTGCTTTTTCTATGGATTACCATAAAGCTAGACAAGAGTTCTTGGATTACCTCATTGACAAAATGTGTGCCTCTATCTGACACAATTTCAATGAGGCATCTGAATCGGGTGATCACATTTTCATATAAGAATCTTGCTGTCCTTCTTGCATCTTCCTTTGTGACTGCTTTGGCTTCAGCTCATTTTGTAAAGTAATCAGTGGCCACAATGATGTAGTTTGCATGTGTTCCGTTTGCTGTTGCTGGATGGATGGGACCCACATAGTCAATCCCCCATTTTTCAAATGGCTTTTGTGCAACAACTATTGTTAGGGGATTGAAGTCTTTGTGTTGTGGTTTAGTAGTCCATTGGCATACATCATAGCCTTTTACATATTCATAGGCATCTGCCCATAGTGTTGGCCACCAATAGCCTATGAGGAGGACTTTTCTTGCTGTGGCTTTCCCTGGGAAGTGTCCTCCTGCAATGGCTTCATGGACCTCACTCATGATTGGCATGATCTCATGAGGCATTACACATCTTCTTAATACCTAGTCCTTGCCCATCTTGTACAGTTGTCCTGCAATTAGTTGATAGGGTGCATCCTTTAGAATTAGTTTTATGGCATCTGCTGCTTTCATTTCAGAGGGTAGCCTTCCTGCCATTAAGTACCCAATGACACCAATCTGAAACATCATCTATATGAAATAGTGTGGCATCTGGCAAGTCATCTTCTACTCCAGTGGCTTCTTCTCCCGACTTGACACGAGACATGTGATCGGCAAAGTAGTGTTGGGCACCTTTGCGGACCACTATATTAGAGTGGAATTCTTGAAGCAAGAGGAGCAATCTGGATATTCTTCTAGTTGTACACAGATGGTTCACAAGATAAAGTGATGATTGATGGTCCGTGTAGAAGACAAAATCATTTGCCAGTAGATAATGCCAAAATTTCTTAACACTATACACCATTGCTAAGGCTTCTCTTTTTGTGGTGGTATAGTTGATCTCTGCATCATTGAGTTGTCAACTGGTGAAGTAGAATGGGTAGTCTTTCTTATGTCACTATCTCAAGATTCTCTTTATGAATCCAAGCTAATCTATCTTGGAACCTAATTGACTTGAGGTACATGTCATGAGCACTCTCTTCATCATGTTTCCATCCACCTTAGAGTGCTCCATAGATCCTGAGGCATGCATGTTTTGTCATGGTATCAGAGCATAGGTTTAGCTCTCCTAGTTTAGCTCATTAGTAGTTCACTAGGATTGCTTCCATTCCTAGATTAGTTTTAGAATGTAAGATTAGTTAAATTAGATCTTGAGAGTTCTTCATTTAGAGAGTTGAGTTCATTGTGAGTTTGAGTGTTTCTTACTGAGAGATTTGAGAGTTCTTCTTGGAGAGTTTCCATCTAAAGAGAGTTCTACTTTGCACAATGCAAGGTGAAGATGCCGTTTACTAAGGTAGTTGCATGCTCTGCTGTCTTGAGCTTTGTTTCTCGAACACACAGTCTAGTCTTGGAGCGCTGACTGCTAGTAACTTTTGTTGTAGTGTTCGGCGAGTAGGAGTTGCTTGACGCAGCTCCATTGAACGGGCTAATGGACTTCAACGGCCCCTTGCCTTCTATGACCTTAGCCAACCATCTCCTTCTACGCCTATCCTCCATAGCCTCAACATTAACAGCTGCAGCAATGCTCACAGGCTCCTGCAATTGATAGGAGACTCAGCGCTTGAGCTACAATTTGGAATCCGCCCGCTTGAAGCTACGCAACAGAGGGCTCAGTCGTGAATCCCAGCTTCTACAGTCTGACGACCACCAATGAACGACGCTCCAACGACCTTGAAACTCCATGTTTCATGGGCTCTAAAGCTCACGGCAGCCCATCTACCTCTTGTATCAACAACAGATAAGTATGGATACAAAGCCAATGCTCCAACATCTTCTGCACTGACAACGAGGACGATAGGCCTTGCACACGGCACACCTTCAACAATGGAACTTCAGCTCTCACAACACATCTAGCAAGCTCCAACGATGCAAAAAAGGTCTCTTGCATGCAACGAACAGCTGACCAGTCTCCAACGAACTGCATCGACTACCCTCTACTCTCCACGCATAGGCAAACACAGCTCCTGCGTGCCAAGAGCAGCCAGGAAACCTCTCTAAAACGACCAATGGCTCTGCGCATCCATGACTTCAAGAACACAAGCGACGCTGCTCACGGCTCTACAGACGGACAAACCAGGCTCTAGAGGTAGGAGCTCTCCACATACTACCAACGGATGGCCAGCCACGCCAAGCTTCTCCAACGACTCGACGCGTATGAACAAAAAAGCACACAGCCTGTTGTTAAGCACAGTATGGAATTCAACATGTGTATCCCTATGCCACATCATCAAAGGCCCCTCTTCTTCACAGAACCTTCGACCAGCCGTAACTCTCAATCCAAAAAGAATTTGGACATGCTCCAAAAAGGAAAAGTGATCGTCTTTTCAAGCTCTACGCGTCTGTCAAATCAGAATCATTGTATGCAATTAGACACTGCCAATATTGAAAGAAATCAATTGGTAAGACCTTTGCAACAAATGAAAAAGCAACGCATGAATGCAGAAAGCATGCCAAAAGCACAACTGCATGAGATGACCATAGCCCGAAACATGGCATCCACACACAAAGCATCAAGGCACATGGAAGAATAAAGCATCATGCAGGTAGCTACACCCAACAAAGAAGCAAACGAGTCATCATCAAGCCATGAGCCAAAAGGTGACATCAATGGAACAAAAACCTTGCCAACCTTGCCTATGTTTTGTAAATCAAACCTGACCACCTGAGAGTAGCTATGAAAGCACCCAGGGGAGGTATTGACATGTAAACCACACTTTACCACCTTAAGTAGCAATGCATGCACTAAGGGGAGGTGATGGATTTGTAACTCACATCTGACCACCTTGCAGTAGGATTATGGCACCAAGGGGAGGTATTGAGAGTTATGGTGCCATGAGCACATGTAGAGCAAAGGTATGAGTAAAGGGCAAGCTGCCACATGGCATGGAGGACATATCCCACATGTGAGCAAGCAAATGGATGTAAGTACCCTCACCTATAAAAGGGAGGTTCATTTGAAGTAATATCAATCAAGCACTATGCACTATCTCAAGATTCTCTTTATGAGTCCAAGCTAATCTAACTTGATGTACATGTCATGAGCACTCTCTTCATCATGTTTCCACATAGGTTCCATCCACCTTAGAGTGCTCCATAGATCCTGAGGCACACATGTTTTGTCAATGTGTATTGCCACGTCTGGTGAAATTATTTTCATCTCTTTGTATGACCATGCTAGGAAGTCATGGTATTCCATTAGGAGTGTTTTGAGTTTGGTTTCATCTTCCTGTCGAAGATGTTTCCCAATGAAAATCATTTCTTCTTCCTCCCCTTCAAGGGCAAGGTTTATCGTGTGAGTTTTTGATGGTCCCTCATAGATTGGAGTTTCTCCAATGCTATCGGTTTCTTGAACTTCAAATTCTCTTACTGGTCTTGGCATTGCTATTGGGGCACTTCCACTTGTGTAATTCTTAAAGTACTCTGGCACTTCTCGAAGATCGGCCTCTGATGGTGTTGAACTAGCTTGACATGCACCATGTGTACTGGGTGGCATAGTTTCATTTACCAATTTGTTAGGCTCTTTTTGACTTTCTTTTTCCGAAGTCTCTTGATCGAGCTTCATCTGCACATGTGGCTTATATTTCCGAAACTTCTTATGTTGGGAACTGTGGGGTAACTTTTCCACTGGTAAGGTGTTCCCAAGTAAGGGTTCATTTGTTGCACATACTCCTTCTAGTCCCTTAGGGGACCATTCAAGAGGCAGTGGTTCTGATTTTGAGGGAGCTAGCTTTGCAAGATATAATTCAACGATCCTTGTTTGGACTCATTCGAATTCATTGAATTGTTCAACCTTGGCTTTTCTGCGATTTTCTCCTTTAGCTTTCTTGCGGGATCTTCTGCTATTATTCAACTTTGGAGGTTCAATTTTGGGGAGCTCGACTACCATTAGGGCATGAAGAATGGCTAGGTCATTGTCAAAGATTTGATCTTCAATTTCAGCACTCAACCTCAGTTTCAAGGTCCCAAGGAAAATCTAAGTCATCATTGGTATGGGTACCTTCTGCAAGTTCATTATCCCAAGCCATAAAGAATGGCACCTCTAGATAGATTGGTTCTTCATGTGTGAGTGGAGGATCTACCTGTAGTACCTTAGCATCTATCTATGAAAAGATGGGGTCTAATGAATGGCAGTTGTCGATGGTTTCCAATGTTTGTATCCAGTTATTGAAATTGCTTTGTGAATCGACCGCTATGGCATGCTGTTGCAGGGGAGCTGATTTGCTTGAGATTGTCATTGAAGATGTGTCATCCAACACTCTAGGCACAATTGGTTTTATAGCTCCTGTCCCCACATTCACCTTGACTATGGTGTCAGGATTCTGGATTGTCAGTCTATCAATTCCCCAATCATGGAGGACTGATGCTTCTCGCAACCAAGGATGTCCCAGTAAGATTTGATAGGATTTTTTGGGAAGATCCAAGATTGTGAATTGAAGTAAAAAGCAGACTCCTACGACCTTTGTGGACACGCCATTCACTATTCCCAAGGGTTTAGCTCGTGAATCATCGACGGGGCAAGGTGTATGTTGAAATTAGCCTTTTTCATTAGTGGGAGACCCCATTCATCGTAGAGCTCCTTTGATAGGACATTTATACCTGCTCCACCATCCACTATGGCTTGGACTTCATTATATGCCTTGTGGATCAAAGGCACAATAATGTTGCATATGTCATCTCTCTCACCCATCCGCACAGGGATATCTTTGATGTCGTTTATAAGTGGAGGGGGATTTGCAAGTTCAATCCATCCTTTGAAATTGTCCCAGAAATTGGGACAATTCTGTAGGCAGATTCCGATGGGAATTGACATAGGGCAACTCAAGATGCCAAAGAGTGCGGCTCCTTCAAGTTGACATGGCGGTATATTATGTTGTGGAGTCTATTGTTCGAACAGAGGCTCGAGTACAATATCAATACTTTGTGGGGCCAAGTCATGGATTGGATCTGGTGCTTGCTTCTCAGCCTCAAATTGAGCTTGTTCCTTTTGTACCCATTGTTGAAGTGCCTGAAAACGAGCCTTCTGCACCTCTGCATTTGGTTATGGAGCTTCTTTTATTTGAGGCTCGGGAGTTGATGTGGATGATCTCGGCTGCTCATTGCTTGGTGGAGGTGGAGGCACTTGGGCTTTCTTTTTAAGAAGTCATTTTGGTTGGATTGGAATGTTAGGGTCCTTGGTGGCCTCTTTCTGCTAGCATGTAATTACATTCACAGGTTGTGATATTATGCTTGTCAGCCCCAAAATTTGATGGTCCACCCCAATGATGCTGATTGGGATGTCAAGCTTAGCCTCTGTTTGTTGTGGGACTTTATTTTTCATGGGATAATCCATACAGGCATGTCCTATGCCACAATCTCTACAGAGTGGTTGGAAAGTAGTGGGGCTACCATGATGAAGGCACTCTGCGATCCGGTGATTTTCTCCACACCCGTAGCACGCTCGATATGTATTGGGTCGAACTTGATTTGTGTAGACTGGTATTAGACCCTCTACACCTTCTACATAGTACCAGTGTACTCTGCTTCATACTCGAATGGCGAGTCTACTTCCTCGGCTTGCAGTTGATGTATTGGAACTACCTAAGGAGTTGGATTCTGTGCTCTTGGATTCGAATTCTTGAGTAGTTGTGGGACTTGTGTCCGAACAGGAACAAGACTTAGCCTCAGAGCTGGGGGCACTTGTCCAAGTGCCGGTTGCCTATACACTGGCATGGGTGTTGCTTGGTATTGTTGAGGTCGAGGTGGGTTGTTGTGCATGTTGAAGATGCAATTGTTTTCATCATGGCCGTCGATGATGCAGATATGGCACCACAACCTTGGCGGTGGATTTGCTTGTGCAGTGATCCTAGCGCTTAGGACCAAGGCACTCATTTGCTATATGATTGGCCATGCAATGTGTGTTGAGATATCGAGCTCCACTCGTGATATGCCAGGGTGACCGTTGTGCATTTATGTCATCGACTTGTTAGCTGCAGATGTGGTTGGTACACCATCCATAAATAATAGCTGGATGATAGGTATCTTTATGTACTATAGTTAGTGGCTTAGTTAGTATGCCACCTAGGTTAGTTGAGTTTGGTTTGAGACCCACATATAGGGTTCACCTATTCCTTTTGTACTAAGAGAGAGAGTTCTTTTGGCTTTCACAACTAAGAAGAGGAAAACTGTTTTTAGCCTCCACCTTTGTGTGTATTCCCCCATTGTGTATGTGAGAAAGCTACAAGAAAGACTCCTTACCTCTCTCCCACTCTCTTCACATGGTATCAGAGCTCGGTTCATGGTAAGGAGCTCAAGGAAGCAAACCAAGTTCACAGTGTCTTGGTAAGAGGATCAGTGTTGCTTTCCTTTTTCGTGTTTGGGAGTAAATCTCTGCAGGTAGCACAACTGAAAAGTGCAAGAGTGCACTGTCTCAGATTGATACGCCCTTCGCGGTGTAGCGAGAGGGTAGTATATACTTTTTGAGGCCGTTTCGGTGCCCGTTTTGGTGGCATAAGTTTTTCGTAGGCACTCAGAAAGTGCCCTGTTTTGGCTGTGCGACCATTGTTCTACAGGTTGGTGAAAAGTTGCCGCAAAAATTGCATCGTATGCCTATGCACAGAGATATTGGGAGTGACAAAATCATTCTTATTGCCTGTTGATGCAAAATCGTCACTAGGACGTGACTGTGTGGTCAAATACCACTTTCGTCAGTTTTGCAAATCTGCCCTTGTGAGACAGAAGTTGTGTTTTTTGCAGTGACAGAATATTTTTGCAGTGTTCTATAATGGCGTCTGATGCTCTTTCATAGATAGTCACTGAAAAGCTTGACAAGAACAACTTCCAAGAATGGAAGTTTAGAATGACAAATTTCCTTAAGGGAAAAGGCTATTGGGAGATCATTACTAGAGTTGAACAAGAACCAGTTATTCCTAATGTTCCCAATCAACAGGAGTTGCAAGCATTTAAAAGATAGCATGAGAGAGCCAGAAAAGTTATGTACTGGCTGTCTATCAGTATTTCAGATTTTATGATTGTGCATATTCAGGATGCAAGCACACCGAAGGAGGCATGGGATACTTTGACAAAAATGTATAGCACAAATATGCAAGCCAGGAAAATGCAGCTCAAGCACGAGTTGCATAATGTGTAGAGAAAAAATATGAGCATCAATGACTACCACATCAAGGTGAAGAAGATTGCAGATGCACTTGCTTCCATTGGGTCGCCAGTGGAAGATGATGATTTAGTTTCTGTGACCTTGAATGGTCTAGGAAAGGATTATGCACAGTTTCAGACATCCATTGTTGTCCGTGAAAAATTTCCTGATTTTGAGGAGTTGATTGCTCTTCTAATTTCTGAAGAGCAGAGAAATGGTGGTGCATCTTCTTCAGGAGGAACTTCAAAAGAAATTGTCTTCTACTCAAATGCTCGAAGAGGTAGAGGCAGAAATAGAGCAGGCTGATTCGGAGGCCATGGCAAAAATCAGAATATGCAGCAAATTCAAGAAAACCACTCCTATGGAGGAGGATGTGGTAGCCTTAGAGGCAAGGGGAGCCAAAGAGGTCGTGGTGGATGGCAGAAAGGCCAAAATGCAAATAGCAATGTTGAATGTTACTACTGTGGTAAAATGGGTCATATGGCTAAAGATTGCTATAAAAAGCAAAATGACATTATGAATGGAAAATTGCAACAAGGCAATTATGCTTCCTCTAGAGAGGTATATTGGTAGGAAACCGGATATTTCTCATTTGAAATTTTTTGGTTGCATTGCCTATGTTCATGTGCCAGATGAGTTGAGATCCAAGTTGGATCCAAAAGTTGAGAAGTGCATCTTTATTGGATATTCTCTGCAACAGAAAGGGTATAGATGCTATAACCCTTCTACTCGTAAGTTTACAGTGAGCAGAGATGTTGTTTTTTATGAGATGAGCAGCTAGTATAAACCAGTAAATGTGATTGATGATGTAGATGCACAAAATTCACAGCAGCAATCACAAAATATTAGTGGACCTATAGTGTCCTCTAGCAGTGGTTCACATACTTCGCCATGGACAAGCAGATGGAGATCAAGAGAATCTCCTCAAAGCAATGCAGATAGTGGTATGCAAGTATCACGAAAAGGAAAAGAGAAAGTAGATCAGACCATGGTTGATGTGAATGCAGGTCATTCTTATGTGGATGGTGAATCTAGTGGCTCAGAACACAGCCTTGATTATGAGTTGGGTATTCCTTCTATTGTTACACCTAGAGTAAGGAAGATAAGGGATGTTTTGAGAGCACCTAGTAGTGAGCCTATTTTGCACAGGTCTACCAAAGTCAAGTATCCTATGGATAGGCTAAAATATGATGGATTTACAGCCCCATTCACTATGCCTATATGGTCAAAGTGATACAAGAACCAGAACCCACTTCTTTTGAGGAAGCCATGGGAAAAGAAAAATGGGAGAAAGCCATGGATGAAGAAATGGATGCCTTGGAAGAAATGCTACATGGGAATCGGTGCCTTTGCCCAAAGACAAGAATGCAATTGGCTGCAAGTGGGTTTATTCGATGAAGCACAATGCAGATGGTTCTGTGAGCAGATACAAGGCAAGATTAGTTGTCAAGGGGTATGCACAGACATATGGCATTGATTATGAAGAAACATTCAATCCAGTTTAAAGGATGGCAACTGTAAGAGCAGTCATTGCTATGGCTACATCAAAGGGATGGTCTTTACATCAAATGGATGTAAATTATGCCTTCTTACATGGTGATTTGCAAGAAGAGGTCTATATGAAGCAGCCACCAGGTTATGTGCATGCTGTTCATCCTGAGTTGGTTTGCAGGTTGAAGAAAGCCTTGTATGGCTTGAAGCAAGCACCCAGAGCATGGTCTGACAAGATAGGACAGTATCTTGTCACTATTGGTTTTCAGATTTCCACGGCAGATTTCTCACTTTATGTGAGAAAAACAGAGAAAGGTATTATGCTGCTTGTCATTTATGTTGATGATTTGATCATCACCGGTGATAGTGATGAAGATATCCTTCATGTGAAAATGCTATTGAAGCAAAAGTTTGAGATGAAGGATTTGGGAGAGCTGCGTTACTTCTTGGGCATTGAGGTGATTAGATCCACAAGTGGGATATGGCTTTTGCAGAGGCAGTATGGATTGGACATGTTGTCCAAATATGGGATGACAGGCTGTAAGCCTATTTCAGTTCCTTTGGAGCAGAATGTGAAGCTCAATTCAAATGCAGGTGAGCTTCTGGAAGACCCTACTATGTATAGATGCATAGTAGGAAGTTTGATTTATATGACTATTACCAGGCTAGATTTGAGCTATGTTGTTGGGTTGGTAAGTCAATTTATGCAGGCTCCAAGGAAATCGCATTTTGATGTGGCTAGATGCATACTGAGGTATGTGAAGTCCACATTGCAGTATGGACTATTTTATAAGACTGGATTAAGATACAGTAGCATGGATACACTGATGCTGATTGGGCTGGTAGTATTTCTGATAGACGATCTACCAGTGGATATGTGTTTTCTTTTAGGATTGCTGCAATCACTTGGAGTAGCAAGAAACAACCTACAATTGCCTTGTCAAGCACAGAGGCTGAATACAGGGGTGCAACAATGGCTGCATGTGAGGCAGCTTGGTTGCATAAGCTGTTTTATGATATGCATCAGCAGATGGGCCAGTTGTCATTTATTGTGACAACATGAGCATTATACACTTGGCAAATAACCCAGTCTATCATGCTAGAACAAAGCACATTGAGGTGCATTACCACTATGTGTGGGAGAAGGTTCTAGTAGGTTTTATTGATCTAGTTTATGTTAGCACAGAGGATCTGGTAGCTGACATATTCACAAAGGCATTGGCCACAAAGAAGCTACGCAATTTCAAAGACCTACTTGGTGTGCAGGAATTGGGATTGAGCTCGAGGGGGAGTGTTGAGATATCGAGCTCCACTCGTGATATGCCAAGGTGACCGTTGTGCATTTATGTCACCGACTTGTTAGCTGCATATGCAGTTGGTACATCGTCCATGAATAATAGCTAGATGACAGCTATCTTTATGTACTCTAGTTAGTGGCTCACTTAGTATGCCACCTAGGCTAGTTAAGTTTGGTCTGAGACCCACATATAGGGTTTATCTATTCCTTTTGTACTAAGAGAGAGAGTCCTTTTGGCTTTCACAACTAAGAAGAGGAAAACTGTTTTCAGCCTCCACCTTTGTGTGTATTCCCCCATTGTGTATGTGAGAAAGGTGCAAGTGAGACTCCTTACCTCTCTCCCACTCTCTTCACATTGTGGACACCAGACATTTTCTCGCCTTGGATAAGTCTGAGGTGGCGGCTGAGACAAGTGAAGCTTTTGTTCCATGACCTACATCATGTCTTCTTTTACCTTCATGGTCATGGCCTCTAGGCAATCTTCATTTGATGTTTCGGCAGTGGACTTGGATTTGCCCTTTTTAGAGCGCTTATCTCGTGCATTGGATTTGCCATCATCTACTACTGGTATTAGAGTCAATCATGCCATCCTCGATGTCAATGGATGTCGCATGAGTAGCACTGAACTATTAGATATCAATGCTCCACTCTCGTGTAACTACATGGTAGCCAGATAACTCTACTTGTAAGCCCCCCATATGAGGAGAAGGCATTTGACTAGCTCCGTTATCCGGTAAGTCCTGGTTTGGACACCAGATGGGGGCCATGTGTGGACTGATGGTTGGACGGAGATAGAGTTGGCACACCACCAACTAGGCTACATGCAAGTGCAGGAAGGCATCCCATGACTGACCGCACTGAGGGTAGACGGAGCATTTCCTGGGGCAGCCCACTCTCGGGTTGCGGGGCCTGTTTGGAGCCCCAGATGATCCCGGATGGCTCTGAGCCGAATAGCAACCATAGGTCAATTGCTCTATTTTGTGCCACGGTTCTATCATGTGGTCAGTGGCCTATTTCGAGACCAACCCCCAGTCGGCCGTTTTGGGCGGACTGGGTCGGTCACCCAATTGGGTCTAACCAACTACGAGTGGTGGCTATATAAGAGCAAGCTCGTGAAGCCCATTTCATCACTGGCTATAGCAACCCTGATTCCTTAGCATCCAGCCTCTGTCCTCTACTATTTACAGCACACCATCGAAGCTTCTCTCACAGGAGCACATGGCGAGGAGGCAGCGCCATCTATTGTATCAGTTCTACAGTAATCAAATTTTTGATTCTCCATACTATCTGCTTTTCTCTCTTGCATATGAGATCCTGTTATCTATTGAGCACAGATCTTGTATTGTTTTCTTACATGGTATCAGAGCTTGGGCTCTAGCAAGAAGATTTGGTAGTGTGTTTCTGTTTGCGAGCAGATTGTGAGAGATGGCCCAACCCGCAAGACTGTGAATCCCACCATTCAGCAAAAGGAAAAAGTTGGATGGCACTAACTATCCACTCTGGAAGTTCAAGATGAAGATCATCCTAAGTGCATATGAGCTTTGGGATACTACTACTGGGGTGGATCTGAAGCTGGTTCCAAGACTGCCGAATCTAGCCAATGCAGCACAACAGATAGTACCAACTATGGATGAGATTCTCGCGTGGACAAGAAGAAGTGCAGATGCATTGTGTTCTATTGTCTGCAGTGTAAGTGATTTTGTCATGGCGTTAATTCAACATGTCACCACAGCGGAGGAGGCATGGACGATCTTGAAAAATCAGTACGAGACCATGAATCAGATGCAAATTCAGAATCTAGAGACTCAACTCACGAACGAGAAACTGTCTGAGTTTGAAACGGCAGAGAAGTTCATCACCAAGGTGAAGAATCTGTGCGATCAGATGACTGCGATTGGCATCACCATCACCAGTGAGAATCTAGCACGAAGGTGCATATGGATTCTCCCACCAAAGTACGACAGTCTTGTTACGACACTGAATACGCAGAACAGAAATCCGCCCCTCAACTTTGAGGATTTCAGCGCCACACTTCTGGAGGAGGAGATGCATCAAAAGATGAGGACTGGAGAAGATTCGGCTTTCTATGTTGGATCAAAGAAAGGTAAGGGTAAGGACTCTGGTAACCCATCTTCTTCTGATGATAAAAAGAGAAAGAAGAAGATCAAGTGCTTCTATTGCAACAAGGTAGGGCACAAGCAGAATGAGTGCCGAAAGAAGATTGCAGATGAGAAGAATGGAGTAAAGAAAGAGTCTAGCAATAGCACGCAGGCAGTACCAATAAAGCTGTTCGTAGCAATTGAGGAGATTCGCACAGAGGCAGTTCATATACCTGTAGATGAACCTTGGATTATTGACAGTGGTGCATCATGCCACATGACCAGTGGGAAGGATTGGCATACCTCTCTACAGCCGGTAGGGAATGACACACAGTCAGCAATGATGCAAAATGTCCAACAAAAGGAAAAGGTACGATTGCTCTCAAGTCAGATGGAGTTGTAAAAAACAGTTGTCCGATGTTCTTTATGTGCCAACAGTTGTCCGATGTTCTTTATGTGCCAGATATTAAGAGGAACTTGTTGTCCATTTCTGTGATCACGGATCAGGACCTCAAAGTTCAATTCGATAAGAATGGTGCACAGATTTTGGATCTTCAAGGGAAGGTCGTTGGTAAAGGTACAGGGTGCAACAACATCTACAAACTCTTAGCTTTCAGTGCTCGAGCTGATGTGAAGAACACTAAGCTATGGCATGAGAGGTTTGGTCGTCTAAACATTAGTCCTTTAAAGAAGATGCATAAAAGTGGAATGATTGCAGACCTACTAGAAATTACGGATCTGCCCGCCGATGTATGTGAAGCTTGCATGATGGGCAAGAAGCATCAGCATCCCTTTCCTAAAGAGGCCAATAGGGCAAAGGCTCCTCAAGAGCTCATTCACACGGACCTCTGCAGAAAGATGGAGACGGAAGCTTTGGGTGGTTCCTACTACTTCATGATACTGATCGACGACTATAGTAGAAGGATATGGGATATAAGAAACCTTTAGTTGCACATTTTAGAGTTTTTGGATGTGACTGTTTTGTGCATGTCCCTGATGCTAACAAATCCAAATGGGAACTAAAGAGCCGGAAGTGTATTTTCTTGGGCTACAGTGAAGAGGTGAAGGGTTATTGTCTCTATAACCCTGTTACCAAGAAGGTAATAGTAAGTCGTGATGTGGTCTTCTTAGAATAGCCGCATCAATTGGAGGAGGATGCTTCCTTCCCAGACAACCAAGACTAGGATATCCATCCAGTACAACCACCAATAGTAGACCGAACTCCCCCAATGGTAATTGGGAGGATTCAAGATAAAGAATAGGAAGAAGAGCCTGCAAAACCACAAGGGCAATGGCCATTCCCGAAGTGGGTAAAGCACATTTTGGATAGCAGAGAACCTCCAGCCATTGAGGAGGAACCATCCAAACACCACCAGTCCAAGAGATTAGAGGAGCAAACAAGGGCACAGTAACACTTGGTCAACTATGCTTTGATGACAGAGGTGATCCGTGCTGAAGAACCCAAGTGTCTTGAAGAGGCACAGGGTGATGATAGGTGGATGGAGGCTATGCAGTCGGAGTATGGCTCCATAATGAAGAACAACACTTGGGACCTTGTGGATCGACCACCAAAACACAATGTCATCAGCACCAAGTGGGTGTACAAGACTAAGTACAAGTCCGACGGCATGTTGGATAAGTATAAGGCTCGGCTCATGGCAAAAGGATTCACACAGGTACATGGTTTTGATTATCAAGATACTTTTGCTCCCACAGCTCAACTAACCACAATTTGCAGTGTTTTGGCTTTAGCAGCACAGGGAAGTCGGCCCACGTTTCAGATGGATGTAAAATCCACCTTTCTGAATGGAGATCTCAAGGAGGAGGTATACGTGGAACAACCACTAGGTTTTTGATCCCCGGTTCAAAAGGTAAAGTTTGTAAACTAAAGAAGGCACTTTACAAGCTGAAATAGGCCCAACGAGCATGGTACCAATGGATTGATGCCTACTTTCAACAAAACGGGTTCAGGAGGAGCCCATCTGATGCAAATTTGTATATCTTCACAGAAGGAGGCAGGTGTATGATTGTGGTCCTTTATGTGGACGACCTTGTCATAACAGGGAACCATGAAGAAAAGATCTTTAGACAACGTAGTTGCTAGGAAGAGAGTTTGAAATGACAGACCTCAGATTGATGCAATTCTGTTTGGGGATTGAAGTTTGGCAAGAGCCAAAACGAATCTTCATCTCACAGCTGAAGTATGCTGGAGAGATACTAAAGGCATTTGGCATGGCTGAGTGCAAGACAGCTGGCACCCCTATGGAGGTTGACGTGAAGCTCTCAAACGAGGATTCATCACCACTGGTGGACGAAGCAAAGTATAGAAGGCTTGTGGGTAGTTTGATTTACTTGTGCAACATGCAGCCAGACATCAGCTTTGCGACTGGTGTACTAAGCAGGTTTTCCAATAAGCCTTGAGAGAACCATTAGAGGGCAGGGATTCAGGTGTTGAAATACATCAAAGGCACACTTGATTATGGCATCACCTATACCAAGGGCAACATCTTGACCAGATTCTGTGACTCGGATTGGGCAGGAGACATGGATAGCAGGAGATCAGTGATAGGTTATTGTTTCTCACTTGGATCTGGAGCTGTGTCATGGGTCAGCAAGGAGCAACCCATAGTTGCTCTTTCTTCTACCGAGGCTGAGTACAAATCAGCATGTTTTGCTTCTTGTGAGGTAGTGTGGTTGAGGAGGATTTTAGGGGACATGGGTGTAGTGTAGAATCAAGTCTATGCAGTTATCATGTGACAATCATAGTTGCATGGCGATTGCAAAGAACCCTGTATTCCACGCTCGCATAAAACACATTAAGATTCAATATCACTTTGTACGCAAGCTCATCATGGATGGAGAGGTTGACTTGGTGTAGTGTTTGACTACAGAGAATGTTGCAAACATCTTCACAAAGGCTCTTGGAAGCTCCTTGGAAGAGACTTGCTGGAGAGGCATCTTCATTGACTTGGCATTGGACCGAAAAAGTAAGTTCACTTGCGGGTGGACATTGAGGGGGCGTGTTGGATATCAATGCTCCACTCTCATGTAACTACGCAGGAACCATCTAACTCTACTTGTAAGCCCCCCATATGAGGAGAAGGCATTTGAGTAGCTCGGTTATCTGGTAGGTCCTGGTTTGGACACCAGATGGGGGCCATGTGTGGCCTGATGGCTAGATGGCTTCAGATAGAGTTGGCACACCACCAACTAGGCTAGATGCAAGTGCGGGAAGGCATCCCATGATTGACCGCACCGAGGGTAGATGGAGCATTTCCCGAGTAGCCCACTCTCGAGTTGCGGGGCCTGTTTGGAGCCCCAAATGATCCCGGATGGCTTTGGGCTGAATGGCAACCATAGGTTAGTTGCTCTATTTTGTGCCACGGTTCTATCGTGTGGTCGATGGCCTATTTCAAGACCGACCCCCAGTCGGCCATTTTGGCGGACTAGGTTGGTCACCCAATTGGGTCTAACCGACTATGAGTGGTGGCTATATAAGAGTAAGCCGGTGAAGCCCATTTCAGCACTGGCTACAGCAACCCTGATTCCTTAGCATCCAGCCTCCGTCCTCTACTGTTTCTAGCATGCCATCGAAGCTTCTTTCATAGGAGCGCATGGCTAGGAGGCAGTGCCATCTATTGTATCAGTTCTACAGTAATCAAATTTTTTATTCTCCATACTATCTTCTTTTCTCTCTTGCATATGAGATCCTATTATCTGTTGAGCATAGACGTTGTATTGTTTTCTTAGATGAACGTTTCATAGGTGCTAATCTTTTTCATATCCTTTTAGATTTTCTTCTTAGTCCCACAATGAACCAAGCCGTGAGGTACTTTGCATCGAGGCATGGGTCACATTTGGTGATTAATCTTCCCATCTTGCCCAGATACATGCGTACATCTTCTCCACGGCCTTGTTTGGTCTTGCTTAGTTGGAGAGTGGGATCATCTTGTAGCCTCTCTATTTGAAAGTGCATTTTGAATTTTGTTTGAAGCAGGTCCCATGTGGCTCGCTCTTCCACTAGAAGGTCCAGGTACCATTCAGACGCTTCATCTGTTAAGGCCATGGAAACCAGGCGACCTTGGTTTCATGGGATTGATCTCCACCTGCTCGGCATGCGGCATCAAAATGCTGGGGGAATCGGGATGGATCTCCCCTACCATTATATTTGGGTAGATCCAGTTTTCCTAGGGGGCGCCTGCCTTGATTTTTATTATTTCTGTGATTAAAGAAATTGTCAGCCTCTGCATTGAGGTTAATATCCCCATCATTGTCGCGACGGCGTCTTGTGATGTTGTGGTGTGGAGGAGGTAAAGGGATTTCTTGAATTTCAAGAAGGGGATTGGGGTAGAGGATTGTTGGAGGCCGTGATTGCAATGGAGTTGTATACAGATTTGGCGAGCATGCATTGGAGTCAGAGGCGTTGGCTGGAGCATAGCTGCATGTAGATTGGGCGAGCGTTGCAAACGGTGTCTCTGCTGTTGCAAGTGCGGGCATTGATGTAATTTTGTTTAGAGGGTTAGAGTGTTGTTAGTGTTGTAGGTACCGTCATGTTAATAATGTGCCTAAGATTGTCCGACGTGTGTAGGGAAATGTGTCAGTGCAGACGGATCGTCAATCCGAGGTCACAGCGTAAAGATATGAGCGAATTAGTGCAAAACGAGGCCCACACAGGGGCACAAATGAGCGATTCCTAGGGATGCCAAAATGGTGTGCAATGGGCTGGCAAAATGTCCCATATGTGTGGTGCTTTTGTGTGTGAAATCGTGGTTCAAACGGGGTCTAGTTTGTGTCCCAAACGGCTGACTTAAAAGGGGTTAAAGAAGGGGAAAAATGGACCTTTTTTGTGGGGTTTGGGGGGGGGGGAGGCTTGGTCTTAAGGTTTGGTGTGAGTAGACTTTAAGTCCAACTAAGGGGTTTGAACCATGTCAATTCCAGTTAGCCAATTAGCCCAATTGCCTAATTACTTTAACTGGGCAGTTACTATGATTAATAGTTAGTGTATCCTAATTGAACCTAAACAAACTATGGATCTAACTAACTAGAGCTAGTTGAGCTAGCTGACCTAACAAGTTCCACCTAACCTAACAACAGCTAACCTATCCTAACAACAATTAGGCTAGACTTCACCTAACCTAAATCTATGTCTAACTAATAGTGGTTAGTATACTAACCTAATTAGAGTAAATCAAGCCTAACCTAATGCAAGCCTAACCTAATGCAAGCCTAACCATTAGCAACACTAACCTAAACTAAGGTACTAACCTAGCCTAGGTTAGTTTAGGGTTAGTTAGGTTTTTTTTTAAAGGGGCGGCGGTGTCGAGCGGTGCTGAGCGGTGGCCTGAGGGGATGGAGGGGGCGAACGAAGGAGGGGAGGGAGAGCTTTAGGCCCTAAAGGCCTCTCGCTGAAGGAAGTAGACGGGTGGGGTAGGATGCGCTGGAGGGGAGTGCGGCACTGTGGGCACAGAATGGCGGGAGGAGGCGAGCATCATGGAATGACAGGAGGAGGCGGGCAGAGGCGATGGAGGTAGCATCAAAAGAGGGCAAGGCGGATTAGCGCCGCTCCGAGTAGCTGGCTAGCGCGCCGTCGCTAGCATCTCCGCTACTATTAGCGACTCTATGAGCACGCTACGTGCGACGCTGCAAGTGCCTTTTGCACCAAGGGCTTATAAGCCCTTAGTATAGAATAGGCTAGTGGGAGGAGTGGCCGGCAAGAGGGGGGGTAGAGAGAGCGAGGGGGGGAAAAAAGAGAGAGAGAGAAGAGGGGTGGAAAGAGAGAGAGAGAGAGAGAGGGGGGGGGGAAGAAGAGAGAGAAAGTGAGAGAGAGAGAGAGAGAGAGAGAGAGAGAGAGAAAGAGAGAGGGGGGGTTAGAGAGAGAAGGAGAGAAAAGAAAGAGAGAGGGGAAAAAGAGAGAGAGAGAGAGAGAGAGAGAGAGAGAGAGAGAGAGAAGAGGGAGAGGGGGAAGAAGAGAGAGACGAGAGAGAGAGAGAGAGAGAGAGAGAGAGAGAGAGAGAGAGAAGGGGGTAGAAGAGAGAGGGGGAGTAAAGAGAGAGAGAGAGAGAGAGAGAGAGAGAGAGAGAGAGAGAGAGAGAAGAGGGAGGGGGGGTTGGAATGGAGGGGGTGTGGAGAGGGGGGGTGGAGGAGATGGAGGAGGGGGGGGTGGAGGAGATGGAGGAGGGGATGGTGGAGGGGGAGGGGTAGAGGGGGTGGGGATGGTGGGGGGAATGGTGGAGGGGAAGGGGGGAGGGGGAGGGGGAGGGGGAAAATAAACTTGATGGACAAAAAACTTGACGAAAATCCGAAGGGAGGAAGAGATGATCACCTGAATGCTCTCCAAGTAATGGGATTGTTGAGGATGAATGGACGGTGGGTGGATGGCTAGGTTATCGTTGCGAGATGGGCTCGAAGTCACTCACTATGTGAGGATGGGAGTAGGGTGGCAGTCGATGGAGAGGGAGGAGTGTCTTGCATAGGGCTCAAAATGGGGAAGAGGATGGAGGCAAGATGTGAAAGATGAAGAATGAGGGGGTGGAGTGGGTTTTTATAGGAAATGGGTATAGGTTTAGGGTTAAAACCTAAACTCTTCCCGAGTCATAACTTTTCATGGTTAGCTCGGTTTGCTATTCTGCAAAAATGCGAAATGATCAAAATTGCAAGCTCTATGCATTCGTGTCTACTACCTAGCCTGATTGTTTATCAAGTGGCTTCTTTTTAAGAAATAAAGAAAATTTCTTAAGGTAGTAACCCAAGGTTGATGCTTGGGATTGATATGTTTGGCTAGAGTTGGATAAAATTTCTCTCTCCTTGTCCTTGAGTGTTATGTTCGTGAAAATTCATAGTAGTTTGTTTTTTACACATACCTACGTATGTTTACTCATTTCTTGAGATGCTAGTCTCCCCGATAGCAGCGCCAAATGTTGTCTCTTTCCCACAACTTCTGCAGGAAGAGAAGGGTATTCTCAGTATGCAGGGTTTCGAGGCTTTTTGTCACCTATAGATATATCAGGGTTGTCGTTTGTAGTATACGTGTAGCTTAGGACCTCGAGTCGTATTCCGGTGAGAGACATAGGCTTAAGTGTGGTAATCAAACATGGTGCATGCATGTGTAAAAGGAACGTGTATCATCTTGGTTGAGGTAATGAAGGCTTTTGCCTTCATTGGAGGTTGAAAGGTTTAGGAGGAGTTCAAGGGTTAGAGGGAGGTTCAGGGTTTAGAAGGAGGTTTCAGGGTTTAGAAGGAAGTTCCAGAGTTTAGATGGAGGTTCTAGAGTTTAGAATAGGTTCCAGAGTTTAGAAGTGGTTCCAGAGTTTAGAAGAGGTTCAAGGGTTAGAAGGAGGATCCAAGGTTCAGGGTAGAGGACATGATGGAGAACTCGTCTCCCTCATAGATCATGGAGGTTAAGGGTTGAGGAACTAAGGGTTTAGGGGAAGCATAGGAGTGGGATAGGAAGAAGGTGTAAGAGCATGGGGGAAAGAAGAGAGAGGAGGGACGAGGAGAGGGAGATGATGTGTTGCAAGGTTGGAGGAGACGGGAGGAGGAGTTGCAAGGTTAGGACATGCTTTTGGATGTGGAGTGCAAGGAAGCATGGACATTTGAGACAATTGCTTGGAATACTAAAGTAGAACTCAACACAATGCCCCAAAGAGTGTGGGCTTCATTCCATTATGAAGTATTTATACAAGTTGGAGAGCTTCTCTCTCTACATGTAGGCATTGCAAGACATTCTCTCTCTACATGTAGAACTTGCATATAGAAGTTGCATGTAGGAGTTGCATGCTGAACTCGCATGTTGCATGTTGCATGTAGGAGTTGCATGTAGAACTTGCATGAAGAACATGCATGTAGGAATTGCATGTAGGACTTGCATGTAGGAGTTGCATGTAGGACTTGCATGTAGGACTTGCATGTAGAACTCGCATGTAGAACATGCATGTAGGAATCACATGTAGAACTCGCATGTAGAACATGCATGTAGGAATCACATGTAGAACATGCATGTTGAGGATTCCTAAAAGAGGTTATTCCTAGCCTTATGCAAGTACAAGCGGAGCTTTGCCGCTACTCTACACACACATTCTGTACTACCTAAGTTCATGTTGGCATAGAGACAATAGTGCCTATTGATGTGCTACGAGGTAGCGAGGGAGGATCAAAGAAAGGAAAGTAGACTATAGTTGATGCACCAGGTGGTAGCAGGGAAGGGGCAAAGAAAGGAAAGTTTACTACAACTCATGTACAATAGGAATGAATAACTACAGAGGGTATGCTAATAGTTGTGGGAAGATGCAATGGTACTGGATTGGAGCCAAGTGGAAAGTTCATAGGAAAAATAGGGCAAAAGAAACCATCAGGCTTGGTGGAATATGAAAAATACTACCCATTTGGGTTGCATGCAACATTTTTAATTCCTTGTTGCAAGATGTCAAAAAGCTTCTCCAAGCTATGTATATAGAGGGTTGAATAATGAGCATGTGGAGAAGCTTTCTCTACAGACTTCAGTTATAACTCTAGGCCTCCTACTGTAGCAGATTTAATGCCTTTAAATATTGAAACAAAGAAGCCCCTGGAAAGGGTAGATAAAAAGGATCTAACCAAATTACACTACTGGATACTGTTCGGACAACATTCAATATATGCTGCTAAGATATTCACATCCAATTCTGATAGATAGGAGAAAGAGCTACTACTGCACCCACTAGGCAAGATTGTAGTAAATTGTCCAACACATTTGTGTGTCAATATATTAAAGTTGGAAAATATAGAGTCTCAAAATATCTTGAGGCAATCCCCATACATTGATATACTAAAGTAGGTTATGTACTCTTTGACAAACCCAAAAAAGCACAACAAGGTCTTGCAAAAGGACATCTAGATTGTGAGAATTGGGATGTAAGTATAGAATTCCATTATGGATCCTTTTTTTAACGAGTCAATTTTCTTAATTATTGCATTCTAATGAATTCATATATTTTGCAGGCTTTCATTAACCCTTGTAAGATAACATTGGGCAATACCTTTGTTGAGATATCGAGCTCCACTCGTGATATGCCAGGGTGACCGTTGTGCATTTATGTCATCGACTTGTTAGCTACAGATACGGTTGGTACACCATCCACGAATAATAGCTGGATGACAGCTATCCTTATCTACTCTAGTTCGTGGCTCAGTTAGTATGCGACCATAGTTAGTTGAGTTTGGTTTGAGACCCACATATAGGGTTCTTCTATTTCTTTGTACTAGAGTTCTTTTGGCTTTCACAACTAAGAAGAGGAAAACAGTTTTCAATCTCCAGCTTTGTGTGTATTCCCCCATTGTGTATGTGAGAAAGATGCAAGTAAGACTTCTTCCCTCTCTCCCACTATCTTCACATGGTATCAGAGCCTTGTTCGTGGTAAGGAGCTCAAGAAACCAAACCAAGTTCGCGGTGTCCTGGTAAGAGGACCAGTGTTGCTTTCCTTTTTCGAGTTTGGGAGAAAATCTGAGGAAAATCTCTGCAGGTAGCATAGCCGGAAGTGCAAGAGTGCACTGTCTCAGATTGAGACACCCTTCGTGGTGTGGCGAGAGGGGAAAATATGCTGTGGGAGAGGACGATGCCATTGGTGACTTTATTTTTTTTATTCGAGGCCATTTCGGGGCCCGTTTTGAAGGCGGAAGTTCTTTGCAGGCACTCAAAAAAAGGCCCTGTTTTTGCTGTGCGACCACTGCTCTGCTGGTCGGTGAAAAGTTGCCGTAGAAATTGCATCGTATGCCTATGTGCAGAGATATTGGGAGTTGCAGAATCATGTGTGTTTCCTGTTGATGCAAAATCGTCACTAGGAAGTGACTGTGTGGTCAAATACCACTTTCATCAGTTTTGTAGATCTGTCCGTGTGAGGCAAAAGCTGTGTTTTTTGCAGTGACAGAATATTTTACAGTGTTCTGTAATGGCGTTTGATTCTCTTTCATAGATTGTCACTGAAAAGCTTGACAAGAACAACTTCCAGGCATGGAAGTTTAGAATGACGAATTTCCTTATGGGAAAAGGCTATTGGGAGTTCATTACAGGAAATGAAGAAGAACTAGTTCTTCCTAATGTTCCCAATCAACAGGAAATGCAGGCATTTAAAGGATGGCATGAGAGAGCCAGAAAAGTTATGTACTGGCTGTCTATCAATATTTCGGATTCTATGATTGTGCATATTCAGGATGCAAGTATGCCAAAGGAGGCATGGGATCCTTTCGCAAAAATGTACAGCACAAATACACAAGCCAGGAAAATGCAGCTCAAACAGGAGTTGCACAATGTGCAAAGAGAAAATATGAGCATCAATGACTACCACATGAAGGTGAAGAAAATTGCACATGCATTTGCTTCCATTGGGTCACCAGTGGAAGATGATGATCTAGTTTCTGTGACCTTGAATAGTCTAGGAAAGGATTATGCACAGTTCCGGACATCCATTGCTGTCCGTGAAAAATTTCCTGCTTTTGAAGAGTTGTTTGCTCTTCTAATTTCTGAAGAGCAAAGAAATGAGGGTGCATCTTCTTCAGGAGGAACTTCAAAAGAAACTATCTTCTACTCAAATGCTGGAAGAGGTAGAGGCAGAGGTAGAGGAGACTGATCTATAGGCCGTGGTAGAAATCAGAATATGCAACAAACTCAAGAAAACCAGTCCTATGGAGGAGGACGTGGTAACTCTAGAGGCAGGGGGAGCCAAAGAGGCCGTGGTGGATGGCAGAGAGGCCAAAATGCAAACAGCAATGTTGAATGCTACTACTGTGGTAAAATGGGTCGTATGGCTAGGGATTGCTACAAAAAGCAGAATGACATTATGAATGGAAAATTGCAACAAGACAATTATGCATCTTCTAGTAGACAGGGTGATGACAGAAATGAGCATCTATTTATGGTGCAGCACATGACCAATTCTATGACAAGTGCAGAAGAAGAAAATGATGTGTGGTATGTTGACTCAGGTGCGTCAAACCACATGATAGGTCATGCAGAATCGATGTAGGATGCAAGGAAAATGGAAAAACCAAGATTTATGGAGACTGGTGATGATACTGCACATCCTATTGTGCAGATTGGTAAAATTCCTTTGTCTATGTAGGATGGGAAAAAGAAATACCTGTCTGATGTATTTCATATCCTAAACATCACCAAGAACCTGGTTTCTGTTGGTCAAATGGTTGAGCAGGGCTTGCAGGTCAGATTTAATCCTCATGGATGCTTTGTTGAGGATATGAAAAATAACGGTCGCTTGATAGCAAAAGGAAAGAAGAAGGGCAGGATGTTTATGTTGGATGCGGACATGCCTAAATTGAGTGCAGCAATGTTTGCACATGGGACTGGTGTAGTTATAGATATTGATATCTGGCATAAACGCATTGGTCATGTTAATATACAGCGACTTAAATCAATGCAAGCCCAAAATATTGTTGCAGGATTGCCTAAATTCAAGGTTGCAGAAATGCATAAGGTTTGTGAAGCCTATCAATTTGGAAAACAGGCAAGGAAACCATTTCCTAGGCATGTTCAAGAGAGTAAAAAGCCATTGGAATTGATCCAGTCTGATGTGTGGACTACTAAAGCTGCATCTATTGGAGGCTGTCACTATTTTGTCACTTTTATTGATGACTTCAGTAGAAAAGTTTGGGTGTATTTTATGAAAAAGAAAAGTGAAGTGTTTGGGCACTTCAAAGCTTTTAAAGCTATGGTTGAAAAAGAAACAGGCCTACAAATAAAATGCCTAAGGTCAGATGGAGGGGGAGAGTACCTCTCAAATGAGTTTGCAAGGTTCCTGCAGCAGGAGCATGGCATAAAGCAACAATATTCATGCAGTCATACCCCACAGCAAAATGGACTTTCAGAAAGGAAAAACAGGCATATTGGAGAGGTATTTCAGGCCATGCTAAATGAAAAATATCTACCAGATTATTATTGGGCTGAAGCACTTGCTACAGAAGTTTACATAATGAACAGGACTCCCACTGCAGTAATACATGGCATGACGCCAAAGGAGATGTATACTGGTAGGAAACTAGACATTTCTCATTTGAAAATTTTTGGTTGCATTGCCTATGTTCATGTGCCAGATGAGTTGATGTCCAAGTTGGATCCAAAAGCTGAGAAGTGTGTCTTTATTGGTTATTCTCTGCAGCAGAAAGGGTATAGATGCTATAACCCTTCTACTCGTAAGTTTACAGTGAGCAGAGATGTTTTTAATGAGATGAGAAGCTGGTATAAACCAGTAAATGTGATGATTGATGTAGATGCACAAAATGGTAATGCTGCATAGAATTCACAGCACCAATCACAAAATATCAGTGGACCTATAGTGTCCTCTAGCAGTGGTTCACATACTTCACCATGGATAGGTAGATTGAGATCAGGAGAATCTCCTCAAAGCAATGCAGATAGTGGTACGCAAGTATCACGAAAAGGAAAAGAGAAGGTAGATCAGCCCATGTTTGATGTGAATGCAGGTCACTCTTATGTGGATGGTGAATCCAGTGGCTCAGAACAGAGCATTGATGATGAGTTGGGTATTCCTTCTGTTGTTACACCTGGAGTAAGGAAGACCATAGATATTTTGAGAGCACCTGGAAGTGAGCTAGGTATCCTGTGGATAGGCTGAAATATGATGGATTTACAGCCATTCACTATGCCTATATGATCAAAGTGATACAGGAAGCAGAACCCACTTCTTTTGAGCAAGCCATGGGAAAAGAAAATGGGAGAAAGCCATGGATGAAGAAATGGATGCCTTGGAAGCAAATGCTACATGGGAATTGGGGCCTTTGCCTAAAGACAAGAATGCAATTGGCTGTAAGTGGGTTTATAAGATCAAGCACAATGCAAATGTTTATGTGAACAGATACAAGGCAAGATTAGTTGTCAAGGGGTATGCACAGACATATGGCATTGATTATGAAGAAACATTCAGTCCGGTTGCAAGGATGGCAACTGTAAGAGCAGTCATTACTATGGCTGCATCAAAGGGATGGTCTTTATATCAGATGGATGTAAATAATGCCTTCTTGCATGTTGATTTGCAAGAAGAGGTCTTTATGGAGCAGCCACCAGGTTATGTTCATGCTATTCATCCTGAGTTTGTTTGCAGGTTGAAGAAAGCCTTGTATGGCTTGAAGCAAGCACCTAGAGCATGGTCTGACAAGATAGGACAGTATCTTGTCACTATTGGCTTTCAGATTTCCAAGGAAGATTTCTCACTCTATGTGAGAAAAACAAAGAAAGGTATTATGCTGCTTGTCATTTATGTTGATGATTTGATCATCACCGGTGACAGTGATGAAGATATCCTTCATGTGAAAATGCTATTGAAGCAAAAGTTTGAGATGAAGGATTTGGGAGAGCTGCGTTATTTCTTGGGCATTGAGGTGATTAGATCACCAAGTGGGATACAGCTCTTGCAGAGGCAGTATGGATTGGACATGCTATCCAAATATGGGATGACAGGCTGTAAGCCCATTTCAGTTCCTTTGGAGCAGAATGTGAAGCTGAGCATAGATGCAAGTGAGCTTCTGGAAGACCCTACTATGTACAGATGCATAGTAGGAAGTTTGATTTATATGACTATTACCAGGCTAGATTTGAGCTATGTTGTTGGATTAGTAAGTCAGTTTATGCAGGCTCCAAGGAAACCGCACTTGGATGCGGCTAAATGCATACTCAGGTATGTGAAGTCCACATTGCAGTATGGACTATTTTATGAGGCTTGGGTTCAAATACAGTTGCATGGATACACTGATGCTGATTGGGCTGGTAGTATTTCTAATAGATGATCTACTAGTGGATATGTGTTCTCTTTTGGGAGTGCTGCAGTCACTTGGAGCAGCAAGAAACAGCCTACAGTTGCCTTGTCAAGCACAGAGGCTGAGTACAGGGGTGCAGCAATGGCCGCATGTGAGGTAGCTTGGTTGCATAAGCTACTATATGATATGCATCAGTCTACAGATGGGCCAGTTGTCATTTATTGTGACAACATGAGTAGAATACACTTGGCAAATAACCCAGTCTATCATTCTAGAACAAAGCACATTGAGGTGCATTATCACTATGTGCGGGAGAAGGTTTTACTAGGACTTATTGATCTAGTTTATGTCAGAACAGAGGATCAGGTAGCTGACATATTCACGAAGGCATTGGGCACAGAGAAGCTGCGCAAGTTCAGAGACCTACTTGGTGTACAGGAATTGGAATTGAGCTCAAGGGTGAGTGTTGAGATATCAAGCTCCACTCGTGATATGCCAGGGTGACCGTTGTGCATTTATGTCACCGACTTGTTAGCTGCAGATGCAGTTGGTACACCACCCATGAATAATAGCTGGATGATAGCTATCCTTATCTACTCTAGTTCATGGCTTAGTTAGTATGCCACCGTAGTTAGTTGAGTTTGGTTTGAGACCCACATATAGGGTTCTTCTATTTCTTTGTATTAGAGTTCTTTTGGCTTTCACAACTACGAAGAGGAAAATAGTTTTCAGCCTCCACCTTTGTGTGTATTCCCCCATTGTGTATGTGAGAAAGCCGCAAGTGAGACTCCTTCCTCTCTCCCACTATCTTCACAACCTTTGCCATGAAGTATGTACATATGATCATCACAAGAGATGTGATTAATGATGGTTGGATCTCCATCCTTGAGGATTATACTGCAAGAAAGATGGCAGGCAACCCACCATCTCAATGTCTAGATGCTTTCTTGGATTGAGTGATGAATAGATTGTGCAAATTCAAAATGACATTAAGGAAGGCACAGTAGTCATTTCTAAAACAAAGATTGATTCCATGATTCTTGATATTGAAGAATGATTTATGCAAATAAAGAGAGATGTTGCACTACGAGAAAAACTTTATATGTTTATATTGAGAGAACAACATTCTTTAATGTTAAAAATTTTGGATGAGTGCAAATTAATTTTGAAATAATTCCATAATTGTACCATTGGGTTAGGGGTATACTGAGCATGATATTGTAGGAAATGAACATGAATGTTTTGTTTTTTTGTATTTCCAATTTTAATAGTAATACAATTTTGTTTTGAAAAAGAAAAACAATTGTAGTGAGAGAACACAACCAAAATCTATTCATGCATCAATATAAAGTTTGACAATTTGTTTTTCCATCTCAATACCTTGTTAGTTTGTTTCTACTTATGAATTTCATTTCCTTGTTTATTAATAGATCATGGCCTCCTCAATTTCAAATTGCTAGAAGCATTGTGTGACACCAGATTCAATGATTCGTTTTGTGCCTAATTCAAACATTAGCATGCAAGTTCCAAGATCAACATGGTTGATTGAAAATGTTGAGGATGCACTATCTGGAGCTAATGTTCCATTGACAAATGTGGATGCAAGCTTAGAAGGTCAAGGAAAAGATGCAATATCATTGTATGAAGTCAAGGTGCATGAAGATATCTTAGAAGGTGAAGAAGAAGACATAATGTCACCCTAAAAAATAATGTCAAAAGAGGTGACAAAACAAAATAAGGTTAGCAATGATAATTGATTTGAAAGGGTTATTGCTAATGCATTTTTTTCCCAAGTCAAACAAAAATATAAGATTGCACAGTGGGAAGCATTGGTTTGTTCTCCATCCTAGGTGTTTAGAGTTTCTACAATGGTTGCTCAATGATTGCCATGTTGGAATTTGGTCAATAGTAGGAGAAAAGGACATGGTACAACACGTGGTGGACACTTTAGAGCATCATGCTAAAACAAAAATCTACATTTCTTCATGGTTTGGGGTGCGATGGCATGCCACAAGCATACAAAGAGTAGAATTATCTGACCAGATAGGGTGAATGTGGAAGAAAAAATTTAACCAATAATGAGAGTGTGGTGTTGTTTTAGAGAGTAATGCAAACCAACAAGAACAATATTCATTGATGTTTTACCTTAAAATGGTTGTGTTAATCTAGCAGAAAACTCCTTCTTCCCTATGAAATTTGATATAGATTGTGGTGATTCTATTTTGCTTGATGAGTTATTGCCATACATATGGATGCTAGATGATTTAGTAGATGTGCACAATGCCATCTCTTCTAATAGATATGGTCAAGCTCTAATTGTCGAAGGTCATGAGATGTTCTATTATTTTCAATCAATGATCCTTGAATTCAAAGCAAAAAACAAAGAACTGCTGAAAAGGATGATGTAGAGTCTCATATGTCTACTCTCATGACTAAAAAAAAGACACAGAGAAAGTATTGCTTCACATATAACCAAAACTAGAGTGAGAGGGAATTGTCCTACTACAAGAAGCATGGTGCATGCTCAACATGTTACATTGAGTGAAGAGGAAGAATGTATGCTAGAGAAAATTACCAAAATGGGGCTATTCAAAGATATTGAGGCAAAACGCTTTGCTATGGTTCTTGGATGCAAGGAAAGGGGCATCTTTGTCGATGCTACAAGGGAATTCTTAGCCAACTTGGTTTGATTTTATCACATAGACAATCACTAGTGAATCTAAGTCTAAGCGAGCTAATTAATCAGACCTACAAACACAAATGCTCAACTAACACAGTTGCACCTACATTTTGATTTATATTTGGACACTATTTGGTTATACAAAGCATTATGTATCAATTTGTTTTGTGAAAGAATTAATATACATAATTATAAGTACCTTGTGCAAAAAATGCTTTATGCTTTGTGATATGAGTTTGTATTCCTCTACTAAAAGGATAATTCTTTGATTTTACAAATATAATAGGTATTGCAGATTTTCTTGAAAAGATGAAGAGTTGCCTTATTAAGAATTTCGATCTTGCATCCAATGGTGTATGGAAACATGAAATGCCCGTACCCATTGATCACATGTTTGAAATGAATGGCATCTACTATGAAGTAAAGAAATCAGCAATACTTGGGGTTTTTTTGTAATGATGAGCATCAAGAAGAAACAAGATTTAATGTTATAAAATGGTTCAAAGCATGATTATGATACTTGAAGAGTTCTCCCCAAATTTTTTTGAAGGTTAAAGACTTATGGAATGTTTGAAGATCCATTAATTGAGCCTTTGACATATGTGAAATGTGGAGATGTATTGTATAGAAACATTACTAGATATATAAATAGCTCAATGTATTGTAAAGAAAGAATAAATGTTACAATTTGTATACATCCCTAAGTTACCACCCTGGGCTTAAAAGTCACAAGGAGATCTGGGTGCCCATGGCTACATTACTATACAAACCATAAAGGATACCTCCTTCAAAGATGAGATACTTTGCAAGTATGAATACTAGTATGGAATTGTTAATGATTATGTTAAACGATGTGGTGCAAAATGTAGTTGCAAAATTGGCTATGTGTTAATGGTTTTGATTATATTTATCACAAGGAAAGCTCTCGTGTCGGAAGCAATTTAAAAAAATATGCTTGTCAAGACCTGTGGGGGAAGAGGGAACACTCAGGAAGGGATAAGGAGACACCAAAAGTGGTGGAGCAAAAGCTACTCCAGCTTATTCCTCTATCATATATATATGAGTATACATGGGCATTGTACAAGTGGGTGGGCACACTCCCCTTTACCCCAACAACCTCCCACTTAAAGCCAGTGTGCCTTTAAGGGAGTATAGTACACATAATACAATCAGCCATAGGCTGAAAAACAAGATGACCAGACCATCATCCTATGCCCATCGGCACTTTACAATGTGCAAAGTGCATAGAGGATAAGCTACTAGCAGACATCAGGTTTGTAGGATAGAAAATGACAACTTGTAGATGCCTGTCAACCAAGATCTCATGCCAGATCTCACTGGGAGAGTGAACTCTCACCACCACGTGCTCCTATGCTAAGTCCATAGCACCCGAATTGTCAATGTGTAGAGAAAATGTCTCTGTATCACCTATGACCATAAGCACATGACCTACAATAGACCTCTGCTGGTCTACCCAACCTGCATCACCTGCATGCTGCTCCTGGAAGCATAAGGACTTGATGTCCACAACCGCTTCCCTACTACCAAAATCTGCCATAATCATGCTACCAACTCCCACTACAACGGAAGCAAGAACCGGAAGTGTAGCCCCAATGGCAAACATGTGAGAACCAAGTCTCAACATAGTCATGGATGCATGAAGTACTATGGCTACCATATCAACCATAACTTGCTGCTCAACTGATCTGTGATCATCAAACCTGCTGTGTTTCAAGTATGGAGCCAATACAGACAATGGAGTACTCAGTAACTTCCCCCTCTCCATACTGAAACAACCAAGTATCTGACAAACATCATCAAGACCATGCAGCTCCCACTGCAAAGCATCCCTGTCCATAAGGAACCATATGGCAAGTAACCTCAGAAGGATAGCAACCTCCTGAATACTGAGACCATAACCTGTCTCACTGTGCATCACATCCTGAGCTCTCATAACGGTATCAAACCTATGAAGCCAAGCACGAGGGGATTGCTTCTGGCCATGGAGGCACTTACGAAGCAAACATATCAATGATTCCTACCCATGTGCAGACCCGAGTCAATAACTGTAGAAACCACATCTGTCCTGGCATAACTAGCCAATGGATCATACTAGGCATCATTAGCCAAGGTATCCTCCTCACCATGCATAGCCTCATCCTCATCTGCAAGAGGCACTCCGCATCCTTAGAGTAAATTGTAACTGTCCATAGAAGATGCATCAACAATCTCCATAGGAGTATAAACCTGTGGAATCCTCGAGACATCTGACCGTCTCTGACCAAAATCAAGAAGTAATCGTGGCTGTCCCAACTTTATAACCTACTCACCGTGGGAAAAACCTCCCACTCCAAGGGATATGGGCTGCCCTTGCAAAGAATTTGGAGGTATCAGTGCACTTACACCCTCCTGGAACACCACTCTCTTGCTAACCACAGTCCTGGGCTGTCTAAACATAGCATCCTCTCTGAAATAGACATTATGGCTGTGTATCAACTCTCTAGTTGAAGAATCCCATAACCTATAGTCCCTACTGGACTCACTATATCCAAGGAAGATACACCTCCTCGATTGGGAACCATGAGCATAAGCCTCGCAGCCAAACACACGTAAATGCTCATAACATGGTGCCCTGCCTGTCAAGAAGTCAAATGGCACTCTACCATTCAGAGATCTCTTGGGTGGCCTACTAAGCAAGTATGCAGCTGTCTTACATGCCTCAACCCAATAGCATTCGGTAAGACCTGCATACCGTAGCATGCTACCAATCTTGTCCAATAGAATCCGATTTATGCCTTCTACCAAGGCATCATGAGCAGAAAGATGAGGAGTGTTCAACACCCTCCTGATACCAAGTGTATCACATAGATGCTGAAATCTAGAAGAGGTAAACTCTGCATCACCATCAGTCATCAAGCTCAATAGCTTCTTTCTTGACTGATTTTCAGCATTACCCAAGAAGCGCTGAAATGTATCATATACATCATGCTTCTGCTGAATCGGATATACCCATATGTACTTTGTAGCAGCATCAATAAATGTCACAACGTAAGAGGCGCCACCCAGTGAAACGGTAGGCATAGGCCCACAAACTGCACTATGAACCAACTGCAATGGCTCAAGATACCTCTCACTGACTGTCTTCCTCACAAAACAGGATCCTGACTGCTGATCATCATCACAATCATGAAATAAAATTTGAGAGACATCCATAACAGGAATGTATCTCAATGTTGTAAGGGCTTCCATACCTGCAGTAGACATATGTCCAAGTCTGGCATACCATAAACTAACTGATGGCTGCTTACTAATCATAAGCATCTTATCCTGGACACCTGATACATGCAATGCATAAGAGAATCCAACCCATGATCCCCTAGCCATAACCAGATTGCCTCTAGCAATCTTGCATGCATGGGCACCCAAAGAGACATGATAACCTGCCTTAACCAACTGTCTAGTACTGATCTTGCTCGTAGCAAGTCCTGGTATATGTGTAACCCTCTGTAGAACAAGAATAGAGGCACTAGGCATAACAAGGTGGATATCCCCATAACCATAGACATCCATAGAATGATCAATGCCCATCAAACCACTCTCCACAATGCATTCCTAATATGCACTGAACCATGACCTATGAGGGGTCATATGACATGAAGCACATGGATCTGGCATCCAATCACCGAGAATGGGTACATCAGTGGCTAAGAAGGAGGTGTCAGACATAGACAAAAGAATGCCTTCATCACTGCTATTGTCAGTGGAAACCCTGGCATCCATGCCTTGAAGCTCAACATGCTTCTTCTCCTTCTTCGTGTCATTCTTAACCTTGCTCTTCTTCTTGTATTTTCTCAGCCATTTCCAGCAATACTTTTTCATGTGGCCATACTTTCCACAATAGAAACATCTAACACAAGTCCAAGAGCTAGACTTGCTCTTGGAATTCCCCCTTGAACATGACCTATTTCTACCAATTGATTGACCTTTGGAGTGCATATCAAGGCTGTATTTCAGCCCATCAAGACATTTCAGCCCATCATGCTGGAACATAACACTATCATGGTCATACATCCGGCATATACGAGTATAGAACTCATATGCATGGTAGTCTACACCCTGTACACCATCTTGTACCTGCAAGTAGACTGACTTCAAGAGTGATGACTGAATGATAGAGCATGCTTGCTCATCCATGTCATCCCAATCACTCTGTTTAATGCTATTAGGCTTGACACCTTTGCATTGAATGGACTTATGCTGCCTCTTCTGCACTAACACATCATAAATCTGCTCTTTCCAATATTGAAAGTTTGATCCATCCAACCTCTCAATATCAAAGAGGGCACTGCCAGCTGTAGATGCCATATCTGTGGCACAATAGCTCACAACCAAAGAGCAGTATAGTGCAATAGGCAACCCAAATGACCAAAAAATATAGTGTTGTCCAGACCAATCAGGTCTCCAAAGAAACTGGCTGATCCAATGCTCAAAAACACTCAGCCATAAAGTGGCATAAACAAGAATATATGCAGCCCAGTAACCTGCCAAAGCCTGGCAATCCAAGTAAGAAATGCACTGAATCAAATGAGCAATGCCTGCTCAACCAATGGCAATAGGAGCCCAGCTCAACTATCCATAAACATCAGTGCGGCATCCACCAATGCAAATCCATAATGCATCGAAATGGCATTTACTGCATCACCAATGCATCACCTCAAGCGCGCAATCCTTTGGCAACAAAATAAAGCATTCACCACTTGCCAAATGTGCCGAAGTGACTTGCCAAAATGACAATAATGCCCTTGGACTGAAGTGAGATCCTAATCACTTTTTGTAATTTACTGTTGTGCAAGAGAAATCACATCCACTTAACACACTGTCCTTGTTTTTGAACAATGATATCTTTTCACCGAAAGACCGGATGCCAAAGCTGTAAACAGCAAAGTTGTAGTTGGTAGAAAGATCTACAACTTGTGAGTTGACCTCAAGAGCCAAATCCTTGTGGATTCTCAGATATTCTCACCTGAAAAACAGCTTCCTGCACATTGGTCACAAATAGACAGTAGACCGCAACTTTTTGTGGTCTTGCAGAGGTTGTAACTCCTACAGCTTATACCGGATCAACTTACTTCCAAAAGAAAAGTTGTAGTATGTTCTGTGAACTACAACTTTCCAGTTCGGCACAAAGTGCAACTCTGCACCAGGAAAGAGATATTCAGTCCTGAAAATGACTATTTTGTCATAAAAACAGCAACAGCAGCTTCCTTGAATGTTTGTTGCCCTTTACAGCACTCATCTGCTCCGGCAAAAAACAGCCCCAAAAATGGTCAAAATACATCTAGCAGATCACCCCGTATGTCAACTGTAACGCCAGCAAAATGGCAAGTACAATGCCCAACCAAATCAGCCCCAAGAATGCTCACAGATCAGCAATAAAATAGCCCAAAAGCACTGGCAAAACAGCCCCGAAATGTGCTCCAAACAATGCTAATCTGATAGGATCTCAATACATCACCGTACCACCGTATGTATCCAACATAGGCAAATAACCATGCATCTAATTATGCAAGACTACAAAATGGCATATGACCAGTCCTGCAAAGTGCCCAAGCAACAGCCTCAAATCAACCTATCCACAGCTAATGTCCACAAGGCGTACTTGTGCAAAATGTCTCGCAAAGAGACCAAAATCAGCCAATGCTTAGCTCCAAGACCTCAAATGCAACACCGGCTATCTCCCAAGCATACAACTGCATCAAACATGCAATCCACAAGCTCCCCAATAGCTCATCTTCTCCAAAATGGATGTTGTTGCTATCATTGGGCTGCTCTTCCTTTGCTCACGGGATGGAGTTGCTGCTAGTGCTGGGATGCTCTTGTTCCTTTTGCTCACATCTCTTCCTTTTGAAATAGCCTGTTTCGTGCCATCCTCTCAAGGGCACCTCTAGTGTCCACGGCTCCACCATCTGCAACCTCACGGGCCAAACGATTCTCATTACAATGGCTTCACCCATAGATAGCTCTCCATCGAAGGCTGCCCACCGACGACTCCCCAGCTAGCACCTTAGCTCCAACAGCACCCATGCTTGCAGGCCTCCAATGACTGGGCTCAATAGCAGTAATGTTAACGACTCTAGTGCTCCTTGACAAAACGGTGCCACACCTTCAATGTTGTGCTTCCAAACGGACCACCACAACTCCGTCCATGCTCATTGGTGGAGTTAGCTTCCTCGCCAGCACTGCCATCAATGGTGGCGCTAAGGAGTCGAAGGAATAGAGGAAGAATTGCCAGCATAGATCGCTACCCTCAAGCAATAGAATGCCTCGACAAAGAGCAAGTCCAAGCCTTATGTCAGCATGGCCACCAATCTGCAAGAGTCTTCACACTGCCCATAGAAGCTGCCAACCACCCTTCTTCTTATGAGCTACCAAGCCCAAGCTTGCTTCAGCTTCTTGCAAGAGCTCTCTATCAGATTGTCCGCTTCTTCGCCTTCACTGCAATTCCAATTCGATCGATGAAGCTCCCACCGGGCTGCTCCTCTCTGACCTTGCTGCTCGGGGGGGTCACTATATATAAACCCTCTATACCACGTGCGTTCAAGGCCTATTTCTAAAATCCCTTATCTGTAAATTTTTCATTAATAAAATGTGCCCCTTTTCTATACAAATCTGTAAATTTTTTCCAAAACTATTTTAAATAGTCCCTTATGTATATTTATTTCTGTAAATTTTATAAATAAAAAATATCCTTCTGTTGAACTCACGTGATAGGGTTACATATGATGAGTGACCCCCTCGAGCCTTGCTGGCCACACTCACCAAGCTCTCCTTGGCTCTGATACCAGTTGTGGGGGAAGAGGGAGCACTTAGGAAGGGATAAGGAGACACCAAAAGTGGTGGAGTGAAAGCTACTCCAGCTTATTTCTCTATCATATATATATGAGTATACATGGGCATTGTACAAGTGGGTGGGCACACTGCCCTTTATCCCAACAAGACCATATCTTTGAATTCCACAAACTCTATCATGATGGAGAGTCCCCTAATGTATGAAATTGCCAATCCAAATTATTCAAAAAATTGTTTTTGAACACCACATTTATATGATGGATGTCAAAGCCCTACAACAATCCTATTGCATATGTCAATAATGCAATGTATTAACATAGAAACATCTACATTTTGAATGAATTTGATACAATTTAATCCAACAAATCCTCCTAATGCAACATCTATAAATTGGCTTTTGTTTGTGGTTTGGACCTATAGGAAACAATGAACATCTTTCAATAATCATAGTTAATCATCATAGAAATATCATCACTAGCAAAATCAACAAATGTTTTGGCCATGGGTCCAAAAATTTCAACATTCAAGAGTGTTCACATCTATTATTAAGTCCATTTGCTAGAATAACATACGGTTCATTGCTAGGGTTCTAGGATGTGGGTCAAATATTTCATTGGGAAAGTAGTGTTCATGATCTAGCCTCCCCCAACATAATTGAAACTTGGGTCTTCAATGGATCCAATATTTCAAACAAAAACATCAAATTTTACTTTTGAAGTGACTATATTTTATTTTGTGGGGATTGGGAATTTCGCAAATTCTCTAATATAGTCTTCAATAGTGTTATGGGGATTTGAAGTGACTATATTTTATTTTGTGGGCATTTGGATCTTCCCAAACTCTCTAATATAGTCTTCAATAGTGTTGTAATTATAGGAGGTGTTGTCATCTAGTAGAGTTGTGGTATAATAGACTAGGTAGTCCAATGTACCATCTGGTTGTGCCAAAATAATGCTAGTTGCATAGCCTAATGCATCCACATGGACATGGAAAATCACATCCCACTTGGGCTATCTAAGAATTAGTGTCTTGGTTGCTTATTTCTTGAGTTCATGAAATGCTGCAAGCAACCCCTTGGTGCATTGGAACTTGGTATTCTTCTTGGTCAACTCTTATAAGGGAGTAACAATTTTAGCAAAATCCTTAACAAGCCTTTTGTAAAAGCTGATGAATCTAAAAAAGGATCTTGGCTACATTAGATTCTTTAGTTCAAGCATTTGCTTGATTTCCTGTATCTTACTCATCTTGTTTCAAATGTCTTTCTTGGAATACACATGACCAAGCAACACACCAACCTTCACATAGAAAGAGCACTTGGTTAGGTTCAAGGAGATTCGTACCTACCTACACCTTGCAAAAACTCTTTCAAGTCAAGAAAAATGCATGGATACTATCGAATATACATAGAAATTGTCTAAGTAGATGGCAATAAACGTGGTCCAGTAATCTTAAAAAGTCTCAACCATAAACCTAAAAAGTTGATGGTGCATTTTGTAGACCAAATGGCATGAATTTGTAGGTATATGCAAGTCCCCATTCTATGAGAAATATGGTCTTCTAGTGACCCTCGGGTGCTATAGAAATTTGATTGTACCCACTATAGCCATCCATAAATGAGTACATCTTGTGGCTGACAACCTGGTCAAGAATGAAAAGAATAAAAAAAAGGTTTCAGCATTGTTTGGATCAAACAAAAAAGATCCAGCACTATTTTAGCATTAATTTTTGTGTAGTCCATGTAAACTCATATTTTTCCATTTCTCTTGGGCACCAACATGATTGAAAATAGTCAATTTCTCTAATCAATTGTGTAAATGAATCCTTCTTAGATGATCTATCAAGCTCAGCATTCACTTTCTTGGCATTGTTTGGATTTATCTTATATCACTGCTAGATAAATTGGCTCACCCAGTATTAGTGGGAGTCTAATGCTGGTAAATCTCTAGAGGGACTCCCGATGCAAATTAGTGTAGCCCCATGCAAAAACATCTCTATATTGTAGGAATAGACTTTTGCCTACTTGAAGTTAATCATCCAATAATTGGGCACTTACCACAACTTCATGTGGCTCCTTAGTCATACCCATTGAGTTGAGTTCCTAGGTTGGTTCTAGAACCAAGTTCCTAAACCAAGACGAGTGATTGTGATCTTAGGATCAAATAGTTCTTGTTCAATATCCACGTCTTCAGTGAAAGGACCAAAATATAGATTTGGTTGTTCTTCCAACTTTTCATCCTCTGTCTTAAAATTAAGGTCAGTAGTAGCCACATGAAATATGGCAACCTCTCCCATACCTAAAATTTCCATTTCCATTAGTATAGCATCAATAAAGCCTCAACATCATGTGGAAATTGATCTTTGACTTCCAAGTCAATGCGTTGGCAGTTGCTCGGTACCTTGCTTGGACTTTTGGGGACTTGTACCTCAAACTCCCACCCTTGATTGTCATAATATTCAGTTTGAAAAAGTTCATAATTTTCTTGAAACCCACTTGCAAGAGATCAAGATACAGAAGTCGATGGATGATTGGTTGAAAATGGTTTCCAATATTTTTGCACAATCCCTCTAGAGGCTTGTGTGGAGTAGCTATCTTAGCTTCCAGCAAATTCAAGGCTCAAGTTTCTTTTGGTGATAGTGAGGGAGGATTCTTATTGTTTAGTTCTAAATATGAGAGTTATGTTTCTTTGTCACCTCCATTTATGCCCATAATGGATAAGAGGAATGGACCCAAGATTGGGATTCTCTATCATCACTTAAACTTGAGAAGAGCGTTTTGGCTAGAGATAGGAACACGATGGAGCAAGGTATTAATTTTGCACAGCCTAGAAGAGACCAATCCTACTCTGAATCAAAAGCTTGGAAGCAACTATTTGATCCTTTTTTGCTCTTTCCTACTGCTTTCGTAGGAAGAGCTGGGTATTCTATGTTTGCAAGGTTCCGAGGCTTTTTGTTTCCTACTGCTTTCGTAGGAAGAGCTGGGTATTCTATGTTTGCAGGGTTCCAAGGCTTTTTGTCACCTACAGATATATTGGGATTGTCTGTTGTAGTATATGTGTAGCTTAGGACCTCGAGTCGTGTTCCAGTGAGAGACGTAGGCTTAAGTGTGGTAAGTAAACAAAGTGCAAGCATGTGTAAAAGAAACGTAAACCATCTTTGTTGAGGTAATGAAGGCTTTCGCCTTCATTGGGGGTTGTAGGGTTTAGGAGGAGTTTAAGGGTTCAAAAGGAGGTTCCAGGGTTTAGAAAGAGTTCCAGGGTTTAGAAGGAGGTTCCAGGGTTTAGAAAGAGTTCCAGGGTTCAGAAGGAGGTTTCAGGGTTTAGAAGGAGGTTCCAGGGTTCAGGAAGAGTTCCAGGGTTAGGGTAGAGTACATGGTGGAGAACTCGTCTCCCTCGTAGATCATGGAGTTTTAAGGGTTGAGGAACAAAGGGTTTAGCATTCTGAGCTTCTTGTTGCGTTTAGGCACAATGACAATGGGTGAAACCCAATCAGTGTGCTCTATCTCGTAGATGAATCCGGCATCTAGGAGTTTTTCCAGCTCGTCATAAACCATGGTGCCATATTTAGGATTTGTGCGATAAGGTCCACATACCTTAGGGCGAGAACCTTCCCTTATAGGGATCGTGTGAACTGCCACTTCTGGTGAAATTCCTTTCATCTCTTTGTATGACCATGCTAGGCAGTCACGGTATTCCATTAGGAGGTCTTTGAGTTTGATTTCATCTTCTTGACGGAGCTGTTTCCCAATGAAAACCAACTTTTCTTCCTCCCCTTCAAGGGCGAGGTTTATTGTGCGTGTTTTTGCCGGTCCCTCATAGATTGGAGTTTCTCCAATGCTATCGGTTTCTTGAACTTCAGATTCTCTGATTGGTCGTGGCATTGCTATTGGTGCACTGCCACTTGTATAATTCTTAAAGTATTCTGGCACTTCTCGAAGATCGGCCTCTGATGGGGTTGAACTAGCCTGAGATGTGTCATGAGTACTGGGTGGCATAGTTGCATTTAGTAATTTGTTAGGCTCTTCTTTCCTTTCTTTTTCTGAAGTCTCTTGATCAAGCTTCATCTGCACATGTGGCTTATATTTCCGAAACTTCTTACGTTGGGAACTGTGGGGTAACTTTTCCACTGGCAAGGTGTTTCCAAGTAAGGGTTCATGTGCTGCACAAACTCCTTCCAGCCCCTCAGGGGACCATTCAAGAGGTGGTGGTTTTGACTTTGAGGGGACTGCCTTTGCAAGGTACAATTCGACAATCCTTGTTTGGACTCGTTCGAATTCATTGAAGTGCTCGGCCTTGGCTTTTCTGCGATTTCCTCCGGTAGCTTTCTTGCGGGATCTTCTGCTGTTATTCAACTGTGGAGGTTCAACTTTTGGGAGCTCAACTGCCGAATGGCTAGGTCATTATCAAAGATGTGATCTTCAATTTCAGCATTCGCAGCCTCTGTTTCAGGGTCCCAAGGAAAATCTGAGTCATCATTGGTATGGGTACCTTCTTCAGGTTCATTATCCCATTCGAGGTCTGCCATAAAGAATGGCATCTCTAGATCGATTTGTTCTTCATGTGTCGGTGGAGGATCGACCTGTAGTGCGTTAACATCTATCTGTGAGAAGATGGGGTCTATTGAATGGTAGTTGTCGATGGTTGCCAATGTTTGTATCCAGTTATTGACATTGCTTTGTGAGTCACCTGCTATGGCATGCTGTTGCAAGGGATCTGATTTGCTCGAGATTGTCGTGGAAGATGTGTCATCCAATGCTCTAGGAACAATTGGTTTAATAACTCCTGTCCCCACATTCACCCTGACTGCAGTGTCTCGATTCTGGATTGTCAATCTATCCGTTCCCCAGTCATGGAGGACTGATGCTTCCCGTAACCAAGGACGTCCCAGTAAGATTTGATAGGATTTTTTGGGGAGATCCAAGATTGTGAATTGAAGGGAAAAGCGGACTCCTGCGATCTTTGTGGACACGCCATTCACTATTCCCAAGGGTTTAGCCCGTGAATCATCGGCAAGGCGTATGTTGAAATTAGCCTTTTGCATTGGTGGGAGACCCCATTCTTCGTAAAGCTCCTTTGACAGGACATTGACACCTGCTCCACCATCCACTATGGCTTGGATTTCATTATAGGCCTTGTGGATCAAAGGCACAGTGATGTTGCGTATGTCATCTTTCTCACCCATCCGCACAGGGATATCATCAATGTCGTTCATAGGTGGAGGGGGATTTGCGAGTTCAATCCATCCTTTGAAACTCTCCCAGAGATTGGGACAATTTCGTAAGAGGATTCCGATGGGAATGGACACAAGGCAACTCAGGATGCTAGAGAGTGCAGCTCCTTCAAGTTGACGTGGCGGTACATTCTGTTGTGGAGTCTGTTGTTGGAACAAAGGCTCGAGTACAGTATCAGTACTTTGTGGGGCCAAGTCATGGAGTGGGTCTTGAGCTTGTTTCTGAGCCTCAAATTGAGCTTGTTCATTTTGGACCCATTGCTGAAGTACCTGAAAACAAGCCTTCTCCACCTCTGCATTCGGGAATGGAGCTTCTTTTATTCGAGGCTCGGGAGTTGATGTGGATGAACTCGGCTGCTCATTGCTTGGCGAAGGTGGAGGCACTTGTGCTTTCTTTCTCAGAAGTCGCTTCGGTTGGATTGGAATGATAGGGTCCTTCGTGGCCGCTTTCTGTTGGCATGTAATTACATTGATAGGTTGTGACCTTAGACTTGCCGGACCCAGACTTTGATGGTCCACCCCAATGATGCTGATGGGGACGTCAGGCTTAACCTCTGTTTGTGCTGGGACCTTATTTTTCATGGGACAATCCATACAGGCATGTCCTATGCCACAATCTCTGTAGAGTGGTTGGAAAGTGGCTGGGCTACCGCGATGAGGGCACTCTGCGATTCTATGATTTTCTCCACAACCGTAACACTTGATTGGTGCGCGAAATGTGTTGGGTCGCACTTGATTTGCATAGACTGGTATTAGACCCTCTGCACCTTCTACATAGTACACTGGGTACTCTGCTTCATACTCAAATAGTGAGTCTACTTCCTCGGCTTGTAATTGATGTATGGGAACTGCCTGGGGAGCTGGATTTGGTGCTCTTGGATACGGTCGTGGATTCGGATTCCTGAGTAGTTGTGGGACTTGTGTCCGAACGGGAACAGGATTTAGTCTCGGAGCTGGGGGCACTTGTGCAAGTGCCGGTTGCCTGTATACTGGCATGGGTGCCGCTTGGTATTGTGGTGGTCGAGGCGGATTGTTGCGCATGTTGAAGATGCAAGTGGTCTCATCATGGCCGCCGACGACACAGATATGGCACCACAACCGTGGCAGTGGATTTGCTTGTGCAGTGATTCTTGCTCTTAGGACTGGGCATTCATTTGCTGTATGATTTGCCAAGCAGTGTGGGCACCAGACATTTTCTCGCCGTGGATATGTTTGAGTTGGCGGCTGAGACAAGTGAAGTTTTGATCCATGGCCTGCATCATATCTTCTTTCAGCTTCAAGGTCATGGCCTCGAGGCGATCTGCATTGGATGTTTCGGCAGTGTCCTTTGATTTACCTTTTTTCGAGCGCTTATCTCGTGTATTTGATCTGGCATCATCACTGCTAGTGTCTGAATCTGTCATGCCATCTTCGATGTCAATGGCTGCCGCATGAGCAGCACTGAATGTTTCATAGCTACTTATCTTTTTCATATCCTTGCGGATTTTCTTTCGTAGACCTGCTATGAACCATGCCGTGAGGTACTTTGCATCTGGGCGTGGGTCACATTTGGCGATCAATCTCTTCATCTTTCCCAGGTATGTGCGTACATCTTCCCTCCGGCCTTATTCGATCTTGCTAAGTTGGAGAGCGGGATCATCTTGTAGCCTCTCCGTTTGAAAGCGACGTTTGAATTCGGTTTGAAGTAGGTCCCATGTGGCACGTTCTTCCATGAGAAGGTCGAGGTACCATTCCGACGCCTCATCAGTTAAGGCCATTGGAAACCAAGCCACCTTAGTTTCATGGGATTGATCACCACCTGCTCGACATGCGGCATCAAAATGTTGGAGGAAGCGAGCAGGGTCTCCCCTACCATTATATTTGGGAAGTTCCAACTTTCCCAAGGGGCGTCGGCCGTGATTGTTGTGATTTCGTCGATTGAAGAAGTTGGCAGCCTCGGCATTGAGCTCGATGTCCCCATCATGCTCAGGACGGCGGCCAGCCATGTTGGGGCGTGGAGGAGTTAAAGGAAGTTGTTGAACCTCAGGAGGGGATTCAGGGTAGAGGATTGGCTGGGGCGGTTGTTGCAGTGGAGTTGGTTGCGGATTAGGGAAGAAAACTATCTTCCCTTGGTCCTCCACCTGTGAGAGAGTGCCATGTGGCATATTGGAACGTAACTGCATGCAGATGGTGTGTGATTTGCCAAGGGTATCGCTACCCCAAGTGTGGGTGTGGAGGTGGTGCTGTTAGGAGAGTTAGAGTGGTGTTAATAATGTGCCTAAGATTGTCCTACGTGTGTAGGGAAATGTGCCGGTGCAGACGGATCGTTAATCGGAGGTCGCGGCGTGAAAATACGAGTGAATTAATGCAAAATGAGGCCCACACGGGGGCGCGAATGAACGTGTGCTAGGGATGCCGAAATGGTGTGCAATGGCTGGAAAAATACCCCGTAATGTGGTGTTTCCGTGTGTGAAATCTGGGTTCAAATGGGGTTCAAATTGGGTCCCAAACGGATGAGTTTCGAGGGGTTAAAGGAGGGCTAAATTTGGCGTTTTGGGGGGTCCTAATGGTGGTGTGAATGGACTTTAAGTCCAACCGAGGGGTTAAAACCAAGTGACTCTAGTTAGGGAAACTAACCTAGATCCTCCCAGTTACTGTAACTGGGAGGTTAAACTAACTGTAGTTAGATACTAACTGAAGAGTTAGTCTAACCTAACTGAGGGTTAACTAAACTACTCAACCTCAGTTACTACTAACCAAACCTAAGTAGCTAATCTAACTGAGGTTAACTAACTAACCTAGGGTTAACTAACCTACCCTAACTCTAGTTAATGTTAACCTAACTAAGGTTAAACTAACCCTAGTGGTAGGTTTAGGTTAGGTTTTACCCTTTTTTTTTTGGGGGGGGCTGCCCGGCGGCGGCAAGGGTGACGCGGGCTGGGGGGCGCGGGGGTGGCACGCGGGGGGGATGCGCGGGGGGTGTGAGGGGGGTGTGAGACAAATGCGGGGGGTGACAACCTTAGAGGGGGGCAGGGGAGGCGGGCGAGGGGGGTGTGAGGGGGGTGCGAGGGGGGTGTGTGCGAGGGGGGTGTGTGCAAGGGCGGGAGTGGCGCAGGGGGGGTGTGAGGGGAGGGTTGTGCGAGGGGGGTGACAGGGGAGGCGGGCGAGGGGAGGGTGTGTGCGGCGGTGGGGGTGGGTGCAGGACGGGGTGTGAGGGGAGGGCTGTGCGAGGGGGGGGCGGGGGAGGCGGGCGAGGGGGGTGCGCGGGGGGTGTGAGGGGGGTGTGAGGGGGGTGCGAGGGGGGTGTGTGCTAGGGCGGGAGTGGCGCAGGGGGGGGGTGAGGGGAGGGCTGTGCGAGGGGGGTGACGGGGGAGGGCGGGGGGGCGTGGGCGGGGGGCGCTGGGTTGCGGGTGAGGGGCGTGGGGGGGCGTTGGGTTGCGGGCGGGGGCGGCGCAGGGGCGCCGCCGCGGGGCGGCGGTCGGGGGATGGCAGCGGGCGGGGGCGCTGGGGCGGCGCCGCACCGTGGGGCGGGGCGGGGCGCGGGTGCGGGGCAGGGCGGGGCGGGGCGGGGCGCGCAGGGGCGGCGCCGCGCCGTGGGGCGGGTCGCAGAGCCGCAGCCGCCGCGGGGCGGCCGGCGAGGGTGGGGGGTTGGGTTAACAGGGTTGAGGGGAGGGGAGAGAGGGGGATGGGGGGGCGAGGGGGTAAGGGAGGAGAGGGGGATGGGGGGCGAGGGGGGTAAGGAAGGAGGGGGAGAGAGGGGGATGGGGGGCGAGGGGGGTAAGGGGGAGAGAGGGGGATGGGGGGGCGAGGGGGGTAAGGGGGAGAGAGGGGGATGGGGGGCGAGGGGAGTAAGGGGGAGGGGGAGAGAGGGGGATGGGGGGGCGAGGGGGGTAAGGGGAGAGAGAGAGAAGGGGTGGGGGAGGGAATGAGGGGGAGAGAGGAGAGAGTGAGAGAGAGAGGGGGTGGGAGAGAGAACGAGGGGGGGAAGGGGGAGAGAGGAGAGAGAAAAGAGAGAGAGGGGGAGGGGGAGAGAGGAGAGAGAAAAGAGAGAGAGGGGGATGGGGGAGGGGGAGGGGGAGGGGGAGATGATGGTGGAGAGGGAGTGGGAGGGGGAGAGGGAGGGGGAGGTGGTGGTGGGGGTGGTGGGGGAGGTGGAGGTGGTGGAGGGGGAGGGGGAGAGGGGGAGGTGGAGATGGAGGGGGAGGGGGAGGGGGGAGGGGGAGATGGAGAGGGAGGGGGAGATGGAGGGGGGAGGGGGGAGGGGGAGGGGGAGATGAAGGGGGAGGGGGGAGGTGGTGGTGAAGGGGGAGGGGGAAGGAGGAGGTGGAGGTGGAGGGAGAGGGGGAGATGGAGATGGAGGGGGAGGGGGAGGTGGTGGTGGAAGGGGGGGGGAAAGGTGGAGGTGGAGGGGGAGGGGGGAGGTGGAGATGGAGGGGGAGGGGGAGAGGGGGGGGTGGAGATGAAGGGGGAGGGGGAGAGGGGGGGGTGGAGATGAAGGGGGAGAGGGGGAGGTGGTGGTGGAGGGGGAGGGGGGAAAGGGAGGGTGGAGATGAAGGGGGAGAGGGGGAGGTGGTGGTGGAGGGGGAGGGGGGAGGTGGTGGTGGAGGGGGAGGGGGGAGGTGTAAACAAGAGCAAAAAAACTGAAAGACGAAAATCGAAAAGCAGGGAGAAGTGGTCACCTGATCGCTCTCCAAGTCTTTCTCGATGTAACGGGATTGTCGCGGAACAATGGAAGGTGGGTGGAAGGCTAGGTCACCGCTGCGAGAAGGGCTCGATGTCACTTACATGGCAAGGATAGGAGTAAGGGGGCGGTCGATGGAGAGGGAGGAGTGTCTTGCGTGGGGCTCGGAAGGAGGAAGAGAATGGAGGCAAAAAGTGAAAGATGAAGAATGAGGGGGGGTGGAGTAGGTTTTTATAAGTTTGGATTTTAGGTTTAGGGTTTAGGTTTAGGGTTTAACCCTAAACTCTTCCCGAGCCTTAACTCTTTATGGAGAGCTCGGTTTGCCTTTCTGTAAAAAGGTAAAATGATCAAAATTGAAAGCTCTACACAACCGTGTCCACTACCTAGCCTAATTGTAGATCATGTGGCTTTTATTTAAGAAATTAAGAAAATTTCTTAAGGTAGTAACCCAAAGTGGATGTTTGGGATTGATATGTTTGGCTAGATTTGGAAAAAAAAATTTACTCTCCTTGCCCTTGAGTGTTATGTGCATGAAAGTTTGAAGTAGTGACTTGTTTTACACATACCTACGCATGTTTTCTCGCTACTTGAGATGCTAGTCTCCCCGGCAGCGGCGCCAAATGTTGGCTCTTTCCTACTGCTTTCGTAGGAAGAGCTAGGTATTCTATGTTGCAGGGTTCCGAGGCTTTTTGTCACCTACAGATATATTGGGATTGTCGTTGTAGTATATGTGTAGCTTAGGACCTCGAGTCGTGTTCCGGTGAGAGACGTAGGCTTAAGTGTGGTAAGCAAACAAAGTGCAAGCATGTGTAAAAGGCACGTAAACCATCGTTGTTGGGGTAATGAAGGCTTTCGCCTTCATTGGGGGTTGTAGGGTTTAGGAGGAGTTTAAGGGTTCAGAAGGAGGTTCCAGGGTTTAGAAAGAGTTCAAGGGTTCAGAAGGAGGATCCAGGGTTTAGAAAGAGTTCAGGGTTAGAAAGAGTTCTAGGGTTTAGAAGGAGGTTCCAAGGTTTAGAAGGAGTCCAGGGTTAGAAGGAGGATCCAAGGTTCAGAGTAGAGTACATGGTGGAGAACTCGTCTCCCTCGTAGATCATGGAGTTTAAGGGTTTAGGAAAGCATAGGAGTGGGAGAGGAAGAAGGTGTAAGAGCATGGGTGAAGGAAGAGAGAGAGGAGGAAGGAGGAGGAGGGAAAGAGGAGGAGGGAGAGGGAGGAGAGAGGAGGAGGAGGAGGAGGGAGGAGGAGGAGGAGGAGGAGGAGGGAGGAGGAGGAGAAGGAGCAAGGAGAAGGAGGGAGGAGGAGAGGGAGAGGGTGGGTTGCAGGGTTGGAGGAGAGGGGAGAAGGGTTGCAAGGTTAGGACATGCCTTTTGGACGTGCAGTGCAAGGAAGCATGGACACTTGAGACAAATGCTTGGAATACCAATGTAGACTCAACACAATGCCCCAAGAGTGCGGGCTTCATTCCATTATGGGGTATTTATACAAGTTGGAGAGCTTCTCTCTCTGCATGTAACACAAAGTCGTATCACAAAGTTGTAACACAAAGTTGTATCACAAAGTTGTAACACAAAGTTGTGTCACAAAGTCGTAACACATTCTCTCTCTTCATGTAGAAGATGTAACACAAAGTTGTAACACAAAGTTGTATCACAAAGTTGTAAACACAAAGTTGTGTCACAAAGTCGTAACACATTCTCTCTCTTCATGTAGACAAACTTGTAACACAAAGTCGTAACACAAAGTTGTGTCTAGAAGTTGTAACACAAAGTTGTAACACAAAGTTGTATCACAAAGTTGTATCACAAAGATGTATCACAAAGATGTATCACAAAGTTGTAACACCTTCTCTTTCTTCATAAGTTCATGTTGGCACTGAGTCAACAGCTTTCAGATTTCCAAGGCAGATTTCTCACTCTATGTGAGAAAAACAGAGAAAGGGATTATGCTGCTTGTCCTTTATGTTGATGATTTGATCATCACAGGTGATAGTGATGAAAGATATCCTTCATGTGAAAATGCTATTGAAGCAGAAGTTTGAGATGAAGGATTTGGGAGAGCTGCGTTATTTCTTGGGCATTGAGGTGATTAGATCACCAAGTGGGATACAGCTCTTGCAGAGGCAGTATGGATTGAACATGCTGTCCAAATATGGGATGACAGGCTGTAAGCCTATTTCAGTTCCTTTGGAGCAGAATGTGAAGCTGAGCGCAGATGCAGGTGAGCTTCTGGAAGACCCTACTATGTATAGACGCATAGTAGGAAGGTTTGATTTACATGACTATTACCAAGCCAGATTTGAGCTATGCTGTTGGGTTGGTAAGTCAGTTTATGCAAGCTCCAAGGAAACCGCATTTGGATGTGGCTAGACGCATACTCAGGTATGTGAAGTCCACATTGCAGTATGGACTATTTTATGAGGCTGGGGTTCAGATACAGTTGCATAGATACACTGATGCTGATTGGGCTGGTAGTATTTCTGATAGACGATCTACCAGTGGATATGTATTCTCTTTTGGGAGTGCTGCAGTCACTTGGAGCAGCAAGAAACAGCCTACAATTGCCTTGTCGAGCACAGAGGCTGAGTACAGGGGTGCAGCAATGGCTGCATGTGAGGTAGCTTGGTTGCATAAGCTACTCTATGATATGCATCAGTCTACAGATGGGCCAGTTGTCATTTATTGTGACAACATGAGCAGCATACACTTGACAAAGAACCCAGTCTTTCATGCTAGAACAAAGCACATTGAGGTGCATTATCACTATGTGCGGGAGAAGGTTTTACTAGGTCTTATTGATCTAGTTTATGTCAGCACAGAGGATCAGGTAGCTGACATATTCACGAAAGCATTGGGCACAGAGAAGCTGCGCAAGTTCAGAGACCTGCTTGGTGTGCAGGAATTGGGATTGAGCTCAAGGGGGAGTGTTGAGATATCGAGCTCCACTCGCGATATGCCAGGGTGACCGTTGTGTATTTATGTCACCAACTTGTTAGCTGGAGATGCGGTGGGTACACCGCCCACGAATAATAGCTGCATGATAGCTATCCTTATCTACTCTAGTTTGTGGCTCAGTTAGTATGCCACCTTAGTTAGTTGAGTTTGGTTTGAGACCCACATATAGGGTTCTTCTATTTTCTTTATACTAGAGTTCTTTTGGCTTTCACAACTAAGAAGAGGAAAACTGTTTTCAGCCTCCACCTTTGTGTGTATTCCCCCATTGTGATTGTGAGAAAGCCTCAAGTGAGACTCCTTCCCTCTCTCCCACTATCTTCACAGAGGATAATGTTCAGTGGGCTCTGCTGTACAGTGATTGTACCGTACTTGCTATCCTTTGCATTGCTGGAGTAGTAAGAATGGAGAAAGTCCTTAATGTAGGTGGTCAGGATAGGACTGTCCTCCAAGGATTTGAGGCTCTCATGCAAACTACCTAGACCCCGTTGCTCTAAGTAAGATGTTGCTTCTTGGGAAAGAGCGTAAGTCGATGTGGGTGGCCAGACAAGTTCCAATGATTGGGCCTTGTTAACGGTTGTGTAGGCCGGTTGTGACTGGGGTGGCATTTGTTCTACTTGGTCATGCACTGAATCTTCTTCAGAGCTATTGCTTTGGACCATGAATGCCTGTGGTCTTCGTGGTTGAGAGGATGTAGATGGCTGTGAACTCTGGAGGGGGTCCCGTGGTTGAGGCGGTGAGCTCTTTCTGCGCATCCTCTTTAGTGGCGGCATCTTTTCTGAACCTGCACCCATGTACATGTAGTGTACCATTGATCATTAAATTTATTGGCATGCCTGTATGACCGTTCTGTGTGTGTGGGAGAGAGATCCTTTTTTTATACATATTTTGAGAGTGTGGAATGAAAGTGTGTGGTACAATTATTCATGCAATCATCTATGTGTCTAAGCGAAAGCGTGTGAGTGCACGTGACCTAGTAGCTAAGTAGGGACTAACTATATGCTTTTTTTGCTGGGATTTTCATAGGGCAGCTAGAACTCATTCATCACTTCTGAGCTCTAGGTAAAATCGATTGATGTTACCTATATGTGCGAAGATGTACATATGCAAGTGAGTGCTCGTGATACAATCTAATCCTAAGTAAGGAAGACTTGGTTTCCCAAATCTTCATTTTTGTCGGGGATGGCTTGCGTGTTGATGTAGTAGCGCTTCAGTCAGCTCCCGTTTATTGTTGTGTTGAATTGGACTCCATCTAGTGTTTCAAGTAGCACAGCTCCGATGGGATTCATCTTTTGTACTCGGTAGGGTCCTTGACCTAGATACTTTAGTTTTCCCTTGTGTACTTTGGCATTGTATAACAGGACTAAATCGCCTTCCTTGATGTCTTTAGCTTTCAGATTCCTGTCCAACCATGCCTTTCTTCGGTGTTTTTCTGTTGTCATGGCATGATAGGCAACTAGTCTTGTCTCTGTATGCTTTTCCAACTGACAAAGCCTTTCTTTCAAGGACTCATGATCACCCATGCATTCCTGTGTTGCGATGCATAGACTTGGTATTACAAATTTGAGTGGGACCACGGCTTCAAGGCCATACACCAATTGAAAAGGTGTGTTCCCTGTACTGACCTTGAATGTGGTTCTGTATGCCCATAAGGCTGCATTCAATTTCTCTGCCCAATCAGAACGTTGTGGTTCTACTACCTTGGTGAGGATATTGCATATGATTTTGTTTGTGGATTCTGCTAGTCCATTCCCTTGGGGGTAGTAGGGTGTGCTTTTTCTATGGATGACCATGAAGCCAGACAAGAGTTCTTGGATTACCTCATTGACAAAATGTGTGCCTCTATCCGACACAATTTCAATGGGGCATCCGAATCGGGTAATCACATGTTCGTATAAGAATCTTGCTGTGCTTTTGGCATCTGCCTTTCTGACTGCTTTAGCTTCAGCCCATTTTGTAAAGTAATCAGTGGCCACAATGATGTAGCGTGCCTGTGTTCCTTTTGCTACTGGATGTATGGGACCCACATAGTCAATCCCCCATTTTTCAAATGGTTGTTGTGCAACAATTGGTGTTAGGGGATTGAAGTCTTTGTGTTGTGGTTTAATAGTCTGTTGGCATACATCACAGCCTTTTACATATTCATAGGCATCTGCCCATAGTGTTGGCCACCAATAGCCTGTGAGGAGAACTTTTCTTGCTGTGGCTTCCCCTTGGAAGTGTCCTCCTGCAATGCCTTCATGGACTTCACTCAGGATTGGTAGGATCTCATGAGGCATTACACATTTCTTAATATCTGGTCCTTGCCCATCTTGTACAGTTGTCCTGCAATGAGTTGATAGGGTGCAGCCTTTAGAATCAATTTTCTGGCATTTACTGCTTTCATGTCAGGGGGTGGTCTTCCTGCCATCAAGTACCCAATGATATCTCCATACCATTCTGGAACAGCATCTATTTGAAATAGTGTGGCATCTGGTAAGTCATCTTCTACTCCAGTGGCTTCTTTACCTGTCTTGACTCGAGACATGTGATCGGCAATGTAGTGTTGGGCACCTTTGCGGACCACGATTTTGAAGTTGAATTCTTGCAGCAAGAGGAGCCATCTGGTTATTCTTCCTGTGGTACACGGACGGTTTACAAGATAAAGCAATTCTTGATGGTCGGTGTAGAAGACAAAATCATTTGCGAGTAGATAGTGTCGAAATTTCTTTACACTATACACCATTGCTAGGGCTTCTCTTTCTGTGGTTGTATAGTTGATCTCTGCATCATTGAGTTGTCGACTGGCGAAGTAGACGGGGTAGTCTTTCTTATGTTCACCAGGTTGACAAAGCACACTCCCAATTGCATACTTGGATCCATCAGTATAAACATGAAAATCAATATCCCAATTGGGAGATATAAGGATGGGTGCTGTGATTAGGCGCCACTTTAAAAGCTCAAAGGCTTGGTCGCACTCTTCGGTCCATAAGAACTCCACTAATAATTTGTAAAGTGGTCTAGCTATCATGGCATACCGCAATATAAATCTTCTATAATAGCCGGCATGTCCCATAAAGACCTGTACACCTTTGGAATTTGTAGGAGGCAATTCCATGATGATTTTGATTTTGTCCATGTCAGTTGCAATCCCGTGTTGAGAGACGATGTGTCCCAAAACAACTCCGTGGGTGACCATGAACTGGCATTTTGTTGGATTTAGGGAGATGCCATACTCCCTGCATTTGATTAGTACTTCTTCAAGACATTTGAAGTGGTCCTGTTTGTTTGAATGGATGCACAAATCATCCAAGAACACCTGTAAAAACTTATTCAAAAATGACTTAAAAGCTGTGAACATGACTCGCTGGAATGTGGCTGGGGCATTACAAAGGCCGAATGGCATGACTCTATATGCAAAAATACCCCATTCTGTAGCAAATGTTGTTTTTGATTGGTCTTGAGGAGCAATTTGCACTTGGTTATAGCCACTGAAGCCATCCAAGAAGCTATATATTTCGGATCCTGCCACCTTTTCCAACACTGTTTCTGTTAAGGGTAGGGGGTAGTGATCCCTAATTGTGGCGGCATTCACATTTTTCAAGTTTACGCATATTCTGAGCTTCTTGTTGCATTTAGGCACAATGACAATGGGTGAAACCCAATCAGTGTGCTCTATCTCGTAGATGAATCCGGCATCTAGGAGTTTTTCCAGCTCGTCATAAACCATGGTGCCATATTTAGGATTTGTGCGATAAGGTCCACATACCTTAGGGTGAGCACCTTCCCTTATAGGTATCGTGTGTATTGCCACTTCTGGTGAAATTCCTTTCATCTCTTTGTATGACCATGCTAGGCAGTCATGGTATTCCATTAGGATGTCTTTGAGTTTGATTTCATCTTCTTGACGGAGCTGTTTCCCAATGAAAACCAATTTTTCTTCCTCCCCTTCAAGGGCGAGGTTTATTGTGCATGTTTTTGCCGGTCCCTCATAGATTGGAGTTTCTCCAATGCTATCAATTTCTTGAACTTCAGATTCTCTGATTGGTCTTGGCATTGCTATTGGTGCACTGCCACTTGTATAATTCTTAAAGTATTCCGGTACTTCTCGAAGATCGGCCTCTGATGGGGTTGAACTAGCCTGACATGTGTCATGTGTACTGGGTGGCATAGTTGCATTTATTAATTTGTTAGGCTCTTCTTTTCTTTATTTTTCTGAAGTTGCTTGATTGAGTTTCATCCGCACATGTGGCTTATATTTCCGAAACTTCTTACGTTGGGAACTGTGGGGTAACTTTTCCACTGGTAAGGTGTTTCCAAGTAAGGGTTCATGTGCTACACATACTCCTTCCAGTCCCTCAGGGGACCATTCAAGAGGTGGTGGTTCTGATTTTGAGGGAGCTGACTTTGCAAGGTACAATTCGACAATCCGAATTCATTGAAGTGCTCGGCCTTGGCTTTTCTGCGATTTCCTCCTGCAGCTTTCTTGCAGGATCTTCTACTGTTATTCAATTGCGGAGGTTCAACTTTTGGGAGCTCGACTGCCATTAGGGCATGCAAAATGGCTAGGTCATTATCAAAGATTTGATCTTCAATTTTAGCATTCGCAGCCTCTATTTCAAGGTCCCAAGGAAATCTGAGTCATCGTTGGTATGGGTACCTTCTTCAGGTTCATTATCCCATTCGAGGTCAGCCATAAAGAATGGCATCTCTAGATCGATTGGTTCTTCATGTGTCGGTGGAGGATTGACCTGTAATGTGTTAACATCTATCTGTGAGAAGATGGGGTCTAATGAATGGCAGTTGTTGATGGTTGCCAATGTTTGTATCCAATTATTGACATTGCTTTGTGAGTCACCTGCTATGGCATGCTGTTGCAAGGGAGCTGATTTGCTTGAGATTGTCGTGGAAGATGTGTCATCCAATGCTCTAGGAACAATTGGTTTAATAGCTCCTGTCCCCACATTCACCCTGACTGCAGTGTCTCGATTTTGGATTGTCAGTCTATCAGTTCCCCGGTCATGGAGGACTGATGCTTCCCGTAACCAAGGACGTCCCAGTAAGATTTGATAGGATTTTTTGGGGAGATCCAAGATTGTGAATTGAAGGGAAAAGCGGACTCCTGCGATCTTTGTGGACACGCCATTCACTATTCCCAAGGGTTTAGCCCGTGAATCATCGGCAAGGCGTATGTTGAAATTAGCCTTTTGCATTGGTGGGAGACCCCATTCTTCATAGAGCTCCTTTGATAGGACATTGACACCTGCTCCACCATCCACTATGGCTTGGACTTCATTATATGCCTTGTGGATCAAAGGCATAGTGATGTTGCGTATGTCATCTCTCTCACCCCATTAGGAAAAAAGGGAGCTCATTTTGGGGCCTTTTAGAAGAGAGAGAAAATAGGCTCTCAACCAATTAGGAGTGGGCCAACGTAACGGTGAAAATTCAACAAAAGAAGATGAAAATAAGAAAAAGAAATAGTACTATATGTTCGTAGAAGCATGTCACATTAATGAGGTGATCTGATTTGAATCTTTAAAAAATTTATTTTCTGTGCAGAATTTGGTGATTCTGACACCGCGGACGCGTCCGGAACGGCCCAAAACCCCAAGAACGGCACTGGAAACGCTGGAATCGGACATCCGGAGGCCCGGAAACGGCCAAAAAAGGCCGAAAAACGCGATTTGCAGAATTTCAAAAGTGCCATATCGCATTTTGCTGCAAATCGCGTTTTTCGGCCTATTTTGGCCGTTTCCGGGCCTCCGGATGTCCGATTCCAGCGTTTCCAGTGCCGTTCTTAGGGTTTTGGGCCGTTCCGGATGCGTCTGCGGTGTCAGAATCACCAAATTCTGCACAAAAAAGTGTTGCTCTTGTATGAACATTGAATGTAAAGCATGTGAAAGAATATATTTATTCCTTTTCACACTGACATTTCTCATGCAAGTATCCATATTTTCTTGCTTTTATAGAGAGAGAAAAGAGAAAATAGTGAATTTCTTACAGGGCCCCAAAATGAGCTCCCTTTTTTCCTAATGATCCGCACAAGGATATCTTCAATGTCGTTCATAGGTGGAGGGGGATTTGCGAGTTCAATCCATCCTTTGAAACTCTCCCAGAGATTGGGACAATTCCGTAAGAGGATTCCGATGTGAATTGACACAGGGCAACTCAGGATGCTAGAGAGTGCGGCTCCTTCAAGTTGACGTGGTGGTACATTCTGTTGTGGAGTCTGTTGTTGGAACAAAGGCTCGAGTACAATATCAATACTTTGTGGGGCCAAGTCATGGATTGGGTCTTGAGCTTGCTTCTCAGCCTCAAATTGAGCTTGTTCATTTTGGACCCATTGCTGAAGTACCTGAAAACGAGCCTTCTCCACCTCTGCATTCGGGTATGGAGCTTCTTTTATTTGAGGCTCGAGAGTTGATGTGGATGAGCTCGGCTGCTCATTACTTGGCGGAGGTGGAGGCACTTGTGCTTTCTTTTTCAGAAGTCGCTTCGGTTGGATTGGAATGATAGGGTCCTTCATGGCCTCTTTCTGTTGGCGTGTAATTACATTGATAGGTTGTGACCTTAGACTTGCCGGACCCAGACTTTGATGGTCCACCCCAATGATGCCAGTGGGGACGTCAGGCTTAACTTCTGTTTGTTCTGGGACCTTATTTTTCATGGGACAATCCATACAGGCATGTCCTATGCCACAATCTCTGCAGAGTGGTTGGAAAGTAGCAGGGCTACCACGATGAGGGCACTCTACGATCCAATGATTTTCTCCACAACCGTAACACTTGATTGGTGCTCGATATGTGTTGGGTCGTACTTGATTTGCATAAACTGGTATGAGACCCTCTGCACCTTCTACATAGTACACTGGGTACTCTGCTTCATACTCAAATAGTGAGTCTACTTCCTCGGCTTGTAATTGATGTATTGGAACTGCCTGAGAAGCTGGATTTGGTGCTCTTGGATACGGTCGTGGATTCGGATCTCTGAGTAGTTGCAGGACTTGTGTCCGAACGGGAACAGGATTTAGCCTTGGAGCTGGGGGCGCTTGTGTGAGTGCCGGTTGCCTGTATACTAGCATGGGTGCCGCTTGGTATTGTGGAGGTCAAGGCAGATTATTGCGCATGTTGAAGATGCAACTATTCTCATCATGACCGCCGACGATGCAGATATGGCACCACAACCGTGGCAGTGGATTTGCTTGTGCAATGATCCTGGCTCTTAGGACTGGGCATTCATTTGCTGTATGATTTGCCAAGTAGTGTGGGCACCAGACATTTTCTCACCGTGGATATGTTTGAGTTGGCGGCTAAGATAAGTGGAGTTTTTGATCCATGGCCTGCATCATATCTCCGTTGAGCTTCAAGGTCATGACCTCTAGGCAATCTTCATTGGATGTTTCGGCAATGTCCTTTGATTTACCTTTTTTCGTGCGCTTATCTCGTGTATTTGATCTGGCGTCATCACTGCTAGTGTCTGAGTCATGCCATCTTCGATGTCAATGGCTACCGCATGAGCAGCACTGAATGTTTCATAGCTACTTATCTTTTTCATATCCTTGCAGATTTTCTTTCTTAGACCTGCTATGAACCATGCCGTGAGGTACTTTGCATCTGGGCGTGGGTCACATTTGGCGATCAATCTCTTCATCTTTCCCAGGTATGTGCATACATCTTCCCTCCGGCCTTGTTCGATCTTGCTGAGTTGGAGAGCGGGATCGTCTTGTAGCCTCTCCATTTGAAAACGACGTTTGAATTCAGTTTGAAGTAGGTCCCATGTGGCGCGTTCTTCCATGAGAAGGTCGAGGTACCATTCTGACGCCTCATCAGTTAAGGCCATTGGAAACCAAGCCACCTTGGTTTCATGGGACTGCTGCTCGACATGCGGCATCAAAATGCTGGAGGAAGCGAGCTGGGTCTCCCCTACCATTATATTTGGGAAGTTCCAATTTTCCCAAGGGGCGACGGCCTTGATTGTTGTGATTTCGTCGATTGAAGAAGTTGTCAGCCTTTGCATCGAGCTCGATATCCCCATCATGGTCATGACAGCGTCCAGCCATGTTGGGGCGTGGAGGAGTTAAAGGGAGTTGTTGAATCTCAGGGGGGGATTCGGGGTAGAGGATTGGCAGGGGCGGTTGTTGCAGTGGAGTTAGATGTGGATGGGGCGAGCGTTGGAGTTGAAGTCGTTGGCCGGAACGTAACTGCATGCAGATTGTGCGTGATTTGCCAAGGGTGTCGCTACCCCAAGTGCGGGTGTGGATGTGGTGTTGTTAGGAGAGTTAGAGTGGTGTTAGTTTCTGTAGGGACCGTCGTGTTAATAATGTGCCTAAGATTGTCCTACGTGTGTAGGGAAATGTGCCGGTGCAGACGGATCGTTAATCAAAAGTCACGGCGTGAAAATACGAGTGAATTAATGCAAAATGAGGCCCACACGGGGGCGCGAATGAACGTGTGCTAGGGATGCCGAATGTTGGGATATCTCAAGGTGTATGCCTCAGGCACACCTTATGTTTCTATGTGTGAGTGCTAGAGGCACAGTTAGGTGCCCATAAGCACAGTTAGGTGGTGGAGAGCCACATAGGATGATTGAGAGAATCTAGGAGCAGATTGAGGAGATGATTGTGGAGCTCTGAAGTCATCAGTGATGTCAGTGAGCATGTATGAGGTGCCTACTTAAGGACCTCACTCTTCTTCATTCTATAATGGAAGTAATGCAAGTATTCTGAGTTTGTGTCCACTCTACTCTTTTCCTTCAGTTTTCCAACATGGTATCAGAGCCATTTGATCCCCCTTGAGCCCATTTCTGCCACATCATCATCTTCTTCTTCTTCTTCTTCTTCACCATCTCTCCCTCTTCTTCCCAAAATTTGCTTAAGCCTATTTTCCTCAGGTTCTCAACCATTTCCCACGCCCTTCCTGCTGGAGATCCACCTTGAAGGGGCAAACTTCCGGCTGCAAGGAATTGAAGAACCTCCATCTCTGCTGGTCGCCATTACACGGTTTTCGTCGATTTCTCTTCCTATGTTTTCTCTGCGTCTGCTCCTTCTTTCTCTAATTCCTTTAAGGGGAAGCTTCTCCATACCTTGGGCTACCTTGTGCTAAAATCTGAGCAGCAATGGCTGCATATTGAAGGAGAAAACAGAGAAAAACCAGTCGACTTTGTAGAAGGAAGAGAAGGCGACCTGACGCGTTTTTGCACCTCTTCTTCCCAGAGGATCTACTGTGGTATACCAGCTTTCTTTTGCCTCAAAAAGCCCCCTTTCTTTTGCTTTGAAGAGTGAGTTATAAGCCCTCCAAGTTCAGCTCTTTAGTTTTGACAGTTTTGACAAGCTTTTGAAGATGATGCTACATAAAATGCTACTCTAGCATTTCTGGTCTTTTGAAGCTTTCAATAACTTCAGTACAAGTGTGGCTTCAGTTTTGTTTTGAATTACTAGACCTGGGTTTGATTGGAAAGTATTTATTTCACCCACTTCTGTGAAGCACGTAAGAAGAAGCATCATTGATTGAAATTTGGTCACAAGACTTTGCTACATTAAATGCTTATATTTTGAAGCATTTCAGTTGTTATTCTAAGCCCTATTAGAGAGAAGACACTGCCCAATACCTGGGTTAGACCCTCTCATGGCTTGCTTATGCAAAATATGTGAAAAGCCAAAACATAAAGCAATGTCTTGTTATGCTACAAAGGATGAAAATGCCAATCTGACTTCCTTGTTGAAGATTGCCAAAACAATGGTTGCCAAAAAGGAAGCAACTTCAAAGACAGAAAATGCAAATCTACTTTCAGTTGATGAGCCTCCACAAGATGAGGCATCCTTTGAAGATTATGCATTTTAAATCATCTCTATGTATGCTCCAGATCTCTCCTTTTATGTCAAGGTACTCAACCTGGATAGTCCTCCAAAATGAATGAAATAAATTATTGTGTTTTGTGTGTTTTGTAAACACCTCTGGTCACCTTATGATGTAGGCCATGTGTATGTTTTGCTCCATGGTACCTCCTGCAGACATTGTGTGCATGTACATGCAGGGGAGATAACCATTGGAAGGTCTTTTTGTACCCCTTTTTGTTTACCTTACACCCATGGGAACCCTTGCTAGCATGAGAACCTAACCATAGATTTATCCTTGACCACCATGAGATGGCATGAGAAACTATGAGACTAGATGTATCCTTGACATAGCCTGAGGCATTCCCTTGAGGGGGGCTTTGTTGGGATATCTCAAGGTGTATGCCTCAGGCACACCTTATGTTTCTATGTGTGAGTGCTAGAGGCACAGTTAGGTGCCCATAAGCACAGTTAGGTGGTGGAGAGCCACATAGGATGATTGAGAGAATCTAGGAGCAAATTGAGGAGATGATTGTGGAGCTTTGAAGTCATCAGTGATGTCAGTGAGCATGTATGAGGTGCCTACTTAAGGACCTCACTCTTCTTCATTCTATAATGGAAGTAATGCAAGTATTCTGAGTTTGTGTCCACTCTACTCTTTTCCTTCAGTTTTCCAACATCGAAATGGTGTGCAATGGGCTGGAAAAATACCCCGTAACGTGGTGTTTCCGTGTGTGAAATCTGGGTTCAAACAGGGTTCAATTTGGGTCCCAAACGGATGAGTTTTGAGGGGTCAAAGTAGGGGTAAATTTGTGTTGGGGGGTCCTAATGGTGGTGTGAATGGACTTTAAGTCCAACCGAGGGGTTGAAACCAAGTTGATCTAGTTAGATGAAGTTAAGTTAGATGCCTAATTAGTTAGGGTTAAACTACCCACAGTTAGTTCAACTAACCTAGTTAGGGTAACTAACTCTCAGTTATACTAACTGAGCTAACGTTAAAACTAACCTAACGTAGTTTAATACTAACCTAGGTGAAAAATAACCAAACCTAGCCTAGTTTAACTAACCTACTTTAACTATAGTTAAAACTTAACCGTAGGTTAATACTAACCTAACCTAGTTATCCTAACCTAACTGAGTTAGACTAACTAGCCTAGGGTTAACTAACCTAACCTAACGTATGTTAAGCATCTAAGGTTAGTTTTAGGTTAGGTTTTTTTTTTTTTTTTTTGGCTGTGGGGGGCTTCCCGACGGCGGCGCTCGGGGGGGGGGGGGGGGGGTGGGGTTTTGCAAGGGGGGGTTTTGAGCAGGGGGGGTTGGCGCGGGGGGTGAGGGGAGGGGGAGGCAGGCGGGGCGTGAGGTGGTGCGGGGGGTGAGGGGCGGGGGCGAGGGTGAGGGGCGGGGAACGGGGGGCAAGGCAGGGGAGTGGCGCGGGCACGGGGCGGGGAGTGGCGCGGGCGCAGGGCGAGAGCCGGGGGCGGGGGGGCGACGGGGGAGGGCGAGGGGTGGCGCAGGCGGGGGGCGGGGGCTGTGAGCGGGGGTAGGGCGAGGAATGGTGCGGGGCGAAGGGCGGGGGCTGTGAGCAGGGGCGGGGCGGGGAATGGCGCGGGGCGGGGGTTGTGAGCGGGGGGCGGGGGAGTTGCGAGGGGGGCGAGGGGCGACGGGGGAGGGCGGGGGGCAGGGGGCTGTGAGCGTGGGGCATGGGAGGTGGGGGGTGCGCGGGCGGGCGGTGGTGCAGGCGCCGAGGCGGAGGGCACCGCATAGGCAGGCACTGCGGCGCACCGCCGTAGGCGGAGCCGTAGGCGGAGGCGAGGCGGAGGCGCTGCGGTGGTGCCTCTATGGGGCACCGCCGCAGTGCGATGAGCAGGGGGCAGGGGAGTGGTTGGGTTAGAGAGAGGGGGCGGGGCGACACTGTGTGCGCTACCACGAGGCAGGGGTGGGGTTAGAGAGAGGGGGCGGGACGGTTTACAGAGAGGGGGTTCGGGGGAGAGGGGGTGAGGGGGAGGGGGTAAGGGGGAGAGAGTGAGGGGGAGAGAGGAGAGAGTGAGAGAGAGAGGGGGGAAGGGGGAGAGAGGAGAGAGAAAAGAGAGAGAGGGGGGGAAGGGGGAGAGAGGAGAGAGAAAAGAGAGAGAGGGGGATGGGGAGAAAATGAGAGAGAGAGAGTAAGGGAGGGGGAGGGAAAGAGAGAGATAGAGACAGAAAGGGGGAGGGATAGAGAGAGAAAGAAAGAGAGAGAGTGAAAGGGAGGTGGTGGGGGTGGTGGAGGTGGGAGGGGGAGGGGGATGGGGGGAGGGGGAGGTGGTGGTGGAGATGGAGGGGGAGGGGGGAGGGGGAGGTGGAAATGGAGGGGGAGGGGGAGGGGGAGGGGGAGGGGGAGATGGAGGGGGAGGGGGAGAGGGGGAGGTGGAGATGGAGGGGGAGGTGGAGATGGAGGGGGAGGTGGAGATGGAGGGGGGAGGGGGAGGGGGGAGGTGGAGATGGAGGGGGAGGGGGGAGGTGGTGGTGGAGATGGAGGGGGAGGTGGAGATGGAGAGGGGAGGGGGAGGGGAGGGGGAGATGAAGGGGGAGGGGGAAGGGGGAGGTGGAGGTGGAAATGGAGGGGGGAGGTGGTGGTGGAGATGGAGGGGGGAGGTGGTGGTGGAGATGGAAGGGGGAAAAAAAAAGAGCACAAAAACTTGACGGACGGAAATTGAAAAGGAGGGAGAAGTGGTCACCTGAACGCTCTCCAAGTCTTTCTCGATGTAACGGGATTGTTGTGGAACAATGGACGGTGGGTGGAAGGCTAGGTTATCGCTGCGAGAAGGGCTCGAAGTCACTTACAATGCGAGGATAGGAGGAAGGGGGTGGTCGATGGAGAGGGAGGAGTGTCTTGCGTGGGGCTCGGAATGAAGAAGAGAATGGAGGCAAAAAGTGAAAGATGAAGAATGAGGGGGTGGAGTAGGTTTTTATAGGATTTGATTTTAGGTTTAGGGTTTAGGTTTAGGGTTTAACCCTAAACTCTTCCCGAGCCATAACTCTTTATGGAGAGCTCGGTTTGCTTTTCTGAAAAAAGGTAAAATGATCGAAATTGCAAGCTCTACACATCCGTGTCCACTACCTAGCCTGATTGTATATCATGTGGCTTCTATTTAAGAAATTAAGAAAATTTCTTAAGGTAGTAACCCAAGGTTGATGCTTGGGGTTGATATGTTTTGCTAGAAATGGGAAAAAAATTTTACTCTCCTTGTCCTTGAGTGTTATGTTCGTGAAAGTTCGAAGTAGTGTCTTGTTTTACACATACCTACGTATGTTTACTCACTACTTGAGACGCTAGTCTCCCCGGCAATGGCACCAAATGTTTGCTCTTTCCTACTGCTTTCGTAGGAAGAGCTGGGTATTCTATGTTTGCAGGGTTCCGAGGCTTTTTGTTTCCTACTACTTTCATAGGAAGAGCTGGGTATTCTATGTTTGCAGGGTTTTGGGGCTTTTTGTCACCTACAGATATATTGGGATTGTCGGTTGTAGTATATGTGTAGCTTAGGACTTCGAGTCGTGTTCCGGTGAGAGACGTAGGCTTAAGTGTGGTAAGTAAACAAAGTGCAAGCGTGTGTAAAAGAAACGTAAACCATCTTTGTTGAGGTAATGAAGGCTTTCTCCTTCATTGGGGGTTGTAGGGTCCCTTTCTTTTTTCTCAAATAATAGAATCTTATTTGTTCTCTGATAGAGGTAACAAGGGTGCTCAATGACATTGAAGCCCACCGGCTACCATCCATAAAAATCCCTTTCATACAAATCAAGGAACTAACACACAAGGGACAATTTCAACTTCATGGTAGTATGATAAACATGTTTGCGGACATCGACAGAGCACAGAGTGTCCTTCCAAGATTTTTGATGATGACTGATAATGCCATAGTTATAGTTATGATCAAGCAAAAATTGGAGTACATCCACCATTACATTAGCAGACATGTGTGACCAACACTCACAATGAGGGCATTGAATAAACTACTCGCAATACCACTATACAAAGACAACAATGTCTCCCTCAACCACTCTTTGCTAGAGGACATTACAAGATTGCAAGTTGATAAATGAGAGTGCTCACAATGAAAGCACAATGGAAGAGGGTGAGAAAGGGAAAGCCAGAAGAGAGCCACACAAGTTTTGGTGGGTGCAGAACACCCTAATCTTCTTTGTCATCCATATATATGTGTGTGTGTGTTTGAGTATTGTACATAATTGGGGTTAAGGCACAATGGCCTTTAGCCCCTGCAACTTCCCACTTAAAGGCCAATGTGCCTTTAAGGAAGAACATCCAATGAGCATACTATCCACTACCCATCAATACATGACAATACTCAAACTACTGACTAGATAGACTCTTCGTCATCATATCTGCAAGGTTATCATCTATATGAACCTTGACAAGCTCTATACACTTGTCCTCAAGTACCTCCTTGATGAAATGGTACATGTGTTTGGTCTTTGCATGAAAGACCGGATTCCATACTAGCTAAATAGCACTCATGGAATCATTATGCAATGTCGGTACACCTGTATGAATCCCCAAACCTCCCATTAGCTGATCAAGCCATATAGACTCCTTGTTGCAATCCTCTATGGCTGCAACATACTTGGCCTTTGTGGTAGACAAAGCAATGCACTTTTGTACATGACACATCCATGACACTGCACCACCTCCAAAGGTGAACACATAACCAAAAGTGGATCTCCTATTAACCACATGCCCTACATTTTATGAATTTGTGTACCCAAGTACTGTGAAGATAGTGGGAGAGAGGGAAGGAGTCTCACTTGCAGCTTTCTCACATACACAATGCGGGAATACACACAAAGGTGGAGGCTGAAAACAGTTTTCCTCTTCTTAGTTGTGTAAGCCAAAAGAACTCTAGTACAAAGAAATAGAAGAACCCTATATGTGGGTCTCAAACCAAACTCAACTAACTAAGGTGGCATACTAACTGAGCCACGAACTAGTGTAGATAAGGATAGCTGTCATCCAGCTATTATTCATGGGTGGTGTACGAACCGCATCTCCAGCTAACATGTCGGTGACATAAATGCACAACAGTCACCCTGGCATATCGTGAGTGGAGCTCGATATCTCAACACTCCCCCTCGAGCTCAATCCCAATTCCTGTACACCAAGCAGGTCTCTGAACTTCCGCAGCTTCTCTGCGCCCAATGCCTTCGTGAATATGTCAGCTACCTGATCCTCTATGCTGACATAAACTAGATCAATAAGACCTAGTAAAACCTTCTCCCGCACATAGTGATAATGCACCTCAATGTGCTTTGTTCTAGCATGATAGACTGGGCTATTTGCTAAGTGTATACTGCTCATGTTGTCACAATAAATGACAACTGGCCCATCTGTAGACTGATGCATATCATAGAGTAGCTTATGCAACCAAGCTACCTCACATGCAGCCATTGCTGCACCCCTGTACTCAGCCTCTGTGCTCGACAAGGCAACTGTAGGCTGTTTCTTGCTGCTCCAAGTGACTGCAGCACTCCCAAAAGAGAACACATATCCACTGGTAGATCGTCTATCAGAAATACTACCAGCCCAATCAGCATCAGTGTATCCATGCAACTGTATCTGAACCCCAGTCTCATAAAATAGTCCATACTGCAATGTGGACTTCACATACCTGAGTATGCGTCTAGCCGCATCCAAATGCAGTTTCCTTGGAGCCTGCATAAACTGACTTACCAACCCAACAGCATAGCTCAAATCTGGTCTGGTAATAGTCATGTAAATCAAACTTCCTACTATGCGTCTGTACATAGTAGGGTCTTCCAGAAGCTCACCTGCATCTGTGCTCAGCTTCACATTCTGCTCCAAAGGAACTGAAATAGGCTTACAGCCTGTCATCCCATATTTGGACAGCATGTCCAGTCCATACTGCCTCTGCAAGAGCTGTATCCCACTTGGTGATCTAATCACCTCAATTCCCAAGAAATAACGCAGCTCTCCCAAATCCTTCATCTCAAACTTCTGCCTCAATAGCATTTTCACATGAAGGATATCTTCATCACTATCACCTGTGATGATCAAATAATCAACATAAATGACAAGCAGCATAATACCTTTCTCTGTTTTTCTCACATAGAGTGAGAAATCTGCCTTGGAAATCTGAAAGCCAATAGTGACCAGATACTGTCCTATCTTGTCAGACCATGCTCTAGGTGCTTGCTTCAAGCCATACAAGGCTTTCTTCAACCTGCAAACAAACTTAGGATGAATAGCATGAACATAACCTGTTGGCTGCTCCATAAAGACCTCTTCTTGCAAATCACCATGCAAGAAGGCATTCTTTACATCCATCTGATGTAAAGACCATCCCTTTGATGCAGCCATAGCAATGGCTGCTCTTACGGTTGCCATCCTTGCAACCGGGCTGAAAGTTTCTTCATAATCAATGCCATATGTCTGTGCATACCCCTTGACAACTAATCTTGCCTTGTATCTATTCACAGAACCATCTGCATTGTGCTTGATCTTATAAACCCACTTACAGCCAATTGCATTCTTGTCTTTAGGCAAAGGCACCAATTCCCATGTAGCATTTGCATCCAAGGCATCCATTTCTTCATCCATGGCTTTCCCCCATTTTTCATTTCCCATGGCTTGCTCAAAAGAAGTGGGTTCTGGTTCCTGTATCACTTTGACCATATAGGCATAGTGAGTGGCTATAAATCCATCATATTTCAGCCTATCCACAGGATACCTAACCCTGGTAGACCTGCGCAAAATAGGCTCACTTCCAGGTGCTCTCAAAACATCCCTGGTCTTCCTTACTCCAGGTGTAACAATAGAAGGAATACCCAACTCATCATCAATGCTCTGTTCTGAGCCACTAGATTCACCATCCACATAAGAGTGACCTGCATTCACATCAAACATGGACTGATCTACCTTCTCTTTTCCTTTTCGTGATACCTGCATACCACTCTCTGCATTGCTTTGAGGAGATTCTCCTGATCTCAATCTGCCTGTCCATGGCGAAGTATGTGAACCACTGCTAGAGGACACTCCAGGTCCACTAATATTTTGTGATTGCTGCTATGAATTCTGTGCATCATTACCATTTTGTGCATCTACATCAATCATTACATTTACTGGTTTATACCAGCTGCTCATCTCATCAAAAACAACATCTCTGCTCACTGTGAACTTCCGTGTAGAAGGGTTATAGCATCTATACCCTTTCTACTGCAGAGAATAACCAATAAAGACGCACTTCTCAGCTTTTGGATCCAACTTGGACCTCAACTCATCTGGCACATGAACATAGACAATGCAACCAAAAATTTTCAAATGAGAAATGTCTGGTTTCCTACCAGTATACATCTCCTCTAGCGTCATGCCATATATTGTTGTAGTGGGAGTCCTGTTCATTATATAAACTGCTGTAGCAACTGCTTCAGCCCAATAATAAAGCCCAATAATAATCTGGTAGATCTTTTTCATCTAGCATGGCCCGAGATACCTCTCCAATATGCCTGTTTTTCCTTTCTGCAATTCCATTTTGTTGTGGGGTGTGATTGCATGAATATTGCTGCTTTATGCCATGCTCCTGTAGGAACCTTGCAAACTCATTTGAGAGGTACTCTCCCCCTCCATCTGACCTTAGGCATTTTATTTGTAGGTCTGTTTCTTTTTCAACCATAGCTTTAAAAGCTTTGAAGTGCCCAAACACTTCACTTTTCTTTTTCATAAAATACACCCAAAGTTTTCTGCTGAAGTCATCAATAAATGTGACAAAATAGTGACAGCCTCCAATAGATGCAGCTTTAGTAGTCCACAGATCAGAGTGGATTAATTCCAATGGCTTTTTACTCTCTTGAACATGCTTAGGAAATGGTTTCCTTGCCTGTTTTCCAAATTGACAGGCTTCACACACCTTATGCATTTCTGCAACCTTGAATTTAGGCAATCCTACAACAATATTTTGGGCCTGCATTGATTTAAGTCACTGTACATTAACATGACCAATACGTTTATGCCAGATATCAATATCTGCAACTACACCGGTCCCATGTGCAAAAATTGCTGGACTCAATTCAGGCATGTCCGCATCCAGCATAAACATCTTGCCTTTCTTCTTTCCTTTTGCTATCAAGCGACCATTATTTTTCATATCCTCAACAAAGCATCCATGAGGATTGAATCTGACCTGCAAGCCCTGCTCAACCATTTAACCAACAGAAACCAGGTTCTTGGTGATGTTCGGGACATGAAATACATCAGACAAGTATTTATTTTTCCCATCCTGCATAGACAAAGGAATTTTGCCAATCTGCACAATAGGATGTGCAGTATCATCACCAGTCTCCACAAATCCTGGTTTTTCCATTTTCCTTGCATCCTGCATCCATTCAGCATGACCTGTCATGTGGTTTGATGCACCTGAGTCAACATACCACACATCATTGCTTTCTTTTGCACTTGTCACAGAATTTGACATATGCTGTACCATAAACAAATGCTCATTTCTGTCGTCACCCTGTCTACTAGAGGATGCATAATTGCCTTGCTGCAATTTTCCATTCATAATGTCATTCTGCTCTTTGTAGCAGTCTTTAGCCATATGCCCCATTTTACCATAGTAGTAGCATTCAACATTGCTGTTTGCATTTTGGCCTCTCTGCCATCCACCACGACCTCTTTGGCTCCCCCTGCCTCTAGAGTAACCACGTCCTCCTCCATAGGACTAGTTTTCTTGAGTTTGCTACATATTCTGATTTCTACCACGGCCTCCAGATCAGCCTTCTCTACCTCTGCCTCTACCCCTTGCAGCATTTGAGTAGAAGACAGTTTCTTTTGAGGTTCCTCCTAAAGAAGATGCACCACCATTTCTCTGCTCTTCAGAAATTAGAAGAGCAATCAACTCCTCAAAATCAAGAAATTTTTCACGGACGGCAATGGATGTCCGAAACTGTGCATAATCCTTTCCTAGACCATTCAAGGTCACAAAAACTAAATCGTCATCATCCACTGGCGACCCAATGGAAGCAAGTGCATCCGCAATTTTCTTCACCTTCATGTGATAGTCATTGATGCTTGTATTTTCTCTCTGCACATTGTGCAGCTGCTGCTTAAGCTGCATTTTCCTAGCCTGCATATTTGTGCTGTACATTTTAGCCAAAGTATCCCATGCCACCTTTGGCGTACTTGCATCCTGAATATGCACAATCATTGAATCTGAAATACTGATAGACAGCCAGTACATAACTTTTCTGGCTCTCCCATGCCATCCTTTAAATGCCTGCATTTCCTGTTGATTGGGAACATTAGGAAGAACTGGTTCTTCTTCATTTCCTGTAATGAACTCCCAGTAGCCTTTTCCCATAAGGAAATTCGTCATTCTAAACTTCCATGCTTGGAAGTTGTTCTTTTCAAGCTTTTCAGTGACAATCTGTGAAAGAGAATCAGACGCCATTATAGAACACTGCAAAATATTCTGTCACTGCAAAAAACATAGCTTCTGCCTCACAAGGGCAAATCTGCAAACCTGACGAAAGTGGTTTTTGACCACACAGTCACTTCCTAGTGACGGTTTTGCATCAACAGGCAATAAGGATGATTCTGCAACTCCCAATATCTCTGCGCACAGGCATACGATGCAATTTCTATGGCAACTTTTCACCGACCTGCAGAACAGTGGTCGCACAGCAAAAATAGGGCCTTTTTTTGAGTGCCTGCGAAGAACTTCCGCCTCCAAAACGGGCCCCGAAATGACCTCGAATCAAAAAAATAAAGTCACCGAGGGCTTCGCCATTTCTCGCAGCATATAATGCCCTCTCACCACACCACGAAGGGCATCTCAATCTGAGACAGTGTACTCTTGCACTTCCGGTTGTGCTCCCTGCAGAGATTTGCTCCCAAACTCGAAAAAGGAAAGCAACACTAGTCCTCTTACCAGGACACTGCGAACTTGGTTTGCTTTCTTGAGCTCCTTACCACGAACAAGGCTCTGATACCATCTGAAGATAGTGGGAGAGAGGGAAGGAGTCTCACTTGCAGCTTTCTCACATACACAATGGGGGAATACACACAAAGGTGGAGGCTGAAAACAGTTTTCCTCTTCTTAGTTGTGTAAGCCAAAAGAACTCTAGTACAAAGAAAGAGAAGAACCCTAGATGTGGGTCTCAAACCAAACTCAACTAACTAAGGTGGCATACTAACTGAGCCACGAACTAGTGTAGATAAGGATAGCTATCATCCAGCTATTATTCGTGGGCGGTGTACCAACCGCATCTCCAGCTAACAAGTCGGTGACATAAATGCACAACAGTCACCCTGGCATATCGCGAGTGGAGCTCGATATCTCAACAAGTACATGCATCTCTCCTCTGCCAATGCAGATGCACATCTCCTTGGTACCCTTCATGTACCTCATGATGCACTTAACTACCTCCCAAAACCTCTTTCCTAAATTAGCCATATACCGGCTAACAACACCCACTACAAATGTAATGTCTAGTCTAGTAGCTATCATAGCATACATAAGAATCCCAATCACTGATGCATAAGGAACATTGGCCATCATGGCCCTCTCCTCATCTGATTTGGGATTATCTGCCTAACTCAATTTCACATATGGAGGCAATGGAGTACTTACTACCTTCCCCCCCTCCATATTGAAATGTTGCAATACTTTTGTAACATACTTCTTCTGTGAAAGCCAAGGAGTATCCTACTCTAGTCACGCATGATGTGCATAAATATGACATGCAGGTACCAAATCCTTCATGTCAAAGGCCTCATGCAACTTTTCCTTTAATGCATCCATCTCATAAGTGTTCTTGCTAGCCAATAGCAAATCATCCGCATAAAGTGCTAGGAGTCTCAGACTATTATCCTTAGCCCTTTTCTATAGAGGTAGTGATCAGTTTCACTCCTTCTGAAACCCTGGGACCAAACTCTCATGCAGTCTAGACACTCTGGCTAATCTTCTCAAGGGCATTTCAGCTTGTTGTCCCACCTACATGTCAGCCTCATTGTGCTCATTATTTCCACCAATAGGTGATCCATCATTTGCCCTTGATTGTGTACTTGTGGGAGTACTTGGTGGCACCATTTCATGCACATTCAGTGCATGGATAGCTTGTTATCTATCAACTTTGCGGGTGGATTCACATCTTGGAAAGTGACTCTTCTCATTTCCACATCCCTCGTGGGTGTCTTATACATGTTCTTCTCATTTGTCATAATGGTAGAAACAAACATGGTTGTTGAGACCAGATGAGCCATCGGGCTAGTCTATGTGTGCCACTATGAGCCTATTAAGTAAAAGCATGCACAGTTCCACATCTTTGTGTCCAAAAACGAACTAAGGACATTTGTTACTAACTCACGCAATAGATGGCCATCAGTCAAATAGGGGGGGTGTTGAATATAGGTGCCTCCCGATGTGACAATCATTATATTAAGAACTCTCTCTCTCTCTCTCTCTCTCTCTCTCTCTCTCTCTCTCTCTCTCTCTCTCCCCTTTTAACCATGCAATCATAATACATTTATACTCAAAGATATCAAGAAAATGGTTCTATTATCAATTTTCTAGTGTATAGATAGGACGTCAATATACAAAGGCATACAACATAAGGAGCTAGTATATGTGCATTTCACAAAGGGCCACCATTTTTTTTGGGGGTATTCTGGAGGTGAACCTTGAAGGAATGCCTCCATGCATATTCTCACCTTGAAGGAATGCCTCCATGCATATTCTCACCACTTCATTAATATTTATAGGAGATTTAAATAAGGCTAACAAATATATTCATGCATATCTAGCTTGCATGCATGAGACACTGACAAGTCATATGGGAAATCTAAACTCCAAGTTGGATCATTGTGAACAAGTAAGTGGATACTCAGTATGGCCTTAGGCGACTTTTCTTGAAGAGCTCAAGTATCACCTGGCCTTGCAAATTTGTGAGCTATCTTGTACCATTGTTGAAGATTCGATGAGCCCGTTTGAATCGAATTTGAGATTGGTCTTCAGTGGCCCTAGCTTGGCATTATACAATAAGAAAAGCATACCTTTCTTAAGATTCTTTTGCACAATATATGCTTGTCATGCCAAGCTTTCCTACTTCTCAAAATCACTTGATGTGACCAAGCTACCTGGATCATTGGATGTGACCAAGTTGCTCAAATGTGCAACTTGTCCAGCTCAACAAGTTGTTGCAATCGTCTCTTGAGTCTTGATTGCCTCAGATTCTTGACACTAATGCTTGCTACCACTGGGTCTAATCCAAAAGACATTCTGAAAGGGTTAGGTTTATGGGAAACTTGTTCAATATGCCCAGATTGCAACGTGTAGCTTGGTATCCCAATCTCTTTGGTGTGTGCATACTACCTTGGGGAGTATTGAGTCAAATAATTTATGAAGATTCAGCTTCGCCATTGCACTAGAGGTTATAAGTTGTGGCTACTCAATGCATCACATTGAACTCAATTGATTCATAAAATGTGTACTGTTATGGATAAATTTGACCAAAGTAAAAAGGCATAAATATGAGTGTGTGTTTGTATGTGTGGCAATAGTATAATAAAATATGGTGTGCATAGGGCCCAAGGTTGAGGTGGCAGTGCATGACCATGTGCCACCCTTCCACGTAAGAGGACCCATAAGGTGTGATGTACATAATCCATGGTAGTAATATTATAAAATGTAAGGTGGCATGGCTCCTCCATGTGCCACCCCTCCACCTAGGCTGCATTTAGTGAGATATGGCCCAAAGTCCATGGGAGGATTAATATAAAATAGGTGGAGATGGATATTATATTGGATTATTCCCTCCATGTAGGATAGGACCATGTGGGGGAGGTATAGAAGGTCCAAGAATGCAAGTTAAATAATGGGGAAAGTAGGATGAGGTGGCAAGATTCCTTGTGCCAACCCTCCACTTGTCCTCCTAGAGGTTTGAACATATTATAAAATTGGGGAGAGACCAAGGGAGTATCATAGACTTCAGATATGGGGCTTGATTTATGTGGAAAAATGAGGCAAAGTGTTGTCGCACACAATTGAGAGTGTGTAACCGCCTAGCCCACATGGGAGACTTTTCCACACACACCATGCATGTGGGAGGATGCATTTATTGGGAGAGACTCCCTCTCTTGGCTATAAAAGGAGGGGGCTATTCCTTGATGGGACATGCTCATTATTGTAAAGCCACCTAGCTAGTACTTTGATTTCCCCCTTCCCTTCCTTTTAAATAAAGCATGGCCCTCTTCCCTTGATGTCTCCATCTTTACATTCCTCCTCCCCTCATGTACATGTTTCTCTTCCCCCTCTCCGTTTCCCCTTGTGCCATAGTCTCCCTCTTCATTCCCTCCCCTTCTAATCCCTTTTTCCCTCCCATGATAACGTTTCGCCCTCATGTTCTCCTTTCCTCTATGGCCCTTGAGCATCGCCATACCTATCCTCTAGCCTCTGGTCTTGATTTCTTTTCCGGCTAACAGAAATGGTGTGGCTACTGGGATCGAAATCTCCACGGCTAGTGGTGTAAAATGTGTTACTCCTACGACTGGGTGAGGCTCTGTGGCCTCTTCTGTGCGTAGTTATCTACTTTTGCATCTCTAAACTGTGTGCCTTCCCTATCTCTATGGCTGCAAAACCTCCCTGCTTCTGCACTTTCAGTCTGCCTGCTTTCTGCTTATGGTTCGTGTATTCTGGCTGGCGAATCTTCTACTCATACCGATCGCATCTACAAAACTGCAACATCTGTTCTCCCGTGTGCGCATTCGCGCGTCCACTGTGTACACCCGCGTGCATCGTGGACAAGTCACGATAGTTTTCTGGGCTCCTGCATCTTCTAGTCGGGGACAATTTTTCTAGGTTTCTGCAAAACTGTAACAGATCTCGCACCCCCCCCTCTCTCTTCTCTTCTTCTCCTTATCTTTCTCCTCTCCTTCTCCTCTCCTCTCCTCTCTTTTTATTAAAGAGTGGGATTTGAACCCAAGAACTCCGCCTTCACAAAAGGAAGTCTTATCATTGGGCCAACAAGTAGGAAGTGATGAAAATGTAATGATTTTTGCTTATATATTGAAATCTCGAGAACTGTAACTCTCTAACCATGGGGATTTTACTCTTGCTGTAAAAAGCAAAAGTATTTCATTTCAGGTGCTCTATTCACATATCCTACTAGATCGCCAATTCGGAACTTTTCAAAGTCCACTTCACGGACGCACGCCACATGAGGAGGGTGGATATTTATGTCACTTCTCGACGAGTTTAAGGATTTGGTGCCTGGTCCTCCGCTCATTACGACTACCAATTGGCAAGATCTCTTTCTTGATCTTCATGTCGACCTTCAACGGCTGATTGTCCAGTGCATTGTTCAAGGAGACGACGGGTGGGATGATACATCATGGTTGATTCAAGGTGAAGAACTATTGATACGCTAGGAGAACTTTGATTTTAATTCTACTCGTTGTGTGGTGATCGAGCTACTTGCTGCTTCGAAGGTAATTAAAAGGGTGTCCTTCTTCGAAGGGTGGGATGCTCCCCAATCTTGGGGGGAGATTTGGTGCATCTACCTATTAATTCCTGTGGGTAAGCTCGTCTTGAATGGTTTATTCTCAATCTCACTACAAAGGTTTCTAGGCCTCGGCTATGATTGGTAATGTTTCAACCAAGGAATCCATTTGTACCTAATCAACCTTTTGTGCCTCAATTCGAGCCTCAAGTTGTAATTCTTTTTGGTCTAAAGATAAACTATCAACAAAGGATTGCAAGTTTATTTGGTGCTGAACATTTGGCTCAAGTATTGAATTCTCCCCACCCTCTCCTTCTACCTATCTTGGACTACCAAGAAACTTGGGATGTCCGAATTTTAGTCTTGGTGTGATGACATCTTGGATCCTTCAATTTGATGGAGCTTACAAACCTTCGACCAAGGCTGCTGGCGTGGGTGTGAAGCTCACTTCACTAGGTGGTGAGGAGTATTGTTATAGCAAGTCTGCACCAGCAAGTACTTGCAACCAAGCTGAGTACTCGGCACTCATTTTTGGGCTACAAAAGGCACAAGAACATCATGTCAAGCAACTTGAGGTGCAAGGAGATTCCCAACTAGTGTGTGAACAAGTTAGTGGAAGGTGGAAGGTGTGGAGCAAAGGCTTGGTTCCATGACATCAACAAGCATTGGAACTGTGCCAACAATTTGAAGAGGTAAAAATTCAGCATATCCCTTGAACTCAAAATATAGTTGCTGATTTCTTGGCACGTGAAGCTTGTACTTCAATCACGCATGACACGAGTAGAAACACCACCCCAACAAAACCGCAAGCCACGAAGGAGGGTGATCATTTGTAAGGAATGCAAAGGTTGTGGTCATCATGAAACTAAGTGTTGGGCATATTTGATACGAGTCTACCGACTTCAGAAAGGTCCTCAAGGACATTGCTCAAAAGAAGGATGCCAGACCGCACACCCCTTGAAGAAATAGCATGGCGATTACAAGAACTGGAAGAAGCTGAAGGTGATCTGCAAGCTCTCCAACTCTTGACATTTGTCATGGCATTCTTGTTTGCCTTGATGAACAACCTCATGCAGCACTGTGTCTCTAACCCTCACTTGTAAAAATGGATGTGATATCATGAGGGTTGGTCCTTTTAAGATTGTCTATGAGCTATTCTATGTTGAAGATTCTTCCCATGTAGAATTTCACAATACACCAGTCACACCCTACCCTGCCTATATATGCTTTGTGGAGGTATCTTCACCTGATTTTCAGTTCAAGCTTCCTCTTTCTATTGTTTGTCAATAGATAAGCCTCATTTCGCTTCTCTCTTTTCCATTTTCCAAGCATGGCTGACATTCCCGTGTTTTGTGGATGGGTTGAAGAAAATCCAAATGAGTATCTTGTGGCCTTCAAGTGCCATTGTGTTTCTCTCAACTTTCTTACTGAAGATAGATGGTTGTTGGTTCTTCCCACATTTCTAGAGGGTTTGGCTCAAGTGTGGTATGAGAAGCAAGCTGCCGATGTTCGCCAAAGCTGGCCAAGGTTGACAGCAGTGATGATTGAGTATTTCAGCAAAGAAGAGGAGCCAGAGAATGTGTACTTGCAGGTGGCAAACTTGAAGCAATCAGAAGGTGAGATGGCACGTCGATATGTGGATCAAGCGGCCGTGCTCCTGGACCATTTAATTGCCACGCAGGAGGACAATGCCGGATTTTGAGCTGGAATGACTCAACATGTCTTGGGCTACCTTGTAGCAGGAGCAAGTGACAAATTTTGCCTTAAGCTTAAATGGGAGAATCCAGAAACTATGGTGCTAGCACATGAGATTGCTCAAAAGTTTGATAAAGTTCAGTCTGACGCCGCTTGAAAGAAGATGATTGTCCATCCGCAACCCCCTCAATTCTTGCAACAACCTAGGGCGTCTAACTCAGGGGCATACTCCCACCCCCCATCAAGGATGTATCCACCGCCTCCACCTCAAATGTATGGTCCTCCCTTAGATGCTCACCCTCAACACGGTGTATATTCTCACCCTCCGCCTCAAAGATTCCCCCAGCCTCGCCCATGAGCCCCCCCCCTTTCTACTCCCTTGGCCCCTCCAGCTAAAGAGGCCCCCCCTACAATAGAACCTAGAGTCAATGACCTAGCCAAGGCCCTGAATGATCTTCGGCCTGAGATGGTGGGCATCAGAAATCATGCCAACCGCCCTCCAAGAGACCATGCTAATGTTGTATGCTATGAGTGCCACCAGAAGGGTCATTATCGCATGGAATGTCCCAATATTACAAGGGTGAATCTTCTAAGTGAATCAGGCACTGAGGATTCTAACGTAGAGATCCTTAACCTCAGGAAAAGAAGTCGTACCACCTCGGACCCCTCTCTAAACTGTGGACCGGGCCGCCCCAAGAAGAAGGTGTCCTTCTCAGAGCCCTCAGATGCTGAGATGGCAGACCCACCAATAGAGAAGACTAAAAGATCCCATAGGAGTAAGTGGTCACCCTCGGATTTTCCCATTGGCTAAGGGCAAGAGGACTATTCGGTCATTCAAGACCTTGCTCATCGATCTTTGAGCATCACACTCCCTCAACTAATAGCATTAAGCCCTAAGGTGAGACGTGAGCTGCAACAAGGGATCTCAATAAGGAGGAGCAAGAAAAAGGAAAAGGTACGAGAGGTATCTTCTCTCTCTAAAGAAATTGATTGGGACCCACATACAGTAGATGTCATCATAGATAATTACCGTGTCAAAAATGTGTGTGTTGATGGGGGAGCTGCATGTAATATCATGGTGCCCCGAATCATGAAGAAATTGAATTTGGAATCCACAAGGTGTTCCTCCACTCAAATCAAGGTAGCAGATGGTCGACGACTCGCCACCCTGGGAGTCATTGAGGATTTGCCCATCACTATCAATGGGTTGACCACCACCATCAATTTCTATGTAGTGGACATCGAAGATACAAGCAGGAGTTACCCAGCCATACTCGGGAGACCATGGTTGAGAAAGAGTGATGCAGTCAGCTATTGGAAGACAGGACACATGTCTTTTGGTGCTTCTAAGGAAAAGATTTCGATGCAACCAGGTGCCACGGAACCAGAAGAAGAAGAGGAGCAAGACAATGATACTCTCTCATCCTTGGTGTCTGAATCAATGGAAGGATCAAACGGGGGGAGGAGCTCTCAGATGAGGAAGTTTACATGATGGGGGTGTCTCTGACCCGCCACCTGTAGAAAAGGTAACAGCTAGTCCTCAACAGCTTGAATCTATGCTTTTCCCAAATCTCACTCCAAGTGAGAAAGATGAATTCCTAGAAATGTTCAAAGATTTCCCTGACCTCTTCGCAACTAGCTACCGCCACCTTCGCCATGTGACTGCCATAGAACACAAGATAGAGCTGAAGCCTGATGCGCAGCCTGTGGCTCAGAAGTATAGGAGATTAGAGGAGATTAGGGCCCCTACAGACTGATGCTTTGCGCTCAGAGTTGCAGAAACTTATAGAAGCTGGGTTTATTGTTCCAGTTCACAATACTGAATGGGTTTCACCAGTGGTAGTCACCCCAAAGAAAAACAACAAGTGGCGGGTCATAATCGACTATAAGAAACTCAATGCAGCCACCAAGACGGACCATCATCCTCTTCCCTTTCAAGACCTCATTCTTGAGAAGGTAAGTGGTCATGAGATGTATACTTTCTATGATGGTTACTCCGGGTTTTATCAAATCAGAATTGCCGAAGAGGATGTGCTTAAAACCACATTTGCCACACCCTGGGGGACATTTGCATTCAAAGTAATGCCATTTGGCCTCACCAATGCTCCTGCTACCTTTCAAAGATTTATGCAAATGGTGTTTGCTCCTTATTTGGGGGATTTCTTGGAGGTGTTTTTAGATGATTTTTGTATATTCTCGTCACGTAAGGAGCACGTCATGAAGGTTAGGTTGGCCTTCCAAAGGGTCAATGATGCGAATGGCAGTCTCAACCCTGAGAAATGCACCATTGGAGCCACTCAAGGGAGGTTACTGGGACATATTGTCTTATCTGAGAGCATCAAGCCTCTGGCCCTAAGAAGGTAGAAGCCATCCTCAAGCTCTCCCCACCAACTACCAAACGGTAGGTACGCTCATTTGTTAATCTAGCAGGCTACTATCGCCACTTCATTGATCAATATGCTACTTTGACACGACCCATGACTATGCTATTTAAAGATGGGGTTGATTTCTCTTGGGATGAGGATTATGATCATGGGTTTGCACAAATCAAGGATGCTCTGGCTTCAGAACCCATTCTATGCAATCCAGTTTGGTCAAAGACTTTCTATATCAATCCTAGGTTTGGTGAGCACACTCTGGCAGGTATTCTTCTCTAGCAAGGGGAGGATCGGTTCATGTATCCCGTTCGATTTGCTTCTCGACAATTGCTCCACACTGAGCAACGCTATTCAGAGGTTGACAAGTATGCCTTGTCTTTGGTGTTTTGCATTGAGAAATTTAAGCATTGTGTGGCTGGAAAGTCCTTCATTATACTCACTAGCATTGGTCTTGCAAAGCAAGTTCTTCAATCACCAAACCCCATGGGCAGGTTGGCCAAATGGTTGGCAGTTTTACAAGAATATTACTTTTCTTTTAAAATTGTAAAAGGGGGTTGTTCCAACTTGAAGAATGCTTTGATTGATTTAGAGGAGTGCCTTGATGTAACCCTTGTAGCAGCCATAGAAGTTGGGGATCCATGGTATGGTGGTATCTATAAGTTTCTGACTGCTTTCTCCTTTCCTCCAGAAAGTACTAGCTATGAGAGAAAGAAGATCCGTAGAGATAGTAGGCGCTACACCCTCTTTGATGGGGTGTTGTACCATCAAGGCATGGATGGGGTACTAAGACAAGCCATTGATGCAGATGAAGTGCCTAAGGTATTGAAGCATTATCATGATGGATTTTGTGGAGGCCACTATGCCAGTGACTATACAGCTAAGAAGATTTTACATGCTGGATACTATTGGCCGACCTTGTTCAAGGATGTCACTTTGTATTGCAAAACCTGTGAACCATGCCAATTCTTTGGTAGGAGGGATTTGTGTCCTGGGCAACATCACCCAGTGATGTCCATCCATCCGTTTCAGAAGTGGGGAATAGATTTTGTCGGGCCCTTGCCCATGACTGCCCGCAAAAAGAAGTATCTTTTGGTAGCCACTCAGTATGTCACTAAGTGTGCTCTATGGCCCTCATGTTCTCCTCTCCTCTATGGCCCTTGAGCGTCGCCACACCTATCCTCTAGCCTTTGGTCTTGATTTCTTTTCCGACTAACAGTACCCTATTCACCAAGGAACTCAATGGGAAAACCATACTTGCAAATTATGTTCTCAAGTAGAAACTTGGATGTATTGGAAGCCAATTTTTTTAATAGTGCCTTAGTGTCTATCCACTCAGTAGTAGCATAAACCATGGCCATAATGATGTATTTGCTCTATTTCTACTAGGTCACATTTTTTAATGGATCAATAGAATCCAAGCCCCACCTTTGGAATGTTTCCCATGGCTAACTTGGTTGGAGTGGCATCTGGTGTTATGGAGTGTTTTCAATTGATTCCCCCCCTAGATTTGGTAGTCCATCCAAATCTCCCAAATGTGCATGGTTTTGCATCAGTATCAATAAAATGTCAAATGTTGAGGTTTTGATGAACAGTTCATCATCCCCTCTCAAAAGAAGGTGGTATTTAGAAAAAACATTTGTGTGGTTTAGTTGCAACCATATTTAAAAGATTCATCTTGAATTGATATATAATGACCCAACATTAGTGGTATTTTTTGAGGGGTTGCAATTACAATTCATTAAGTGCACTTCATTGACTTTCTCCTTGGATTTGTCTGTGCAGCAGCAGATGAAACTCACAATTTGGAGTGTGCATGCTCTACATTAGCAAAAGCTAATTGGTGCTCCATTGATTGGCCACCTAGAGTCAAGCCTTCCTGTGGCACTACCAGTCTCGCAGTACACCCTTGTCTTCTGTCTCAATCATGTAAGTGGTTAAGATTAAACTCTTGCACATATTTGTACATGCATGCAAACTGGATATGACTTTAATCTAAACCACATATTGCAAGAGTTTAATCTAAACCACTTACATGCATGCATAGGGATAGGTGTGGGGCCTTGTATAACCAAATTTCCCAAGGGCTATTCTCTACATCTCAGGGTCAATGATGTCAAGGTCACCCTAAGGCTATAGTAGTATCACTATATATGAGGACACCTTAGCTCTGATATTCCATGTACCTAGCAAAAGTTGCACACCACACACCTAAGCTATCCCACGTAGCCCTTGTGAAAACTCCAATAGGAGGAAATGCACCAAGCCATAGCCAAAATAACCTGATTGACCATGAGAGCCCTACTTGCTAGAGAAATTTTGGTGCTCCAGTATAGAATCTTGCATGGAACACTCTCTAGGATGGGGAAATTTTGCTACTATAGTAAAACAGCAATGCCCACCTAGAAGCCTAGGTATTGCACCATGTGGCCATGCAAAATCATCTTAAAACATCACTCAGCTCCCCAATCCTAGATCTCCAAAACCTCCTCTATCTCACTAAGAAAATTGAATGATCTGTCCCAAGTGATCATGGCCCTTGAGGCCTCACAAATAGATATCTAATGATGTCCCTCTCTATACACTCAACAAAACCCTCCCAAAAAAGTGTCGTGTCATTTGCAAACTCAAAGTGGAGAAGCTCTTCCTCTTACCAGATCAACAAACACATCTCTGTGAGGCCTACTATGTGAGATCTCAAATAGCAGGCCAAATCATCTACCACAGAAAGAAATAGGTAGGGGGCTAAAGGTAGCCCTGGCAGATGAAACAAGACAAAGCAAATGGTTTGCCTACATGGCCACCACTGACAAGCATCTGGCTAGTGCTCCCTATTTACAAGGTTGCAACACCTCAAATCCATCACTCTTTGAGAGTCCCAACCTCTTCATAGTGCCCTCCATAAAGGACCACTCCACTCTATCCTAATGCCTTCTTGAAATCCAAGAGAAGGGTTATAAGAGGCTCTGATTCATCCCAAACCCAATCAATAACCTCCCAAAAGCCAAATATGTTGTCCAAGATGCTATGCCCTTGAACAAGGCCTGTTTGAGTAACATGGATGATACCTATGAGGTGAGGATGCAATCAAAGGGTCAAGACATTAGCTAAGATCTTGTAGGTGTGGTATCTAGTAGAGTGATCAATCTCCACTAGTAGATCTTGGATCTATCGAGTCCCCCCTTTAGAATCAAAAAAATGCATGCTCAACTCAAAGACTGGGGAAGAGAGATTTAGTCAAAAATCTCTTAAAAAGCAAACCAAAGGGGGCTATGAATGAAGTTTCAGAAGCTATGAAAGAAGATCGAGAGGTCAAACCGTCCTCCCTTGGGCACTTTAGAGTGGGAGGGCCTTGAGGGGCTCCGATAGCTCTTGGTTGGTAAACATGCCTCAACCTGTATGCTCATGATCTAGGATAATGTAGCTAGTATATGGACCCATATAGCCTCCTTGGCATGGCGAGAACCTATTGGGACTCCTCCTCAATGTAAAACAAGCACTAGTAGAAGTTTGAGGTCATTTCCCCAATCTCTTGTAGATTTGAGTGCATCACTCTCATCTCTTGGCCTATAGAGCTAGGTCCTTGTTGCTAAGCTAAGACCATTGATCTAGAAAAATCATGTCTCCATATTGTACCAACATGCCCTAGAGGAATGACACAAAAACTCTACTCTATGAACCTATGTGTCCTGAAGGTCAAGCCTCACACACTTGTGTCAGTCTACAAGCCACTGTGAGGTTGGTCCTATTCCCTAGAGTATCTCTATGGAAGCTAGGTCCCAACTCAATGCCCTCTCTCTTGCCTATAGTTTCTATCACTACCTGAGAGCATAGGCATGAATCTCTTCATTTCTCCTCTAGATGGCATCTAGTGCCCAAAGTACCCAACTCTCCAAGGCATGTCTAGATACTGCCAAAATCTTTGCTATGGCCTACTGCACATCTTCCTCCTATCATAAAGAGTTGTAGATGTGGGTTCCCTTCTGTGGGGAGTCCACAGTAAGATGCTCCTCCAAAAACAACACTGCCAAGGAGTGATGTGACATCATCATACTTACCAAGATGCCATTGAAACCCCCTTTTTGCATAGCCTAATCTCCCACATAGAACCTATCAAGGCACTCTAACAAACCGTCGTGCCTTCTTTTATCAAATGAAAAATACAAGTTGCTAGGAAACCTCAAGAACTGTGGCTCTTGCTAAGGGTGCCTGCCACCACCACTGATGATAAAGATAAACTTCTCCCATGAAATGAGCTCCACTAAGGGCATATTACTAAAAGGGGCTCCTCCTTGCTTGTTCTCCTCAAATTGAAGGTTATTTAAGTCTCTTCCAATAATCCAATTCTTGATGTCTAGGAGACTCTCCATGGGCCATCTACAAAAACATTGCGTGTTGTTGGCAACAGGTAGGGGCATACATATTCAGGCTTCCTATCTAGGACTCCCCATCTATATACCCCCAACCAAACTTCCCTCCCAATAATGAGCTCTGCCTAATCAAAACCTATTGGGCCACTACCTATGTGACCAAAATAAAAACTCTGCCACTCTTGCCAACTATGGGATACCAAATCTTTGGGCCTCTCCTTGGGAGTAGATGGTAGTGACGTTTGACCTCTATTGATAAAAACATATGCTCTTGAATCAAAAGAAATTCCATGTCTATCCTACCGTCACCCTCTATAACTCTTGGCAAAGTATTGGATGGTGTAGTGGCTATTGAACACGATCGTGGAGCATATGCACATTCCAAGTCAATGGAGGAAACATGAGAGAGCAAGGATCACTTGTGAGTAAGAGAGCAGGGCTCAATCACATCGTGGAGCCTGCACATTCCATGGTACTCATGGAGAGGAAACATGAGAGAGCACGCCTCACTTGTGAAGAGTAAGAGCCTACAAATCAACCTTTGATTTTTGCATCTTTGAGGGAGGATTTGAAGGAGAGTAGTCTACATTTGTGTACAGTAGCATTACAAAGGCTTGACTTCCTAGACGCCTATCTTCAAATCCCACTGCATTATGAGGGAGACCTCTATCTTAATCTAGGAATGGAGAAGTGAGTAGGTAGCCAATGTTAGTTGCACCTCTAGACCAAGATGGATCACCCCATTTCCATGTCTATATCTAGCCTCTCCATGGAGGAGCCAAGCTAAAAAGTAGTTGATTCACCATGGTTATGCCAAAGATCTATTCGTTTGGGGGCCATCCACTCCTCCATCATGTGATGCATCCACTCCTATAGCATACAATAGAACAAAGAGCCGATCCACTTCTCCTCTCCTATGGAGGCAAAGTGGAAGCCCAAGAAAGGGTGAGTGTGGGAACCAAACACTCCAATGGGTCCTCTTTTCCAAAGCTACAGGATCATCACTATCATATCTAGGGCAAGACGATACTCACTTAGGATCTCTAGATAATTCCACAATCTCACTCTCTAGGGATCGCTTGAAGGGTTGCTCAAGTTGGGACCTTGGGCTTAAAAGCTAAGAGAACAATCTGCCTAACTTTAACTTCATCAACAAAGCGAAGTCCTACAATTGAGAAGGAGCCACCACTAAGAGGAGGAAGCTATAGCTTGAAGAGTGGCCCATTGGGATTTTGGCAGCACTGATGATGAGCCTACTCCCTATGCTAAAGGACTGCTAGATTGATGCTATGCGAAAGACACTATCGACTATGCCAGAAAGGATTTAGCCTTGCCCTTGCTACCAGTTGGGGCTCTAGGCAAGGTTGAGGCCCCCTGTGAGGCAACAAGAAGAGGGCTGGCAGTGAGGACAACTACCTTCAAAATGGCCAGGGGGAGGAGTGGGCTCAATTGATAGGGGGAGGGCACTAATAAGAGGAAATGACCAAAGGGGAGGAGGGATAGCTAGAAGGGTAGTAGGGGCAGAGTGGTTGGCTCTCCGAGGCCTATTGCTAAGAAGGTACGTGAGTGGTGTGACATGAAGTTGGGGGTAATAAACTTCATGCACCTCTTCACTTCCTACTACTTTCGAATTGAGTGATAGTGATATTCATCACTAAGAAAGGGACATTAAAAAGAAGCTTTTATACCAAGAGACCACACCATACTATCCTCCCTTATATGAAAATGAAGATGGTAACATCCCAAGTGATGTTGTACTCAAGCATAGGGAGAAGGAAAGGATCAGTGGAGGCCATAATCTCAGCAAGCCGGTCTATGCCAAAGAGAAGATCGATATGTTGTTGAAAGAAGATCTTGCAGCTCAACATGAACTGATATATATCAAGGAGTTTGAAGGGGCTGATTGGGTTGGATGGGTAGGTTTCAAGGAAACATTGCAACTCCTTCATAGACCCCTTTACACTTAAATCAAAACACTCTCCAAACTGTCATAAGACACAGAGACCCATAATTTTCACCAGAATAGACATTATATAAAATATTCAAACACATATTTAGATGATCCTTGAAATGGGCTTCACCCTAATATAAGTTTCATAAGAAACAGAGAAGCGGTTGGAAAGATATGGGCAGTTTACTGGACGGGGGTAAAAACTATCTGAAAAAGAAACAGTCACACACAAGGGGTCTTAGATTTTTGGTTTTAAATCTAATATAATAACTGAAAACATAAGATGATACTCCTTGAAGAGAGCTTCGCGCTGATATAAGTCTCGTCCAAATCAGACCACCAAGCGAAAAGCTATGAGCAAAATATGGACAGGGGGTCAAACTGTCATGAAAAACACCTACTCCTTCTATTGGTGCCAACTTGGGAGAATACTACCTCCATGCTTAGACTTCATCAACGATCCAAGTCCCATAGAGGTTGCCTAGGAGGGAAGGAAGAGCTCCCTTTGTGGCTTGGGAAATAGATAAACTATGTATGCGCAATGAGCGGCCGAATAGACAACACTTTTAAGCACTTTGGAAGAGAAAACAATGGAAAAAGGAAAGAGACACTCAAGAGAGAGAACTTGAAGTGACCTTCATTACCAATAGAGTGAGACTCCACTCTAATGCAACCAAAATACTACAAACACAAGGGAGAAGAAGAGGTTTCATATGTACAAGAGGGAGCAAAAGCTCCAAGACTATTCATAGAGAGAGAATGAACTATGGACTCAAGAGTCTACATAAGAGGATATCTACAAGAGGGAGAGAAGGCTCATGGAAGAGGCTTGAGGAGACTAGATCTACAACAACATGAGGCCTAATGGTGGTAGAGATGATGAACAAGGGAGAAGAGGGCTCCTTTTATACAGATTTTGTCACCCTCCATTTACAATTGCTACCTATAGATTCCTTTCCCCATCCATCAGCTCAGCCCATATGTCACCATCCATGTCCTTTTTGGCTACTCTTTCCATGTGTCCCATAAAAAGATGCTCAAGACTCTTAAAATATTGAGAAATTCAAGAGTTTCCCCACATGGAGCCCATACGGACCCTCTCTTTTCCATATGTCCACATCCTCCTTATTCCACATAGGAATTCTAGAAGGATTCCTCTTAACTCCACACTCCTCCACATGCCTTCCACACACTTGGCATGTGATCTCTCTTATATTATTGGAACACATGGACATGAGCCCACCTCTTTATATGACTCATTCTTCCTATTTTCTAAAAACCCCATAATATCCCATACACAAATAACTCTCAACCCATACCAAGGCATTTATCATTCATACACATGGTATTTACAATGATCCATTCCACTCATCCTCTCAATCCCATACAATATCTTAGAAAATAGAAATAAGTGAGAGCCGCTAGGCTATCACTTGATACTCAAACTCTTATTAAACACAGAGAAAAACAATACCAATGCCAAATAAAAAATATCAATTTTTGACGTCACATCTTCCCCCCCCCCATCCTCTCTAGTAACAAAGAGGGTCTGTTGGCCCTCAAGGTGGTCAAGCATAGAAGAATTTAAGGCAATACTCATTGGTGCCTCGGGGTATCACCATGTCATCAACATCCTCAAGATGATAGGTTCCATTCGTGACATTCATATACATCCTTATGGAGGTGTGACCAAAAGTAACCTGCATTAGGAATTCTCCTACCTGTGCTCGCTGAAGCAAAATGACTAGAGCATTCATGACACATTTCTAGGACTCTCCTAGTCTCCATGGGATGGACCACCCGATGGAGCACCTTGTCTTTTCCCAATTTATAAAGAATGTCATCAACAATAGTATAGGGACAAGCCTTCCTTACCAATCTGTGCTTCTATTGTGGAGTTAACCCTCGAGAAAACATGCCTTCTTCCACATATTGCTGAACATCTTGCAAATCTGGCCATCCAATGTCTACCAAAGAAACCACCCCTAGTCTTGTACTACAATGGCTTGAGTAGCCAACTCATCTGTCCTTTGATTTTCTTTTTTGTTTATATGAACAAACTTGCAAAAGTCAAATTGACTACATAGTGCCGTAGCCTTTTAGTTAAGCTCCTTCAAATGAGGACTTCTTGTCTTGTAATGCCCTTGAATTTGCTTTATAATAAGCTGAGAATCTCCTCTTACTTCCAATTCTTTAACTTGACTTTGAAGACAACCCTCCAAACCAAGAATCAAAGCATTATACTTAGCTGCATTGTTAGTTGTGATACCTAGAAGCTCTTGTCCTCTAGCCCATACTTCTTAACCTTCAAAATTTATCAAGACCACCCCCCCGGCTCCTTGTTGGAATGAAGGACTAAAAGCCCCATCAAAATACAAGACAAAAAGTGTTGGTGGTGTCTCCCTTTCATCATTAATGTCTTCCTTATATTTCTTTTCTTCTCTTAGATCCTGCCGTCCTATGAGCAAATCTGCCATAGTGGACCTAGTGGTATTTTCAGTGACAAAAGAGAAAGATAACTCTTGAAGCTCTGACAACCATTTTGCAAATCTCCCCCCAGGATTAGGCTTGTGAACTAGATATGCTAATACAGACTGAGAGGTAAGGAATAAAAATGGTTGAGGTAATAAATAGGAGCGAAACTTTCTAACTGAAAAACACCAAAGAGAGAGCTTGCTACTCCATTTCTTCATACCTTGTTTCCACCTCTATAAGCTATCGGTTGGCATAATAGATGGGTTGCATTCTACCTACCTCTCCTTTTTGTAGCAATACAGCACCAACTGAATGCAAAGATACACTTTGATTTACATAAAAGTCTTGAGACCAATCAGGGGGCTTCAATATTGGGCCCTTACTCATGGCCTCCTTAAGTTACTGAAAAGACTCTTGTTGCTCCATACCCCATCGGAAAGAAACTCCTTTTCTTGTCAACAATTCATGGGATGCACTATCTCTGTGAAATCACCACAAAAGCATTGATAATACTTGCTCTTTCGTAGAATGTTGTAAACACCAGTGACACTCTCAAGACTTGGCAATGCCATGATTGCTTAAACCTTGTCAAGATCCATTTGCAGGCCTTTTTCAAGCACAATATACCCCAACAAGACTACTTTTGTTTGAGCCAAATGACACTTGCTAGGATTTAGACACCCTTTTGCTTCATCAATCCTAGCTAAAACGCCATCTTTAACTTCTCCATGTGATCTCTGCGCCGAGAATAAATGCAAAAATCATTCAAAAACACCCTTATGAACTTTCCCAAGTAAGGCTCGAGCACTTGACTCATGAACCTTTGAAATGTAGCTGATGCATTGGTCAACCCAAAAGGCATCACTTTGTAAGCAAAAACTCACCAAGGTGTGACAAATGATGTTTTCTTTTGATCTTCCTCCTGAATACGAATTTGAAAGTACCCGAAATACCCATCACATACAAAATAAATCTCATGCCCTACTACTTGGTCTAGTATTTCATCTTGGAATGGCAAAGGAAAATGATCCCTCTTAGTGCATGCATTCAAAGGACGAAAGTCCACACAAACCCGCCACTTATTTCCTTTCTTTGCTTTAACACTCTTGTGCTTGCTAGATTTTCCCATTCCTTTCGTAGTTTTGGAGACAAAGCAAGTAATTGACCAAAGGTGATATGAGCTCTCTTTTCTTTAAGGTCATACAACAAGTCATAGCTTCTAATGCCTTGTCCTAATTGAAAGTCTGACTGGCTAATTCTCCTTCTAGATACCTTCTTTTTCTTACTACGGTGTTCCTCTTCCTGGTGTTCTTCATCTACTTCTTCCTTGCTTTCTTCTTCTTCTTTTGCTTTACCACGCCCCCGTTTAGCCATCATTACCTCTCTTTCCTCATCCCCTGAAGAAGCTTCTAACAAGGATACATGTTTTTCTTCTTTCTTTCTCAATCTAGGACACTCAGGGTGATAGTGACCTTTTTCATTACATTCATAGCAAGTGACCCCACTCTTCTCTCGAGGCCTATCTTCACTCTTTGGTGCTCTAGGTTGTCGTGCATTAACCAAATGCAATTTCAAATCAGCAAACTCTGCCATCAATTGGGAGATATTATGATCTAACTCAAAGTACTTTGGTACCTGAGGAGTGCCCATTACCTCCACCTTAGATGTTGAAGATGTTGAAGACACGCAACAAAAGCTTCTTTATTGGTCGCAATGTGAAGTGCCTCCACGTATGCTGTTGGATCTTTACTCATTACTTTTGAGCGAAGACGAGGCTCCAAAGCCATAACAAATTTGCTCATCTTTAAGTGCTCCATCCCTACAAGACTTTGAGGGGCCAATGATGCAGATGCCATAGCTCGCAAAGCTGCCCTTTCATATTTTGTCCATAAAGTTTCATATCGGATTGCCAAGGCAGAGACCATCTCACCCTCTCCTTGATAGAACCGGTCCAACTACAACATCAAAGCATTTGGTGACTCCACTGCCCTAAATATCTGCTTCATTGTAGCCACCACTTGGTCCCAGTCCTCCTTGGTAGAGTCTGGCAAGGTCTCATGCCAAGCCTCATGCCAACTCAAGGCTACACCTTCAAGAAAATCAGGCAAACGGCCCGATCCTTCATGGACCATCCAGAAAGCTGGCATCCTCAAACAAAATCCCAAAGACTAGACTCCAGGTCTTCTCCTTGGGTCCCTCAAAAGACTAGAATCTTGTTAGCTCTTTTCTGTTGCTTTTGTAGGAAGAGCAGGGCGGCTCTCTTAGTATGCAGGGTTCCGAGGCTTTTTGTCACCTACAGATATATTGGGGTTGTCGTATGTAGTATACGTGTAGCTTAGGACCTCGAGTCATGTTCCAGTGAGAGACATAGGCTTAAGTGGGGTAAGCAAACAAAGTGCATGCATGTGTAAAAGGAACATGTATCATCATGATTGAGGTAATGAAGGCTTTCGCCTTCATTGGGGGTTGTAGGGTTTAGGAGGAGTTTAAGGGTTAGAAGGAGGATCCAGGGTTAGAAGGAGGTTCCAGGGTTTAGAAGGAGGTTCCAGGGTTTAGAGAGAGGTTCTAGAGTTTAGAAGAGGTGTGGATCAAAGGCATAGTAATGTTGCATATGTCATCTCTCTCACCCATTCACACAGGGATATCTTCAATGTCATTCATAGGTGGAGGGGGATTTGCGAGTTCAATCTATCCTTTGAAACTCCCTAGAGATTGGGAAAATTCTGTAGGAGGATTCCGATGGGAATTGACACAGGGCAACTCAGGATGCTAGAGAGTGTAGCTCCTTCAAGTTGATGTGGTGGTACATTATGTTGTGGAGTCTATTGTTAGAACAAAGGCTCAAGTACAGTATCAATACTTTGTGGGGCCAAGTCATGGATTGGGTCTTGAGCTTGTTTCTCAACCTCAAATTGAGCTTGTTCATTTTATACCCATTGTTGTGTTGAGACATCGAGCTCCACTCGTGATATGCCAAGGTGACCATTGTGCATTTATGTCACGGACTTGTTAGCTGTAGATGCGGTTGGTACACCTCCCATGAATAATAGCTAGATGACAACTATCCTTATGTACTCTAGTTCGTGGCTTAGTTAGTATGCCACCTTAGTTAGCTGAGTTTGGTTTGAGACCCACATATAGGGTTCTTCTATTTCTTTGTACTAGAGTTCTTTTGGCTTTCACAACTAAGAAGAGGAAAACTGTTTTTAGCCTCCACCTTTGTGTGTATTCCACCATTGTGTATGTGAGAAAGCTGCAAGTGAGACTCCTTCCTTCTCTCCCACTATCTTCACATGGTATCAGAACCTGGTTCGTGCTAAGGATCTCAAGAAAGCAAACCATGTTCGCAGTGTCCTGGTAAGAGGACCAGTGTTGCTTTCCTTTTTCGAGTTTGGGAGCAAATCTCTGCAGGTAGCACAGCCAGAAAGTGCAAGAGTGCATTGTCTCAGATTGAGACACCCTTCGCGGTGTGGCGAGAGGGCAATTTTTTGATTCAAGGCCATTTCAGGGCCTGTTTTGGAGGCGGAAGTTCTCCGCAAGCACTGAGAAAAAGGCCCTATTTTTGTTGTGCGACCACTGCTCTGGAGGTCGATGAAAAGTTGCCGCAAAAATTGAGAGTGCTCTCAACAAAAGCAAGAACGGAAGAGGGAGAGGGAAAAACAGAGAGCCACACAAGTTTTGGTGGGTGCAGAACACCCTACTCTTCTTTTTCATTCATTTATATATGTGTTTGAGTATTGTACATAACCGGGGTAAAGGCACAGTGACCTTTAACCCCCACAAACTCCCACTTAAAGGACAATGTGCCTTTAAGGGAGAACAACCAATGAGCATACTATACAATGCCCATCAATACACGACAATACTCAAACCACTGACTAGGTAGACTCTTCGTCAGCATATCTGCAGGGTTATCATCTGTATGAACCATGACAAGCTCTATGCGCTTGTCCTCAAGTACCTCCTGATGAAATGGTACCTGACCTCAATGTGTTTGGTCTTTTGCATGAAAGACCGGATTCCGTGCTAGCTGAGTAGCACTCATGGAATCACTATGCAATGTCGGTACACCTATAAGAATCCCCAAATCTCCCACTAGCCGATCAAGCCATATAGCCTCCTTGCAACCCTCTGTGGCTGCAACATACTCAGCCTCTATGGTAGACAAAGCAACGCACTTCTGTGCGCGAGACATCCATGACACTGCACCACCTGCAAATGTGAACACATAACCAGAAGTGGATCTCCTACTATCCACATGCCCTGCATAGTCTGAATCTGTGTACCCAAGTACACGCATGTCTCCTCTACCAAAGCAGATGCACATCTCCTTGTTACCCTTCATGTACCTCATGATGTACTTAACTGCCTCCCAATGCCTCTTTCCTGGATTAGCCATATACCGGCTAACAACTCCCACTACAAATGCAATGTCTAGTCTAGTAGCTATCATAGCATACATAAGACTCCCAACTGCTGATGCATAAGGAACCTTGGCCATCATGGCCCTTTCCTCATCTGATTTGGGACTATCTGTATGACTCAGTTTCACATATGGAGGCAATGGAGTACTCACTGCTTGCTTAAGACCATAGAGACTCTTCTTCATGAATGAAAGCATCAAACTTCTGATACCATTCTCTAGGTGCTTGCTTAAGACCATAGAGACTCTTCTTCAGCTTGCAAACTAAATGTTCTTTGCCCTTTTCTTCAAAGCCTTCCGGCTGCACCATGTAAATTTCCTCATGCAAATCCCCATGCAAGAAAGTTGTCTTGACATCCATCTGCATAAGCTCCATATCCTCTGATGGCACTAATCCAAGCACGCATCTAAGTGTGGTCATCTTCACAACCAGAGAGAATATCTCATCAAAGTCCACACCCTTCTCTTGCTTGAACCCTTTAGCGACCAAACGGGCCTTGTACCTAGGCACATCATCACCTGTGACCTTCATTTTGTAGACCCATTTACATGGCAATGCTTTCTTTCCATGTGGCAAAGAAACCAAGTCCCAATTCTTATTCTTCATAAGTGAACTCATCTCTGATTGCATAGCATACTCCCACTTGCATTGATCCTCATGCATCATAGCCTCTCTGTAGCAAGAAGGCTCCCCGCAATCAGTAAGCATCACATAGTCTACCCCTGGAACAAACCTATCAGGCGGTCTAGACACTCTAGATGATCTTCTCAAGGGCATTTCAGCTTGTTGTCCCACCTACATATCAGCCACATTTGGCTCATCATTTCCACCAATAGATGATCCATCATCTACCCTTGATTGTATACCTGTGGGAGTACTTGGTGGTACCATTTCTTACACATTTGGTGCATGGACAGCTTGCTGTCTATCAACATATGCAGGTGGATTCACATCCTGGAAAGTGATTCTTCTCGTTTCCACATCCCTCATGGGTGCCTTATTCATCTTCTTCTCATTGAAGACTACATATGGCTGTGTATGATCTTCTTTGCTTCTGGATCCTAGAGACGATAGCCCATCTCTCCACTTTCACCATAACCCAGAAAGATGCATTTCCTAGACTTAGGATCTAGCTTCTTTCGAAGCTCTTTTGGCACATGTGCATATGCCTCACACCCAAATATACGCAAATGAGAGTAAGAGGGCTTCTTGCCACTCCATGCCTCTTCAGGAATACCACCATCCAAACTCTTACTAGGTGATCTATTGATCACATGCACTGCAGTCTTCATTGCCTCAACCCAAAAACCACCAGAAAGACTTGCATTGGAAAGCATGCATTGCAACCTTTCTTGAATGGTACGGTTCATCTTTTCTGCAACTGGATTTTGCTCTGGAGTACGAGGGGATGTGAGTTCCCTCTTAATCCCACGTGTATCACAGAAATGCTGAAAGTCATGAGAGAGATACTCTCCACCATTGTTAGTCCGTAGGCATTTAAGTGTTCTACCTGACTGATTCTCAACCAAGGCCAGCAATTTCTGAAACACCTGGAATACATCACTCTTTCGAGCTATAGCATAAGCCCACACTTTTCTAGTTGCATCATCAATGAATGTCACATAGTATTCAGCCCTACCTAATGATCGTGTAGGCATGGGACCACATACGTTTGAATGCACCAAATCAAGCTTTTCAAACTCTTTCTTTCCCCTTCTTTTATGGGCACCCACTAAATAAGACTCTTGGTCAACTTAGGCACATGTCTCACATGTTTCAAATAAATGCAGACCCATTTGCAAAAGAAAACTTTATGTCACCTACTCCCACTATGTCACATGCATAGTCATTTCCAAGATGCACACAACATGTCTTTCCACTGTCATAACTGGAGAACCATTCCCTATGGGGAGTAACATGGAATGAAGCACCAGAATCCAAAATCCAATCGTGGGAATATGCATTATCTAAAGTGGTAAGCAACTCTGCAGATAAACTAGACATGAAGAGAACATCATTGTCACTATCATGTGTGACTGCATTGATCTCCTCGATCTTCACTTTTCCTTTGTCCTCCCTTGGACTCTCTTCCTTTTGATTTGCACCCCAATTTGCATTCTTTTTCTTATCCTTTTGCTCTCTTTTCAGCTTGTAGCAATCCTTTTTCATATGGCCCTTCTTGCCACAGTGGTAACACTCAATGTTCCATGCCCTGGATTTGCTACAAGACTTCCCTCTTTCTTGGGACTTCCCCTTGAACTGTGATCTGCCCCTTTGCACATTTAAGGCTGCATCCTACTTGTTGCTGTCCATAGACTTTCGTTTAATATCCTCGGCCAACAAGCTACCCACAACATCATCAAATTTCAGTACTCCACTAGGTGCAGACTTACTAACAGCTATACAGGACGTATCCCGTGAGGATGGCAATGAACATAAGAGAAATATTGCCTTAGTCTCCGCATCAAAATTCATCTTCTGAGCCTGAAGCTGGCTGAAAATAATATTGAATTCATTCAAGTGAGAAGCAATGGAGACCCCTTCCTTCATCTGCAGCTCAAACAACCTCTTCATGAGGTAAACTTTATTAGAGGCAGTTTCCTTTTCATAAGTGGCACACAGTTTCTTCCACAAATCTTCCGTAGTCTACTCATTTACTATTGTGAAATAAACTGACTCTACAAGATGAAGTCTAATAGTAGATTTTGCTAATGCATCCAACTCATTCCAATCATCCTTAGACATATTTGCAGGCTTAGCTTCAATCCCTGCCAAGGGTTTAATCTGCTTCTTTTGAATAAGCACATCCCTTATTTGTTCTTTCCATAAAGAAAAGTTTGTGCCATCAAACTTTTTAATGCTAAAAAACTCCTTTTTAGACATGGAAGAGGATGCCATGATGCAAATGAAGCAAAAATCCCAAATGCTAGTGCCTACAAGAGAGGATCACACCAAATACCAAGTGCACCCAAATGTGTATGCCACAATAGAGTGAAATATCACCAAAACTCATGTCTCAAAGCATCTGGCTCATGTGCATATACTATGCATCCATATGAGCAAATCTGGCCCAAAAGAAAATGCCAAATGCAATGGCAATCCAAAATGCCAATAAGTGCCAAATGACTCAAGCATAAACACCGTCCATGGGTATAAGCATCAATAATATCTCATCCAAGAGAGCATAGCACTATCAGTGCATCACTTGCAATGTGTCAAAGCTGTCCCTCAGCATAAAATAGCATCCATGTGCAAAGCGTCCATAGAAAATAGCATCCCACAAGGCAACTTGGGCCTATCAGTGCATCCAATAAGGATCGCAATGCATCCAAATGACCTATAAATCATCCATTGCAACCCAATGCACACCACGAATGAGCGCACATGGCTCAAACTGCAACCAGAGTAATCTGCATAAGGTATGCTCAAGAAATCATGGTCCCACGATAATGACCGCTACTAAAAATAGAACCTGAGATGCCTCAAAACATGGGCGCCATTGCATAATCAGACTCAGCAAGAAAATCTGCAAATATCTCTCTTCTGCCAGAACTCCAAAATCCCAACCGATGAGTGAGAAATGGGAGTCAACACTTATCCATTGCCATGTGGCATAAATCTAAGGTTTCAAAACCTTAGAATGAAAAATGCATAACAGAGAGACGAAATCGAATACACAGAGATCTATAACTCTGAAAATCCTCCACCGAATCGCGTAAGAACTGACAGGTAGGGGTTTTTGGGCATCCGGAACGCAATGGGACAGACGGTTTTGGAAACCGTGGTCTCAATCATTGGGTCCAACACACGGATTGAAAAACGTTTTTGGAAACAGAGCTATTTGTAAACTCCACCAGGGTGCAAATGATGAGCAACATAGAAGTTTTAGGACCTCTTGAGTCCACCGGAACTGACAGATCTGCAAATGGTTGCTCCAAACTTGAGTTCCAACACCCGGGCAGAAAAACATAGAAACTAACAGAGTGAGTCAAAAATCCAATGAAATGATCCCAGATTCAAGAATGATGGTGTTTCCAAGCTCCTGAAGTGAAGTGGATACCAAAAGAAAGCAATAGTTGCCTCTACAAGTCAATATGGAGTCTCTGTCATCGAACGGAACAGGGAAAAGCTCAAAAAACGACTTTTTCTTTGAAAACACTTAACAGGCTCTCAAAACCACTTCGCAAAACCAAAGTGACTTTTCCAAAGGTTCCTCCAAGGTCTCTACACACTCGGATGCAAGTAAAGTCACCCACAAAGCTTCCCATAGAGCTTCTCCTTCGTCCCACAGAGCTGCTGAGCTTCAAGCATTCACGCACGCTCAGCTAGATCACCCGGGCTCTGATACCAATTGAGAGTGCTCTCAACGGAAGCAAGAATGGAAGAGGGAGAGGGAGAGGGAGAAATAGAGAGCCACACAAGTTTTAGTGGGTGCAGAACACCCTAATCTTCTTTTTCATTCATTTATATATGTGTTTGAGTATTGTACATAACCGGGGTAAAGGCACAGTGACCTTTAACCCCCACAGAAATTGCATCGTATGCCTGTGCACAGAGATATTGGGAGTTACAGAATCATTCTTGTTGCCTGTTGATGCAAAATCATCACTAGGAAGTGACTGTGTGGTCGAATACCACTTTCGTCAGTTTTGCAGATTTGCCCTTGTGAGGCAGAAGCTATGTTTTTTGCAGTGACAGAATATTTTGCAGTGTTCTGTAATGGCGTCTGATTCTCTTTCACAGATTGTCACTGAAAAGCTTGACAAGAACAACTTCCAAGCATGGAAGTTTAGAATGACAAATTTCCTTATGGGAAAAGGCTATTGGGAGTTCGTTACAGGAAATGAAGAGGAACCAGTTCTTCCTAATGTTCCCAATCAACAGGAAATGCAGGCATTTAAAGGATGGCATGAGAGAGCCAGAAAAGTTAAATACTAGCTGTCTATCGGTATTTCGGATTCTATGATTGTGCATATTCAGGATGCAAGTACGCCAAAGGAGGCATGGGATACTTTGGCAAAAATGTACAACACAAATATGCAAGCTAGGAAAATGCAGCTCAAGCAAGAGTTGCACAATGTGTAGAGAGAAAATATGAGCATCAATGACTACCACATGAAGGTGAAGAAAATTGCAGATGCACTTGCTTCCATTGGGTTGCCAGTGGAAGATGATGTTTAGTTTCTGTGAACTTGAATGGGCTAGGAAAGGATTATACATAGTTCCGGACATCCATTGCCGTCCATGAAAAATTTCCTGATTTTGAACATAGTTCCGGACATCCATTGCCGTCCGTGAAAAAATTCCTGATTTTGAGGAGTTGTTTGCTCTTCTAATTTCTAAAGAGCAGAGAAATGGTGGTGCATCTTCTTCAGGAGCAACTTCAAAAGAAACTATCTTCTACTCAAATGCTGGAAGAGGTAGAGGCAAAGGTAGAGCAGGCCGATCTGGAGGCCGTGGTAGAAATCAGAATATGCAGCAAACTCAAGAAAACCAGTCCTATGGAGGAGGACGTGGTAACTCTAGAGGCAAGGGGAGCCAAAGAGGTCGTGGTGGATGGCAGAGAGGCCAAAATGCAAACAGCAATGTTGAATGCTACTATTGTGGTAAAATGGGTCATATGGCTAAAGACTGCTATAAAAAGCAGAATGACATCATGAATGGAAAATTGCAACAAGGGAATTATGCATCTTCTATTAGACATGGTGATGACAGAAATGAGCATCTGTTTATGGTGCAGCACATGACCAATTCTGTGACAAGTGCAGAAGAAAGCAATGATGTGTGGTATGTTGACTCAGGTGCGTCAAACCACATGACAGGTCATGTAGAATGGATGCAGGATGTAAGGAAAATAGAAAGACCAAGATTTGTGGAGACTGGTGATGATACTACACATCCTATTGTGCAAACTGGTAAAATTCCTTTGTCTATGCAGGATGGGAAAAAGAAATACATGTCTGATGTATTTCATGTCCCGAATATCACCAAGAACCTGGTTTCTGTTGGTCAAATGGTTGAGCAAGGCTTGCAAGGTAGATTTAATCCTCATGGATGCTTTGTTGAGGGTATGAAAAATAACAGTCCCTTGATAGCAAAAGGAAAGAAGAAGGGCAGGATGTTTACGTTGGATGCGGACATGCCTGAATTGAGTGCAGCAATGTTTGCACATGGGACCGGTGTAGTTGTAGATATTGATATCTGGCATAAACGCATTGGTCATGTTAATGTACAACGACTTAAATCAATGCAGGCCCAAAATATTGTTGCAGGATTGCCTAAATTCAAGGT